>NC_046617.1:17075623-17410623 GCF_900324465.2 Anabas testudineus | reverse complement strand
CCACTGGAGTGGCCATTGTCTTTTTAGTTTCGCTGCTTCAAACAACTCCTTAATTGTCTTCCAGGGACACAGCTCGGCTGCTAAAGGTCTTGAAGGATAACATCAGCCGGGCAAATCATTATTTTTATCACCTCCCTGGGAAACCTTGACTGAGAGGGTTGGGCAGTCGTGTGCGAACCCCAGGGTTGGTGGTTTGACTCCTGGCTTCTTGATTTGTGTGTGTCCCCGGACAAGACGCTGAACCCCCAGCCACAAGTGAAAAAACACAGCTTCTTGTCCATCACCATGAAATCACCAAGTTCAATAACTACACTGATGCTGAGATGCCGTAGCTACCAGGTATGTACAATATGAGGAACAACAGGAAAAGGAACTCAGGTTGTTGGAGATTTGCTTGCTGGTGCACTTGTCCACTGTGAGATATGAGCACACAAATCAAAACAATGCAATCGATGGAGAAGTAAGAAGACAGTTCATCTGAATCAATATGTTGAATGTTATATTCTTACACAAGAGCCGCTCAGCCAACATTAACCCAACCTTATTTTACTTAGATTAAGAAACTCAACTGAAGTAAAAGCTGAGGTGTTCAGGATTCACCATGTCCAGTTTCACTGCAGATTCAGGGCAGGTTTGCCACAGCATCCCGCTGCCAACAATAAATACAACAATTATCATGTCAAACGGACCCCGGCCTTTCTCCAGGTCTAACTTTATTTGAGTTGATTGAAATCTGAATCTGCTGCTTGTGACTAAAACCCGCACTGGTTTTATCGGCATGGCGTTGCCGGAGCAAATGCTCCACCGGGAACACTGACTGACTGTTCAACCTTCAGCCTCTAGTGTCCCACAAACTTTTTATATCTGAATGACATGCAACTTTTCATTTAGCCGTGACCGTGTTTTACTGGTAAGATTTTCATCCAATCAGCTGTCGGATCTAAATGAACCCTGAGGGATTTGAGTCCATGGAGAAGCTTTGAAACTCTTTCATTCTGCAGGGTTTCCCAGCGTGGGCCCTGACAGCAGCTTAGGATCCAAATTTCCAGTAATAAACTTTATCTCAGAGTAAACCTCTGTCAAACACCCTGTCGCTGTCTCTTACAGTAAGTCTCCTTTCCCTTTATCTCACCAATACACTCTTCATTAAATATAGTGTATGTATTTTGGATCAATCATTCAGGCAGCAAGGGAGTTTAAATTGATTGTCACATCAAGTTCCCCGTAAAGACTTTGAGGCGACACAGATGGAGCAGTTACCGATGGAATAGAGGCACTGAACAATGACAATTACATTAAAGCATCTGTAAAAGCTGTAAAACAGCTGAGTGCAGTTTTCTGCTGTTTGATGTAGTTTGTAGTCTTTTATCTGGCTAATATTTCCAACTACTATCTAATAGTGAATCGAATGCAAGTAAACACACAACCAGATAGCTCACAGACTGAGTCTGCACAGGTTGAGTTCTTAAGGCGTCATGAGGTGTGTTATGATCTACAAAATTGATCAAGATCAGAGTGTAATTGTGGAGCATGAAGAATTATTATCCGTCCAGACCAGATATTCACGTCGTCGGGTTTGTGACACTCTGAAAAGTATATTCATGGTTTTAAAGCCTCTGTTTTTCTAATAATTCTTCCTGATGAATCTTTTTGGGCTAGTGTGCATCACGTGGTCAACGCGGAAGTTGCAATACCACTGCTGGCCACTGCACCAGAATTGATCACTGAAAGTTTTAGTGGAGGCTGATGAGCGTCGCCTGTCCTTTAATCCAGCTCACGGTCAATGTTGTAAACCTCTGATCAGCCCAGCAAAACCAAACCAATTCAGTTAGAAGTCAGAAGCACATTAGAGGAATATGATTAAATATACTTGAACAAATACAGTAGCCTAATAGTACTATGATTACATTTCCATAATAATAATAATAATAATAATAATAATAATAATAATAATAATAATAATAATAATAATAATAATAATGATGATGATGATATAACCCATGACTCTCTCCTAACTCTCATGGAGACAGGCTTATATATTTTTTATACCGTTTCCATGATCTGTTGCTGACTGAATGGTGAAGCATTAAACACCGCGTTGCGTGCGCGCAGCAGTTGTGTCTTTTCCGCGCGCGCGCGTATGTATGTGTGTGTGTGTGTGTGTGTGTCTCCTGCTGTGCGCTACGTCTCCAAAGCCAGGCATCACGTCACGTGCCAGGACTCCCGGGTCCTGGGCCAAGTTTTTCAGAGTCAGATCATCCACGGAGCTTCAGCACAGCAAAGCACACGGTGCGACCCTCCTGTGCGCATCTCCGCTCCACGCTGCGTAACCAGCGCCTCAGCGAGAACGGACGGATGGATGTGGATAGATGCTCCCATTTAACCGTACGCGCAAACCAAGACCATTTCAAGTGATTTTTTATTACTTACAGTGATTTTTTATTGGCTCTCGGATTACCTTTGATCACAGAAGAGGCAAAAGAAGATTTTTTTTTCGAGGAGAGAGAAGAAAGAAAGAAAGAAAGAAACACAGGGGAAGGAAAGCTCCGGGTTGCTGAGAAAGGCTGGGTGCGCTAGAAACACGGAAAGTCACGGATCATGCTTATGGGAACTTCCGATTCCGTCTCGATAAGGTATTTAAAAATATGAAGTTGCTCTGTTTGCCTGTCACCTTTTAGGATCTATCGAGTCCACTTTTAACCACGTTAAAAAAGAAAAAAGAAAACACAGGTGGTGGGTGGTCTACTCCCTCAGTCGGGTTTTATTTGCTTTGACACCGTTTGAAATGTGTAAGTACTTTTCCACAGTCTTATTACAGCTTGTTTAATATTTCCCCTCTTTGTCATCGAATCCCTTCAGAACTGCCTCAAGCATCAGATGCGCCTTTTCTCTTGTAATGGAAAACGACGGACAACAAAGCCCATTAAAAAGCCTTTAAAAGAAAAAAAGTCTGTTAGTTGGATTATGATGACTAATGTTTTGTTCTCTATGTTTTTCTACTTATTATAATAATCGGGATTAGTGTGGCATTTATAGTTTTTTTTTTCTTTTTGCGCATTCCCTGCCCACCATTGCGTGGTGTGGGCTAAAAACCTCCAGTAGACCAGAGACAGAGCAGTCCATCTGTTCAATCACATAGCAACAGGAAGAGAGAGGGAGACAGAGTGGAAAAAATCCCCACTATTCCCATAATATTGCAGTATTCAGTGGTACTCATAGTATTTAGGATTTATTTATTACAGTAGTGCACTGGATCCATGTTTAACTACCTTAAACACCAATGAATTGTCTGTGTGTAAATACATAGGAGTGAGTTTATCTCTCATATAATATTCAAAACATATTTATGACATTCTGCATAAATCAGATTTGTCTGATTTTCTCTAAGCTCAATATTTTTTAAGTGGACAGAGAAATAAAGGACTGACAAAGAGCTTTGTGAATTAAATGCTTGTTGAAAGCCTCATAGTTGCCAGGTTTGTAAACGAATATTGAAAATATGTGTGTAGATTGCTTGGAAGCAGCAAGTGCTGCTGAGGAATTGGATGAGGAAATGGCCAGAGTGTTTATTTGGCTCATTGTGTGATTTGCCTCCAATTGCTCTTTTCTAAGTTGATCTCTACCTCTTTCTCTTCCCTGTGGCACTCTTTCCTCTACCTTACCTCCATATCCACCTCTGTGATGGCACTGTTGTCCGTCTGTCTGTCTGTCCCCCTGTCTAACTTCTCTCTGTCTGACCTCCCTTCAGAGTGGCTCTGCCTGATGCTCTATCATGACTGATGGAGAGGGGAGAGCGTGCTTTCAGTATGCAGAGTGCCCAGAGGGGCAGGAGCAGGACGAGGTGCAGGAGGAGGTGAGGCTCGCTATACCGACGCCCTACAGGAATGACCCTCCGGGTCAGGATGTTGACCTTGGACCAGGCCGTGATGAAGAGGAGAAGGAGGAGGTGGAGTGGAGGAGGAGGCGGAAGAGAGAAGGAGGAGATGAATGGAGCCCTGAGGTTCAGGAGCATGAAGAGCAGGAACCGGAGCTGGAAGTTGGACCAACACTGGGAGTTCGCATCATGGCTCCTATTCGTGATCCAGATTGTGTCTCAGAGGAGGAGGAGCAGCAGCCATATCCAGCTCTGTCCCCCATGGCCTTCTTCTGCTTGAAGCAAACAACAAGGCCTCGCAACTGGTGTCTTCGTATCGTCTGTAACCCATATCCTTTCACGTACTGGGAATCCAACTCTGTCTGACACGTGGTAAGACCACACACAGTCCTCTTCTGTGCTTATCGTGAATCATTGATTGAAAACACACATCTGAAACGCCAGATATCAGCTGTTGAGTTTTAATGGTTTTGAAATCTACGTAAATTAGCACCTTGCTTGTTTCTGTGAGACTAAACAGACTCCACTGGTGGTGACTCCACACTGATGACATTTGACTGGGGTTCAGTCTGGGGTGGTGTTCACTGGCTGTACTTGTATAAATACCTAAATGAATGTTTGTATGAAGGCATCGTCCACTTTCCACTGTTTCCTGTTTCCTTTCATTTTTGCTTTTTATACTGTACCTGGGTTTATCTTGGGTGCAGCTTTCACTGAAGCAGCTTTTTAATCAAATCAAAATACAAATCAGTTACCTAAGACGTCCAGTATTAACTCTGTCTAATTTTCAGGCAGCCATTTTGTGCTAAAAGTCATTTATTTAAATTTAACTAGCATGACAAAAAGACCAGATCAGTTTTTAGATGCTCATCTTTTTTAGCGTCTATTATTACCTCTCAGCTGAACATCCTACCTCGATAATTTTCATCTGTGGGATGTTTAACACACTGAAGGAAAAAAAAAAAACATAATGTGCTTCCAAATCCAAGCACTATGAAAAGCATTTGAAGATGAACCACTGCAATATGTTTTTATCCCTGATGTGGTTAAGTGGGTGGTGTAAAAACTAAATCAGGAACTGAGTCATATTTATTTGGCAAGTACATTTCTGTGTACCCTGGAATAATCTGCATTGTCCACAAATCTTTCTTTGATCTTCTAGTGTTGAAGATGGAGCAGATGATGCAAGCTGACTTCTGTAGAGATGATTTCTGAACAGTGCTGCATGGTGTTTTAAAATGTTTGTGTTAGTGAAAGGCCAGTGGCGGTGGAGGTGGAAGTGGGTCTTCTGGAAGGAAATCTCAGGGGGAAATAGGAGGAACTGGATAGTTTGGAGCAGTAGATAAACAGATACATCCAAAATATTTTCATCAGTACATAGCTTCAACATTGCATGTGAAGATTGATTTCCTTGGCTTCCTGTTGTCAGCTCTTGAAGGTAGAGTTGATGAATCATGCCCCATAGAGAACAGCGCAGTGAAGCCAGTCAAACCCATGTCAACAATCTGTCTGAATCTGCTCTCAAGAAGAGTCGAACATAGATCTGACACTGCCTGGTGTGGTTTACTGCCGTTTCTATCACATCTATCGTCAAACTGATTTATCGGCACACACACATATCAAAACTACAAAAGGATTATCTGACTGACATGTTCTGTCATGCCCAGTGATTCGACATATCATAACACTTGGTGCATCTAAAATGTGCAGGAATCTACACATAGATTTACCGACTTTAAAGTTCTAAACTTCCGATTACAAAACAGAAACCTGCCGACTTAACAAACCGATGCACGAGTAATCACGACAAAGATTAAGAAAGGTTGAACAATCTGGTAAATAGGGACCAGGAAAGTTTGCTTACGAGATGAAGTTCCTAGGACAGGTTCAAGGAAAATCAGTGCAGCAGAGAGTCCAACGTTTTAGTCCTTTAACATCCCTAATATTAATATATCAGTAGTGGTCTTCTTTATGTATAATACTGCTGACATGACTCTTTTATGGCCCCAGATACTTAACCTTGGAGTGAATCCCAGGCCAGTCCCAGGTTTAAGAAGTGTGCTGTCGTGTGGTAGTGGGTGTCCTCCAGCAATGGCCTTCAGAGACACTCCTAAAACTTGTGACCTTTGACACAAACTACAGTGTCATCCATCATCTATTACATCAAATGTCCCTGAGTATGACAGAGCATCTCTACTAGCTCCAAGGTTTTTGTTTTGTTGCTATCACAAAGAGGGAGTTTTCCTTTGGGGATTGATATGACAGTGTTCTATCTGTATAGTGGCCACTGGAAGTGAAAGACTTGTAAATGCTCTTTGGCAGAACAGTGTGGTTTATGTCTGAGCAGTTGCATCCAAGGTTGGTTGGAAAATAATTTAAAGGGGACTGAATTGGCAGACCTGCACTGCATTTTGGAAATTATACAAATGCACATCTTGTTGGCTGTTTTTTAAATTAATACGACGTATTGTTGCAGGGATTCTGGCCAAGTCTATTTCTTCTTATGCTCGTGCTTACATGCAACAACTGAAGGTAGTTTCAGCGATTCCAGTGTGAGGATTTGATTGATTATACTTGAATTATTGTTTTTGAGCTTGTTCAGTTTGGAGGATTGTCCCAAAGTGGGGAAAGTAGCTTTAACATTACACATACTGTCCTTATTTTAGATGGTGAATGACAGTATACAGCAAAATACAGACTTATTTTAGATAAGAGCATCTTAGCACAAATGAGTAGAGGAGACAGGCAAAGACTAAAAATTAACTTTCTCCTGTTAGACATGTAGACTTAAACACATATGACATATGGTTTGATAGTGTGCTTCTTTACAGATGTTAATGTTACATTACATTAAGTCTGTTGTCTACACAACAGCGTAGCAGGAATAATACTGCAGTAGCTGCTCAGGTAGCCAACTACCGTTAAGCAGATGCTTCTGTGGTCAGCATGTTTTTTTTTATTTCTTCTTTTGCTGGTTGTATTTCTGACATTTCTGGTCGGGCTCGGTGCTGTGTTGTTGTTTGTCCATTGTGGTGAGGACTGTTTGTCCTAAGATAGTCAGTCTAATGAATGAGACGCAGGCTGTCACATGCTTGGCATTGCATTATAACTGCTTGTTTAAGACTGGAACCAGGTTATGTCATAAGAGCTGATCTCACTGGACAGCTTTATGTGTTTTACTCCTGAGCGTCTGCGAGCATGTGGGTGTGTGTGCAGGGCCCACGGTGTAAGCAGTGCAGAGTTGGTGGTCCACAGTGGGATATATAAATATTATTCACAGCATAAATGCCCTGCCACTCAGCCACACAAAGGCATGCAAATGCTGGTTTAAGTGCGAGTCTGGAGAGGAAACAAGATAAAGAGACAAACTGATTGGCTTTTCAAAGCTGTATCACATCCAGAGTCCTGACAGTCCCATTCCCTGTGCTGCACAATATCTACAGTACTCGGTCTTTGGGAAACCACTAATCACATGACAATAAAAATAAATCAGCAGTTGCTCACAATTACAGAACAGCATTTCTCATTCATCATATTTATTATGTTCATCATCATGGATCAGCTGGACTGCTCGTTTGGCTGTAAACATATAAGGATGTCAGGAAAAATGCACGGCTGTGCTCAAGCTGCAATTACAGCTATCATAGTTATTTATTTCCTGCTTTGCTCTCAACACGTCCCCCATACACATGAATCTATCCAGAAGCTGAGGCAAAGGAAGACAAGACAGGAAGTCAAATAGCCAGGCTAAGGATGAAAACTGATATAATATAATATATAACTAATATTTTCACTTTGTGAGGGAAAGGAACTATTCTCTTCTTTGAGGTGCTCTGCTGCTGTTGCTGCATGTGAATTGAAGCTCAGATGTGGTAGATCAGTTGTGTTTTTCCTGCTTTCGTTTGGTTTTCATAGCTTACACTGTCAGATCAGTTGTGTTTAGCAAACAACAAAAAGATTCCTTATAAGTGACAGCAGTGATCTTAATAGTTGACTTTGACAACATTATCCGTCTTGAGCAACTTTTAAGCCTGCTGAAGTCTAGAGCTGTGGTGATTATTGATGCTCATTGTTCTTAAAGCATCAGATAAATATCCGGTTTCTGCTCTTTGGGTTTATCTTGAACTGTTTACATCATAAAAGAAATAATCTGAAGACAACCTAACAAAATATCATCACTTTATTAGATTATATTGAATAATAAAATGTTTCAATGACGCTTCTTTGGCATTGATGCAAAGTGATTTGTTGTCTACTATAATATGCAAAACCAGTAGAGGTGTCTGGTCTGTCCAGTAGATCCAGTAAAGTTGTTTCATACCTGAGTGGACTGAGCAGTTATCAGTCACTGGTTAGATGGTGTGATAGAATAACATGCTGTTTCAGGCTGATTAGATCAGATTTGGGGGCCAGACAGAGTTAATCCATTACAGATGAGTGGATTCATTATGCTATCTGTCTCCATTAGTCATTCTATATTCTAAACCTGTTGAGAGAGTCTCTTGCACTTCCTACATAAATGAATACAGATGAGGCCGCGCGAAGACACACACTCCCACACACATACACACATTCACACACAGGGAACAGCAGGCAACCTGTTGTGTTGGCTTGTTTGAACGATCACAGCCATCTAGGCATTTTTCATCAGATAAGAATAAAGGTGGATTTAAAGCCGTGTGACGCGGAGGGCAACTTGTTGAAGTTAAAATCTTCTGCATGAAGGATTTCAACATGTAGCCTAGATAAGTATCCACTTCAAGACATGAGAGGTCTCACTTCTTCTCACTCTCACATCATTTGAAGCCTTTCGCTCTCTTTGTCTGTGTGTGTGTACAGTATTTATGTCTTAGAAATGATTTCATCTCTGCGGTGTGTGGGACAAATTGAGCTAGCCTTGATTTCAGCCAGTTGTCTTTCCCCTACTGTCACTCAGACATCACGAATGTGTGCGTCTAAATGCACACAGACGTGCTTCTGTGCCTCTCTGCCAGACTTGATGTTTGTTCTGCGGTATTTATATTCAGCAGTTCGTTTGTGTGTGTGTGTGTTTGGTGACTCATTATATTTGGGCTGTGCTCATGATAACAGCAGATTGGGGGTCATGAGTCGTGTATCACTGCAGAGACAGAGGGATCCTGCCTCTGTGACGTATGAAGCACTGGCACACGCTGCACAGTCCTCACAATGTGAGTGGCTGCGTGGATCTCTCTTCATGTACGAGTGCATGTGTAGTGGCACTAGCTCGTGTTGTGCTGTATAATGGACAAGCCTCACACCTCCCAGAACTGTCTTTCAGCACTTTGTTGCAGAGCATCAGATATGACAACACCATACCCTCCCTGCAATTAGAGGGAGACAGAGCATTCACATAGTCTCTTATACATAAATGCTTTGCCTCTGTGCTATCATGGATAATCACAAATCCTCCATGTTTGTCAACATGGCGCCGAATGAGCATAGAAACTGTAAACAGACCTCTAAATCCTGAATTCTAACTCGGACATTAATGCATGCTTAGTTACTTATTGAATGTTGATCGATACAAACATTATTTTGTCAATTTTAGTTGGCAGAACTCCTCGTGTTTGACAGCATTTAACATTTAAAAGTGTGTTTGTAGTCCAGCATCATTACTGCAAATGATCCAGTCATACTCAGTCTAGTGTGGCTCAATGTTAATCTAGTTCCAAAACGCTTTGTGTAGCTAAACATAAGAAAACAAGTGCACTGTAATAGTGTTTGTTGCCCCCTCCCCCCATTAGTTGGATTTTTGTGTGGTTTATATATGTGTGTGTGTGTGTGTGTGGACAGGATGTTAAGGTGTGTGTGTTGTGGGATTACTTCCAGTACAGTAGGATCTTTGCTTATCCTCCGGCTCAATGTTTACAGACTGGCTCGCAAAATGATCTGGAACTAATGGCGCTGGGTTTCGTGTGTGTAAACGTGGAGTGCATGTGCATGCAGTGCGTATACTCAACCGTATGTGTACACACACCATGATTTAAGCAGTGACCCTGTCCCGCCCCAGGCAGAGAGCGTCTGACTCCACAAGGCACTCCACAGGAAAGAAGTGTGTTTCTCTATTTGGGTGTGTTTGTGCTGCTGACCAGATGAATGCTGGTGTGAAATTATGGATGCCATCGGGGTTGTGGACAGAAACACTGCGACTGGCCCAGCGTGACTGGGTTTAGTTTACAGTACATTCATTTACCACATGCTTTTGTCCAGAAGGTTTAGTAGTTAAGATGAAAGCATTTTTGACATTTTGGGAAACCCGTATCATGTCCAGCAAATCTGAAGCTACAGCCAGCAGCTGGTTAGCTTGGCTTCGATAAAAACAGATCCTAGGTCTTTCTGAAGCTAACAAAACCGTGCCGCTCCTCTAAAGTTCCCGTGTTAACGGTAAATGAGCTATAACGATGCTGGCAGGCTGATTTTGCTACCTTTGGATAGAGCTGGGATAATGACTAGTTAAGTGGGAACTGGCTGTAGTCACATTTTTAAGTTAATAAGCATATCTCCCAAAATGTCAAAGTATTTCTTTAAGGACAAACATATGTTGGGCAGCAGAGCTGTTTTAAGACATAGGCTATGAAATATTAGGCATTTGTTCCTATGAGGGAACCACTGACTTGGCAGACAGTCATCTGTCTGGGGACTGAATCTCATAAAACCTGCAGTTTTCTCCCAAAGTGGTTTATTTGCTCAGTAAAACGACCACTCATTAATCAGAGGGAAGTTAAACTAAGAACTGCAACCACAACAGAAACAAATGTGAAGCTCCAAGCTTGTGCAACATTGCAGGAAATGCATCAATACCAGGCCTCCACCACCGTAACCCAGCCGCCATTCCCGACACGCCCACGCTGCTCATATATTGAATAGATGATCCTCATCAGTATAAATCATTATCGGGATACTGATTTTTAACTCGAGTCCTGTAGTCAGTGATCTATAGGTTTGACAAAACAAAGCACAGAATGATCAACAATTAGCCTGCTCTGAAATGAAAGCTATGTCAAAGTAAATCACATGTCACAAGGCGGTGAACCAGGCATTTTGGTGAAGAAAGCATCAATTACTGACAGCTGTAGTATTCATTGGACATTTAGTAAAAATCAGAATTTAAATAATTATTATATTGTGCACATTAAGAGACACATAATTATCAAAGTTGATTTCATGATACAGAAGAATACAGTTGAATTGAAATAAAATTTATTCTAAAATTAAAGATATTCTATGAAATGTATCATAAAATATTGTCATAAAAAATTCGGGCCCCTCAGGGAAACCAGAGGGTGTCTCGCCTAGGGCACCAAAATGTCCATAAGGTGTGGGGGGGGGGGCTTGCACATCAAGGATGCTCTGGTCCTTTCTGTGTGGTGGTAGCATGCTTTGCCTGTGTGATTAATAAGAGCATACTGATGAGTCTGTTGCATCAGAGGTTAGAGGTCAGTCTGAGTGACGCAGCTGGTGTTCAGGGTCAGGAGGTCAACACATTAATGAGTCAAATATTGAATAGTCAATCTCTGTGGTGTCAGAAATCAGTAAAACAGGTCATTTATGGGGCTTTTTAGTGGTGTTCAGAGATGCTGTAGAATAGCTGCTTTGCACCGCAGTCAGTGTTTTCACTCAGAAGGCTGTCAGTTAAGTTCCCTGTAGTGCCAGAGCCTGATTGGTCCACTTTTAGTGTGGGAGGGCTTTTTGGGCATCTGTTACCATGGCTACGCGTCATGTTGACGATGGTCTAGAAGTGTACTCTGTGTTTCCACGTCTCAACTCCCCCATCGAAAAGCCGCTCTGTCACTTCGATCAAGAAAATCCACACTGAACATGTGAGGCCGCTTCTCTTGATCAAAACTCGCATTAGACGAAGGAATAATGATAAGTAATGACTGGATGTGAGCACACAAGTGCAGCAGGTGGTAGGTAGGTGTCAGGCAAAGCTGACACAAGTGTGGACAGACAGGGACGGACGAGACAAAGAACTGAGGAGAGGAGAAAGAAAGACAAGACAATGGAAGGTCAGGAAATGCAAGAAGAAGGAAGCAAAGGATGACAAAAACAGACGAGGGAGGTCAAAGAAAGAGGACAAGAAGTTAAAAGTAGAGGCAAGGACGATGAGAGAAGGGGGGCATAAAAGGGATAAAGAGGATAAAGCATCAGGATAAAGACTTGTATGAGGTAAAAGATGAACAGGAACACGGCGAGGAGTTAAAAGGATCATTTAAATCCAGTCTGTTCTGCACAGTGTGTGGACTTTAACACGACTCTGTTGTTTGACAACTGGACACGGCCGTTCAGCCAATCACAAGTGTGTGACAAGAGCGAGCACCTCTCAGCTCTTTCTGACTCGACCGGGCTTTTTATTGTCTTTCTCTGCTACTTGATGGTTGCTGCAGTGAAGATGCACACACAACTGCTCTCTCAACCAACCCCATCCTCCCCCTCCCTCACCCTGTCTTGATCCAAAAAGCTGCAGCTAAATAGTGTGTGCTTTTCTTTGTTTCTCTCTCGTATTCGCATCTCATCCCTTTGTCTTTTTTCTTGCTGCTAAAACATGTCCTGACAAGTCCTGACTGCAAATGCACCAAAGCACTTGTAGTTTTATTCCTATTTCAGTGTTTTTTTTTCTTGTAGCACTGTTGGAGACAGAGATCAGTTATAGTATGTATTTTTTTGTTTTGTGCTGCAGCATAAAATATGTATTTGCACTTAGTCGTTTAACGCTTTGATCCAAAGCGACTTACAAGTGAGATAATGAGACCACTTAAAAATGAAATGAATTATCAGGATGTTTCTGGTCATCTCTACGTTTATCATCATTTGACATTAGACTTTCTCCCAAGCTGCAGTGATTTACAGGCATGACTTGGTCCATGATGGTGGTCAAGGGGTTGAGCTGGAGCTCAGTAGAAATAGATTTATCCACAGTCATGGTTGTAAAATAAGAGGTTGGACGACATGAGGTATAATTGAAAAACTGAGCTAGCAGAGATTCAGAGGCACCACTATACGTCACAGCGCATCGCCAAACAACACACTGACACACTCGCTCACACACACGCCCGGCAGGATCCTCAAGATGTGAGAAATAACCTGAAAAGGCGATAATGTATTTCTTTTTGAGGAGGAGATGATAGGAGGGGGAGGTCAGCCAGGCTCCCCAGGGACTCTGCATCGTGCTGGGGTGGGGATCATCAGCAGACCCTCGGGTGCTCCCTCTCTTCATCCCATCTACAGTGGGGTGTTTAGTATTCAGTTATGTTTTTAGGTCATATTGCTTTGTTGCGTTTGCTGTTTAGTAGCTGCACTGCTGTTCCTAATGAGCTTTTTTTTTTTGCTTGGTAGTGTGTGTGTGTGTGTGTGTGCATGCATTTTTGATGTATGTGTGTCTGTGAGTTCCTGCTGTTCTGAGCCGTTTCCCAACAGTCAAGCGCCACATAAATAACACAGCAGCCTGCACCTTGCTGCTGATCACATTTCTGTTGAAAGATGGTTGAAATGAGAAGCACTCACCAATAGAGAGACAGTTTAATGGCCTACTTTGTACGGACAGCTTTTCATTTCACACAACAATGTTTTGGAGGCACCAGAAATTGCTTACGACAGCCTGCATAACCACAGGGACATGTTATTATTTTCTTTGCACAAAGACATTTACAGATACAGATTTATTTATCATTTATTCAGATTTATTCACCTCTGATGATCAAACCAGCCCAGAAACGAGGACCTGCGAAGGTTAGGAAGGGTGTGCACGAGTTCATACGTGGATGGAGACGTGAGGGAGGCACATCTGTGTGTATGTGGGTGTTGTAGTATGAAAGAAAAATGTAGAGATGGATGAATAAATAAAAGATCTAGGAAGCCCATCAGCATCCAGCACTGGGTTGTCATGGCAATGTGGTAAGCACAGCACAGAGTGTGTGTGAGTGAGAAACACAGACACAGCTCAGATCACTGCAATGTTTTAGCATATATATGTAACTTAGTTTCAGTTCCGCACGGCTTTAAAACTACCGCTTTGCCTCGTGTGGCAGATCTGTGGCTATACAATGCTGGATGCCCAGCGTTGTGCATGTGTATGTTTGTGTATGTGTGAGCACGAGAGATGCTTTTACAACATAGTGTGTAATGGATAAAGCCTGATACTTAACTGCATTTCCTTAGAGACCTGAAAACTGCAGCCTCTTCTTTCTGGTTCTCTTGCTTTCTCTGCTCTGCAGCACATGTACCTGCTTTGTCTACAAAATGGGCCTGTGTGCACAGAAATGTGTGTGTGTGTGTGTGTGTGTGTGGAGGGAGGTACGGCGGTGGAATGATAGTCAGAGTGAATAGGTGTGAAGAATAAGAGTTACAGCAACCTAGTTTTACAGCAGAGTGGTGATTGAAGGTTGATGATGAAGAAAAGTGCTGGGTGAATTTGAAAGTGTATGTGCAGCGTTTAATGAAAGTAACTTCACACAGCAGGAATGTGTTTCGTAATGTGTGTGTGTGTGTGTGATAGAGTGGGCGAGAGAGGAAGAGAGAGAAGCCGAGGACAGTGGGATTCTCTCAGTGAAGAGGCCTTTACTAGGAACTCTACCTGGTTACTAGGCAACAGAATAGCACTGCTGAACAGTGGAGCATTGGGGATGTGGGGAGGGAGGGGTGTCGATCCGCTGTGTGTGTGTGTGTGTTTGAGTGCTGAGTCAATTTTATAGAAAAGTGTGTGTTGTGGGACTGAACAACGATGAAGGGAAGCGAAGGTCATGGTTGTACGTTGATGTGTGATATTTAATGTGCAACAGAAAAAGAAGTTCCATCTGCACACATGTTTTCAAGTGTTGATTAGTTCACGTTGAGCGCTGCCTCACTTTGAAATCGTTGTTGTTGGAGATATCGGTAAGTGATGCAACGTGCAGGCTAGGTTGACCCAGCCTTGATGCTCGGCTCTGAATTGCTCATATCTCACTTTAGGGTTCCTGTTCAAGGATGTAACCCGCACCTAACGGAGCCGACAGTGAACTCAAAGAGATGTGCCCAGTGTGAGAAGACGTCACATCTGTTTGTTTTACTGCTTGACTGAGGTGTCTGACCAAATACAAGTCAAGGTTTTGTTATATAAGTCACAGCTTGCATGTAGATGCAGCACTGTTCGTGCCTCGAGGAACAATTAATACACTTTATTACCAAAAAAGAGCTTTTCCGCAGACAAAAATCTGGATTAACACACTTGCAGCTGCAGTGTGAACAGACTGACAGCAGAAAGAGGGATGATATTAAAATGTGTCAGTTTATATATTTGCTTTAGTTATGACCACTGAGGATGGAGACTGTGAAAAAAGAGAAATCTCATTGTCTCACTGAAACACCAGAGGGGACCAGTAGAACATTTTATTAACATATGTATATTTCATATCATAATTAAATAGATTGTTTCTGATGTCTACACTGGATTTCAGTGTTGGCGCGGATCGTTTCTGCGAATCACTTTCAATATCGTATAGAGAAATAACAGCTTTGTCTCAAACTAGATTCACATGGACGTATTTATAGTTACACAGCTGTTCCAAGGTTAATCTGTGCTACCAATCTGTCATTGAGGGGAAAGAGGTGGGGCTTACAGTAGGAACAGTTAACTCATAGTGTTCTATCTTTCGTAAACCAGGAAGTACACTTCACCATGTCAACGAGATCTTACACAAACCAACAAATGATCCTCTCTGTCAATGATCTGCTGTTCTCTGGATTGAACTTGGCGTTGTTTGTCTCTACTACAGACAGATGGGTAATATAGATGGATGAATCTCCATCAGGCAGTTCAGATGATAATTAATCACCTTTTGGAAGGAAGGCAGCCTTTTCAATAGCACTTCTTATTTGCTGGTGTATGTGTGTGTTTGTGTGAGTGCGTGTGGGAGAGTGCCGTTTAATGTCCATTAGACTGTAATGAAGGAACGCTGCTCTCACTGGCCCCCTGTCTGCTTTCTAATGGACCTCTATTATCACAGTTCAAACACACGTGGAAAGTGCACCTCACACACCTTCTGCCTTTTCCTTGACACACACATACACACTCTGGGTCTCAGCGCAAGATGAAAGGAAGACGTGAAGCAGCTGACCCAGCTGAAGTGCAGGAGGAGCCGTGTCTGTTAAAGAGTCTGATTTTAGCCAAAGTGACTGTAATGGTGCTGTTATATACTAGTCTGGAGGCGAGGGAGCCATACGTCACAGAACAACACTGAACACAGAGCCAACAATTCGCCTGGACTTTATAACAGTACTGACTGCAGTTTATTTATTCATTAATGTTCATACAGTATATATCAATGTTTAGTAATGCACTGTTGTAGGGAATAAACTTTCTAGACATCCAAGTTTTTATAAACCAATCTCTGATAAAACAACACTTTGTTTTACGGACATGCAGTGTTGGTGAGCTTACCCTCCTCTTTATCTCTGCAGGAATTTATGTACCAATTAGTTTTTACACAGTATGACTGAAGAATACCTACTGAATTAAATCTGTTGTTCCACTTGGCAGCTCTAATTATATAGAGGAAAATGTAATAAAGGAAAATCAAAGTGTGCAGAAATGTCTTACATAGACCTGAGAGTCAGATAGGATTCTTGGCAACATATCAGATAAAACCTAATGCTCAAAATCTGCATAGTTTTGCTTTACATTTGCTTAAAAAAAGCCTGCATGGTAAGAATTTCTGTCTGCATCAGCACCATTTAAATATTATTGAGTGCACAACTTCTGTAGCAGTGTAATAACTTCTATATTCACTGCTACCTATAGTAGTAGATGTGCAGGACGGAGGTCAAGCTTTACAGTTCCTACAGCATACAATAACGTTTCATCCTTAGAATCAGATAAGGAAAAAACCTCCAAAGACGTGTTTATTGGGAAAAAATATATATCGTAGGTGGAAGCCTTTAGGAAATACCTGCTAAGTATTGTGTAATATGTTTTAGTGCTGTAATCCATACGTACAGCTCTCTCTCTGCTGCTGCAATTAGCCAATTCCCAGCTGGGAATCAATAAAGTTGAACTTACTGAATCGTTTATAACTTCACTGAGGTTAAAAATCAATCTCATGCAAGTGGGAAATATAATAATTTTTACATTGAACTCTGCTTTTATTTTTCCTGCTGGATGCTCATTGATATACAGTATATGTGCAAAGTAAGAGACACTCCAGAAAAGATAATGAAAGATCATCTACTAAATCACTCAACACTGGGGAAAAAAATAAATATGACATTTCCCAAGCAAACGCTCTCACAATGCAAAGGAGAACGTTAGAGATGTTAGACCTCTGGTGGTAAATGTTTACAGCTTGCAGACACCTCATTAGAGAACAGCGTCATCTGTTCCCCAATAGCCACTTAGGACTTATCACCGGACAGACTGAACTGCCAAACTTTGTGGAACAACATTATCCAGGCAGTTTAACCTGCAATTAACCCGGCAAAGGAGAACATTTCAAAAAACACCAAATAAAGATCCAATTAAAAACTGTCACTTGTTACTTTACAGCATGAAAGTGTGTGGATGTGCGTCTGTGTGCATATTGCATCAGGAAGGCAGTCCTGAGCTTATGTAGTAGTTGACATTTATGTCTCCATGGTGACACTATGTGTGTGTTTGTACATGTATGTCTGGTTGTACTGTGTCAGGGTTTCCACTGGTGTGTGTGTCTGCCTGCACGCAGTGGCGCAGACGGGACTGCTAACAAGAGTGTGTGTGACAGACCTCCCACACATGAAGCTCTGATCCGGTTTATTCCGGTTGGCAGTCTTGTGTCGGCATGGCAATGGATGCTGGACAGGCCCACTTTGGCTTAGCTGAGTGCCAGGCACAGATACTGACGAGGTGTTGTGCTAACGAACGGATCAGAGAGTGTGGCGGACTGAGTGGCCATGTGTGTTTTGGTTGTGAGGGTATGTGTGAGAGAGAGAGAGAGAGGCAGGAAGATGCGTGGTGGTGCTGTCTTTGTGTGTGTGTGATAGGAGCATCATCTGTCAGTGCAGCTCCGGACAGCCAAACTGAAGTCCATATTGACCGCTGATGCTGATGCAGAGGAACAATCTTTAAAACTCTGGCCCTTAATTGAAAAGTAAACAAAATACTTCATCCTCAGTGTCCTGCAGCGTACACCCATCTCAATCAAAAAACTTGATGACAGACCTGGCAGTGATTTTAGGGGAATGAAATCAATTGGAGAAAATCAGGGTTTCCAATCTAGGAGATGATTATAGGAGAACCATGTCAGAAATATCAAAAGACACAATTTTTCATCCTGTATTGATCGCTCAAAGAAAGTTTTGTCTTTTTGCTGTGAGCTACAGTTTGGTAGGAAGCTGGACGATGGCAAGGTTGCACATGTGTAATGCAGTTGTGTGCGATCTTTGTTATTGCCTCCTGTATTTTGTTTTCTCTGACAATGCCCTTTATATCTGATGAATGTCTGAACAGTTCTGTGCCAATGACATCAGGTATATCTGATTTCTTACTAACATTGACATGAATGCCAGGACTCAAGGACATGTAGTAGAACATTGCCCAGAACATCACGCTTCCTCCGCCAGTTACCGTCTCATAATGGATGCTGGTGCAAACTCACATGTCCATTCTTTGAGCTTTTGGCAGTGGACAGGAGTCAGCATGGGCACGCTGACAGAGCTGCAGCAACGCTGCACTATATGCACCGTGCTTTGATGCACTGCATGATGTGACAGCTGTTGGTGCTAGCGAGCATTAACATTTTCATCAATCTGTGCTACAGTAGCTCTTCCGTGGGATCAGGTCACAGGTCCCACCCTTCGCTTCACTTCATCAGTGCTTTTAATGTTGTGGCTGATCAGTGTATTAACTGTTGCTAATTAACAGTTAATCCTGTAATTGGTTCACTTCGGTTGCACTCGGTATCACAGAGAACAGAATACATGTTGTTCGTGTCTTCAGTTGCTCATCTGTAGCTGTGTAGCTGATAAGAAATATTAAATTATTATTTAGGCTCTAGTTATTTACAATTTTAGTTAGTTTTAGATGTTTAAAGCTAAATTTAATTAAATTATATAAAGGTTTTGAAGAGATTTTTAATTAAAAGTAGATTTCATAGTGTATTTGCATTAGATAAAATTGTGCCATGTGCACTTCCACTGAAGACTAACTAAAAATCTAAAAAAGAAACTTGTGACAGCTTCTAATGTAATTAGATGAGTTTGCCATTAGTCATGTTTCTTTCTCATGCTAGATTTAATCCAGGACTTAATCTTTGTAGGGAGCCTTAGTATCATAATTCAGGCTGTCTAAGCTTGGAAATTGTCTAAGCTGATTTTGCAAGATACTGGTGCATCAGAATTAGTGCTGCCCTTCAGAGCCTGATCCCTTATACTAAAACAGATGTTACGATTACAGTTGTTTAATAGATAATGAATATGACTTCAGTATATTATATAGACAGTTGCTTACAACAACAGCATGTGTCTGTGTCTCTTTTAGTTGTGTTTTGACATTTCCTTCACATTTCTATGAGGGCATTTTAGCCAGTCCTCACAACTCCAAAAGGAATTAGCTGTATTTTAGTTTTTAAGGTTGGGGTTGAGTTGTGGTGTTTGGGTAAAGTGGCTAGGTGACGGTATATTATGTCAGTGAGCTCCCCACAACTATAAAAAGACAAGCATTGATGTGTGTGTTTTCCTGACTGAACAGATCATGATGTTTGTGCGAACTTGCATATTATTACCTAATTTGGTAACTCACATGATGAGCTATGCTCTGTGTGTGTGTGTGTGTGTGTGTGTGAGGGAGGGAGTTTGTGTATATGCTTACAAGCATCTAATGTTTTTCTGAATAATTACTATCAGGTGGAGTGGGTCCTGTGAATGTGTGTGTGCTAACACATTTGAGAGTGTTATTGTTTAGAGGTAGTGGCGCTTCCTGTGTTATAGCAGAAAGAGAGAGAGGTGAAGCAACGAGAAACCGTAAAGCCATTCGAGAGTGGGAGCCATAAAGATATCAGCAGGAAGGAGAAGAAAACGAGTCACACAATATGAATTTTACTTATAAGACACTGATGCTTTAACTTGATTTTATACTAGTTGAAAATGAAGTGAACCTCACAATGTGTCTGTCTTTGTTCAGGTATTTGATATTAATCCACTAAGATGGATAAAACAAAGTTACCGTGGGAGGAGAGATGTGGTGAAAACAGCTCAGCATGGATAGTTGCTAATTTCACACTCATCCAAGCCCACCTAGCTTCGTGTCTGTACTCGTTTGAAGTGCACACTTATCTGAAGAGGGAACTTGTCATCCAGGGCTTGGACTGGAAGAAACGGTGGCCTGGGACTGATGCATGCAGAGACAGATAGTGTGTTTGCCATGCTATAAATGTGGTCTGTATCTTTGAACACAATCGTTGTTCATACTGCAGTATATTTTCCACCGATGCAGTGGCTCAGTTAATGTTATGCTTTTTACTAAAGCTGCAGTTTAGTCTGGGTATTCCACACTGCAGGAGAAGTTGAGCCACCTGCAGAACCCTACGGGGAAGGGTTTGAGTCGCTTAGGGAAAAGTAAACATCACAAAACCACAGATTATCCCCCTGAGAAGACATTTTAAAATGCCACCAGTGCCAAAGTGCTATTGTAAATGATGCAGCAGTAGAAGAGACGTCTCAAGGAAACCATTGTGACTTCGCTCAAGTGATCGGACACGTGCAGAAAGACATCCTGAAAATAGAAAGTAATGAGATTCAGCGTTACATAACAAATTGTCATCTGTCAAACAGTTATAAATAGTTAATGAAATGAAATTTACATCGCCCAGTGGGCGTTGAATTTAGATCGCAGTGGTTAAATGAGGCATTTCTTACTGTAATTGGGTTGTAACTATGATTATTAATGAAGTTACAGGCTCCATCTAAACATGCTAATATGAGTATAGCAACATGATGATGCAGAGTAGAGGGGGAAATGAGAAATAAAAAAATAAGTGTGTGGAGAAGCGTGAAGAAAAAAAAACTTCACACAGTATGAAGTTCAAAGTAAACAGCACATTCATGTAGGGAGAAGAAAGAGAATAAAAAAAGGAGTGATGAAGAGACAGTGGAAGGGAGAAAGTTTTGAAATTCACTTACAAAAGGAGGCAATGCAGGAACGGAGAGACGAGCAGAAGATGTCAAGTGGATGAAAAGTAGATTACAAAAGATAAAACGAGAAGAGTAAAGAGGAAGAGAGGACTAGAAGATGGGTGAGACTTGAGCATCCTGCAGTAAAGACAGACTGCAGCGGAGCACAAAGCCAAGCGATGTTTCACCCTGTGACTTTAACTGCATACAGCCAGGAGATACACCAGATTTTAAAAATATCTGTTTCTCTGTGTGTCTCAGCTGTGATGCACCAACACAAACTGAAACCCATACTTTTTTGCATGAGTTGTGGTAACTCTGGGGATTCTGTGCTTGTGTTTTTTTTATTTATTTATTTATTTTGGTGCATTACAGCAACTGTACTTTCTTATGTGTGTGTATGTGTGGTGATTTGCAGGGCCTCTAGTACAAGTGCACAGCTTCTCCCGCTTGGTTTGATCAGCTGCTAATTGAATCGGAGAGAATAATGAGAGGGTCAGAGAGATTGTTCATTGTTTTAGGGCCATCTGGAGCCATGCCTTGGGAGGGTATATGCACACTAATACACACCGCTGCACGCTTCTTATGCAGTTATGTGCTCATAGAAATGCAGTAGCACACAGGCATGCAGAAACATAAAAATGCCAACAGCTAATCCAACACAGACACACAAAACACACACATGGGCAAATGTGAGATCAGGGGACAGATAGAGAGAAAGCAAGAGACAGAAAGGGTGGGGCAGGACTGGGAATAAAAGCAGAGGAGGGCATGAGTAACAGTAAATCATAGATAACTCCATATAGATAGCTAACATTGAAGCTCTTGCAGATAGATAGAAGAAATACGTTGCTGAGCAGAATATAAAAACACTTCAGGCCTGGAGTGGGTCACACAGGAGAAGATGACATTCAGTATCAAAAATAGACCCTGGAATTTCTCCCGTTGAGCCTAGACTCTGTGTTGTAGTGCACAGCTCTGCAGCACAGAAGCCATTTGTTATAATGACATAGAACATCTGTATGTTTATGTTAAACATGTTACTAAGCACAAGTTGTATAGCAGACGTTCAGTAGGTTAAGATGGCCACAGCTTTGAGTGTAAAAAATTTCCATTAGTTTGCTGATTGAGGACACCACTTGGTTCTGATTTCAACAAGATGCTATTTTAGGATTTTATATAGGATTCAGTTCACAACTTGTTGCACGCAGCTATCTGTGGGTTATACATAAAGATGGGCAAAGAGTGAGTCATGCATGTCACTCAAAACATGTCATGTGGCTGCATGGCATTCTAGTCTCCTAGGGCTAACGTCAGTTCTTATCATCTTCTTTGGCAGTGGATTTCTAAACGTTGAATCATCAAGTGTTGTCAAAGCTGTGAACCAAGGAAGAAACCTTTTGTTATTTTTGACGAGTGTTAACATCTTAACCCCCAGCGGCCCACAAGTAGATAAATCATTACATCAGTCAAACAGTCTTTAAGTTCTAGTTGCCTAAAGTCTCCAAAAGTACCAATATGTCACACTGAATTTTGGGTAATCTAAAATATAAACAGAAAACATATTGTGCTTAAATGTCTCACTCAGTATGAATGTCATGTTTTTAAAATTACCAGTGGCAAGAAAATTATTGGAATTTCATGGCTTTCTACATTTATTTTTCATAATAAGTTATGTGATCTTCATCTAGGTTGGGAATATTAACAAATATAATGTGCACACAAAAATAATAACACACAAAAGAATTCTGATCTTTTATGGATTTATTGAAAGCAACCATAAAAACCTCACAGTGTTAGTGAAAAAAGCATGTGAACCTTTGGAATAATGACCTCAAAAAAGCTAATTAGAGTCAGGTGTTAGCAAAGTTTAAGAAAATTTGTTTGTAGGTGTGGACTGAAGCTACGTTGAGTTTTATTATTGAATTTGCTCTTCACAACAAGAACAAGCTTATGTGAGCCATGCCTCACCAAAAGGAGCTTTAAGAGTATCTACGATCAAGAATTGATTATTTACATAAAGCTGGAAAGGGTTACAAAGTGATGTCAAAGACTTTAGAAATTCACCAGTCTACATTTAGGCAAAAAATCTACAAATGGAGACACTTTGGGACTGTGGCTACTCTACCAAGAAGTGGGCGGCCAGTCAAAATGAACCCAAGAGCACAACAAACACTCATTAATGAGATAAAGTGAGTGACAGCCAAAGATTTGGCATCACTGGTACTGGTTAACATCTGTGTTCATCAGTCTACAGTAGGTAAAACATTGAACAAGCAGGGTATCTATGGCAGGACACCATGAAGGAAGCTGCTGCTTACTAAAAAGAACATTGCTGCACGCCTGAAGTTTGCCAAAGAGCACATTGACACTCCAAGCAGGATTGGCAAAATGTTTTGTGGACTGATGAAACTATATTGAACTGTTTGGAAAGAACACACAACTACCACTTGCACCCTCCAGGTTGGGGGGGAGATCCTCCCTCAAGTGGAGGAGTTTAAGTATCTTGGGGTCTTGTTCACGAGTGAGGGAAATAGGGAGCGTGAGATTGACAGACGGATTGGTGCATCGGCAGCAGTAATGCGGTCGGTGTACCGGTCCGTCGTGGTGAAAAAGGAGCTGAGCCGAAAGGCAAAGCTCTCGATTTACCGGTCAGTCTACGTTCCTACCCTCACCTATGGTCATGAGCTTTGGGTCATGACCGAAAGGACAAGGTCGCGGATACAAGCGGCCGAAATGAGTTTCCTCCGCAGAGTGGCTGGGCGCACCCTTAGAGATAGGGTGAGGAGCTCAGTCACCCGGGAGGAGCTCGGAGTAGAGCCGCTGCTCCTCTGCATCGAGAGGGGCCAGTTGAGGTGGCTTGGGCATCTGTTTCGGATGCCCCCGGGACGCCTCGTAGGGGAGGTTTTCCGGTCCTGTCCCACCGGGAGGAGGCCCCGGGGAAGACCCAGGACACGCTGGAGGGACTATGTCTCTCGGCTGGCCTGGGAACGCCTCGGTGTCCCCCCGGAAGAGCTGGAGGAGGTGTCTAGGGAGAGGGAAGTCTGGGCATCTCTGCTTAAGCTGCTCCCCCCGCGACCCGGCCCCGGATAAGCGGAAGAAAATGGATGGATGGATGGACACAGCACTACATCTGGCATAAAAAGGTCACAGCATATCATCACAAAGACATTATTCCAATTATAAAGTATGGTGGAGGAAACATCATGATGTGGGCCTGCTTTGCTGCATCAGTGATTGGGTGAAAGATGAAATTCTTCAGTATAATGTGAGAATGTCTGTAAATCAGCTGAAACTCTGTAGACATTTCAAAAGGTTCACATACTTTTTCTTTCCACTGTAGTGTGTCATACTTGTGGCAGAAGACATTTTCCCCAACCTTAAAGTGATTAGATGGATTATAAGCTCTTGAAACTTTTCTGATGACGGGGAATGTAGTTAAAGAAAGAGGTTACAGATATAAGGAGAGAAATGTGTGTGACTGTATCTCAGTGTGACCTGCAATTTATGTCAGCTGTTGTTTCTGTATGTGTGCGAGACTCTCAGTGTCATCTATCACAGACGACTGCACTGAAGATCATTATTTCTGTAAATACAAGCACACATGCACATTTACGAGAGCATCAAAGTCTGTGCAGTGTGTGTGTGTGCATGTGCATGTGTGCTGATACTGATGAGGTTAATGAAATGACATGCCTCTTACAGCTCCTATCATTAGGAGTAATGGAGGGCCTCTCTAAGTGGCTCTTAACACAGACAAACACACACACACAGACACATTTAGAGAGCGAGGAGAGAACGAGAAACTTATAGAAATGCTATAACAGAGAAATGTGTTGAAGACAGAATATTGGGAAGCGTCTAGACTAAACCAATACTTGTAGACTTGTAAACCAACTGGCCTTTAAATGTGTCAGTTTGGATGGGAACAGTGCAAGTATAGGTTGTAAATTTGGCTCTTTGTGCTGCTTTCCCTGCATATCTGCTGGCATATTACCTTGGCTGATAGTTGGTGTTTTAATATAAATTGAATTCTGTCCAGTCAGTGTCTCCCACTGTTGATATAATAACTGTGATATGCATATTTACTGGAACACTGGTCAGTGCATGGGGACTCCTCAATCAGAACTGATGGTAATGGAATCCAGTAGGGATGCGTTATTGCGTTTATCATTTTCTTTTTAGGTTTAGTCAAAAGATTTAGCTTCGTTTATGGGTGTAATGGCCTTTTTCACAGACTTTTACAAGGGGTATCATAAAAACATTCTAATCCTTTAGCATTAAAACTGGCAGCCATTAGTGACTGCAATCTTTTTGTGTGTATGAGGTTTAACTCCTAACGGGAATCTCTGAACAAGTGAATGACTTCCAGCTACCAGGAGCTGCTGCAGGTGTTTGAATAATATCAGTAGGTTACTTCTGCAGTATTTTATGCAAAAGTAGATATTTCTTTTATTTCATAAAATAAATTACAGGAACTCAGAAGGGACGAAAACACAGAAACACTTTGGAAAATGGAAAATTGATGATATGCATTGTGATAAATGTACTTAAGGGAGCATAGGGAGGATACTTACAGTTGGAGATACAGGATAAGAGAGGAGCACAGGGGAATACAAAAGTGAAAGAGAGGAATGAAGGGATCAGATTTTAATGAGGAGGTGTGAAAGAGAGCAGAAATAAAGTAAAAGAGCCTTGGAGAGAAGCAGACGAGAAGCTGAGGAAGTTAAGTCAGGTTAATTACATTAAGACTGAGTTGAATTGTGATGAGGGGAATGAGTGAGAAACACCAGAAGAGGGGAGAGAGGAGGGAAATAAAAGCTTTTGAATGTTGAATGAGCGCTGTGAGGAGAGAGTATCACTCTGTGCCTCACCTTGTTATTACTATAAAATGAACTCTTACGACCAACACGTGTGCACAAACACGCAACCGTAAATGAAGTGAGGAAATAGCACATCATATCTGGTTCTTCTCGTTCTCAGTAACTCGCAGCCACATTGAACGCCATAATGTGAATGTCTCCCTCTGTCTATATACATATCTCTGTCTCTTTATGGAAGCGGGCGTATATTGCTTTGGCACTACTGGCCAAGTCAGTGCCAAGTGTGTTATGTTCAGACGATTCACCAGCAGCAAAGCTCATTCTAACTTTTAAAGTAATGGGCACATGATGATCTTTGGCACTGTAAACGCAGTGCGTCTTTTACTCACTCTGCAGGGAGGGAAAAAAGAGTAAAAGCAAACATATTTATTCAACTATAAGTGCCTGTGACAGAGCATATAAACGTGACATTAAAACTCTTTTTACTGTTACAGCCCTCAACAGCCAGCTCTGTTCACATCGTGCATGTGTATCAATAACCTGTGAGCAACTAGGGCTGTTTTTCTGTTTATATTTATGCAACTTTACAGTAAATGCCGCTAAGGTCAGGTGGTCTGTATCTGTATGTGTGTGTATGTGTGTGTTGGGATTTAGCATAAAGATGTACACACTATGATGTGATGAGAGCTGATTTATCTTCAAGGCAGAGACAGGTCTGACCTTTAACTCCACTAGGATGAGAGGAGGAGGGAGGAAGATCATGAAGAGACTAAAGGATGGAGGAGAGCAGGAGGGTGGAGGGTGCTGTTCATGATAACTGCCCTAGTCTGTCTAGTTAGTCTTATGCACACTGCTGTTATTGTTGCTATAAAATGCATCACTTCCTGTGAAAGAGCTGCCAGACACTGACACTGACTGTTTTGTCACTAAATGAGTGCAACTAATAATAAAAAGTAGTAATAATACAGATTATTACTTTAGTTTTAGGAGTAGGAGTTCTAGTTTTATAACTCAGGCAAAGTACTCAAAATACAGGCAAGTGTTCCTACGCCACTGCACCAGGCATGGGGATTTAGTCAGGTAACCAAAGTGGATTTGACATGCTTGATCACACTTTGACAATGCGTGCCACTCAAACTGTAAGCTGCAGATGGAGCACATACCTGTTGCCTTCAGGTGGCTGTAAAGGGAGTTAATCAACTGAAAGAGAGGACTTTAATGAATTCTAGCTTTTGTGGACAACAGAAGGTGGTGGAGACAGATTTAAATTTTAAAAATGAGCATACCTGACATATAAGTGCATTATTTTTCCATAATTTACATATTAACAATATGAGGTAATAATTTTCTCTGTACTCTTCCTCCTTCCTGTACCGTATCGAAGAAATGTTAGTTAGGTGAGGTTAGGTTAAGGCTTAATTGGAGAGTCAAAACTGGCCATAAGTGTGAACGGATGTTTGTCTCTATGTGTCAACCCTGTGACAGACTTGCAACCTGTCCAGTGGGTGCCCTGCCTCTCGTCTAATGACAGCTGACATAGGCTCAGGGATCGGCAAACCAGTCCTCAAGGGCTACTGCACTGCTTGTTTCTAACAATGCCTACCTGATTGCCGGGTTTAGGTGTGTTCTGTCAGTCAGAAGCTGGAAGATACCAATTCACCTCCACCATCATCTAAGATGGTATCTTCCAGCTTCTGGTTCACTGAACACACTGGAGCCTTGTAATGAGCATTGAGTGGGGCAGGGATTGCGAGAAAACAAGTAGGGCAGTGGCCTTCAAGGACCGTAATTGCCCATCTCTTGGTTAGAATAATGGTTGGATGGAGAGTACTGGTACATCCCTGGCTATTACTGAGAGTGTTCTGTTGTGGCTTGTTTGCAGCTCTAATGTTGGTAGGATAGGGGGTTTCCTAAAAACTCAATTTACTATGATTGGGACTGTGAGACTTGAAGTGGTGTGATGAGCTGTAGCAATTGAAATCTGCCACAGTGTTTGTCTGCAAGCAGCTTTTTGGTTGATACTGGCTTTGTTTTCTTTTGTACGGGATGTAACTTAGACCTGCCTGCTTCTTGGCAAAGGTTTTAAAAGAACCATGAGGAAAATGAACCCTGGCTTAGCTTCATCTGAAGATGAACAACACAGACTCATCTATTCTTATAAGTCTGGTACTTGACCATATACTGTATCAACTCATTTTAGTTGAGTTAATTGCTAAATGCACATGTTACCATTATGATGAAGCCTAGAAAGTAAAATTGCTAAAATTACTAATAGTATAACTAATCCCTCACTGAAATAGAAATAATAAAGTAGATGCAGTTTCTATAAACAACACTGGAAATACTTTGAAATATTTGTAAACTATTACAAATTGCTAAACTTTAAACCACTGAGGTTGAAATGCTGCTGCACACAAGAGCAGCTAACGTTTGCCCATCGCTCTGTCTGAACCAGTCATATCCATTTATAGGCAAGCTACGAGAAAGTCTCCAGTGTGAGTTTGTCTTGAGTCCCACTAAATGAGGTAATGCAGATTTAAGAACATTTATAGTCTGACTTTTAGAATAACTGAGTCGTAGAAGTGTTTAGAAAGCCCAATTGAACCGACAGACGTGTCTGATGGCTGTCATTATATGTTTTGCAGCCACAGGGAAAATAAATTACTGAATTGAAAGCGTCTCCCAACAACGTTACTGCAAAAATGGACCAAGGACTAAATTATCTGTCAAACAGCACAGAATTACTGCTTTCACAGAATGTCATCATGAGGAACCCAAAGTTGCAAAAAAAAAAAAAAAAAGTCAGAAAAATGTCAGAGAAAATGATTTGGATTGCCTCCATGAGCCTGGTAGGAACGTGTGGGAGTGTGCGAGTTATAGACACATTACGTAGATAGTTCATTTTTCACTTTTACACAAGAAGAAGCTTATGTGAAAAAGATAGTCTTGTCTTAGGACATTTTTATATCTTTAGTAAGATATACCTAACCCTCAATTAAAGCACCTGGTGCTGCTGTCACCAATATACAGGCAAAGAATAGATCTGTAAAAAAAAATGACGCTTCTTCATAAAAAAACAGAAGCAAAGAATCCACTGGTTCAGCACAGAGTAAAGTAAAGAGACTAATTATGTGGATGATGAGTTTCCGTTTCCGTTGAGCTACGTGTGTGAGAGCAAGTGAGTGTGTGAGGAACAAAGTGAGTGTCTGTGTGTATAAAGGCTTTAGGCTAATCCTGTTGTATTCAACTGGATCAAAGTTGGTGTTTAAGCTCTATTTGTAAAATGTGTGATCCACCTAATGGATTCATGTCCCAATGCAGACTCCACAACTGAAGATGCACACACACCTAGACCTTACAGTTCTCTATGTGTTATATATCTTTATATGTGTGTGTGTGTGTGTGTGTGTGTGTGTGTGTGTGTATTCCCATACGCCCACAAATAAACGAAAAGGAATTATCCGTCCTGTGGTTGGAGTAGGGTTGTTGTGTACTGACATGCTCCACTGTACACACTACCAATAATCTCTCTCTATGTTCACACACACACACACACACACACACACACACACACACACACGCTTATGCACGTATACACGTACAGCAGGAAACTGTCAAGTAGGGCTGTAGTGTTCTGTTCAGCTTCCTCAAGCATGTGACAGCTCCTTGACAGAAGGAGAGAGATAAGGACGGATAGGGGAAGGGAGTTGGTGGAGAGCTGGTGGATGGAGAGGAAGGCAAAATAAAAAGTGATAGAAAAGACAGGGAGGGGGTTAAGTAAGTGTGAGATACAATATGTGTTGGGAATGAAAGAATGACTCTGAAGTTAAAGTGCTGACTTTAAGCTACCAAATGGGTGTACTGGGCTGGGATCCAGGGGCATGAGAGAGCAGGAGGCCTCTGAGCCAGAGCTCCTGTGGACTGAAGTGGAAGTCACAGAGCTCAATTACGAGATGCAAAACTACTTCAAGGAGACAAAAAATGACCTACAAGACACACAGAATTACATTGACAGGACATTTGGCTCTGGCTCTTTTCTATAAAGCGACTTGCAAGGGTGTGGAACACAAAAGGGGGAAACTTGTGGTTCAGTGTATTGCTCATGGACACTTTGACATGTGGTGGGACTGGGGATTGGGGATGGGTGGACAACCTGCTCAACCTCCTGAGCTATAATCACCCCCTGTGGTAATTACCAAAACGAGACATGTCCACAAAGAGAGACAAAAAGCAGAACCAGAAGAGTCACATAATGAGCTAAAGCATCATTTGTATCTTGAGTCTCTTTCAGCCTGCTCCTCTATAGGAGGGGTGGGGGAGTTGGGTTTTTACCAGTCTACGCCCAGGGGCCTATTTTTTCATGATCTGTCCATGGCGATAAGGGCGGAAGTATACACATCTTTCTTCTTCATCTAGCATGTCCATGCTTTTATTCTACCTAATAAAGACATGAGGAAGGAGTTGTTTGCATCCAGTGTTTTCCAACTTGAATTAGAGTTTAGGAATGAAATCTGAAAGATGTTAGTTCAGAATCAGTTTATGTTAATGGGGTTCATTGAAATGCTTAACTTAAGGCTAGCAGCTGTTTCTAAAGTTAACACTATACATTTTTCCCAATATGAGGGAGTGAGGTGAAGGTCAGGCATGCTGGGAACAGTTTTGGATCATGGCTGAGGACTGACGGGCGGCAGTGGACAGTCATAACAAGTATGATCAGATAAACAGCAGGTGTTTGTGCCTCTAAACATCAGGATGACAGAACAGTGAATCAGTGTTTGGAAAATCACGTCTGCCCACATATTCCCTGCTGAGCACATCTCAGTGTGCTGGTCAAATATGCTACCAGGTCCTCCGGTCAACATAATCTCACTCAAGGAAAGCCTCTTTGGCCAAAACAAGAGCAGAAAAGTTTCCTTTGGGACACGTTGCAGCTGATTTATTTAGATTCATGTGAACTAGAGTTTTAAATCAGTCACGTGGAGATGTTAGTTTTGAAACGTGTTATTTATCTGTCTACCTTTGAGAGCATTAACGGAAGAGGTGGGGGCGGGGACGCTGATAATAGTCCTTAGCTATATAATAGTGCAGAATATCAGGCCTGTGCAGAGCATGGCAGAATGTAGCAGACGGTAGAAGAGCATAGAGGAGCGGCTCTAAGTGACTTACGTACATACATTGTTTTCATTTTTACAGCAAGTAATATTCAAAGATAATTAACAAACACTCAGAGAAGTGAAGAAGCTAATATTATGTTGGCAATTTAATTATTTTTGAATCAATCTCCAATCATTTAATTGACAATATTGAAAATGTTTAAACAGTTTATCAACTGGCAATGTCTTTGACTGGAAATTACATCAAGCTGCAGGGTGATTATTATGGGAAGTGTTAGCTCCTGACTGAGCCTAGGAAAAGCACATCTGTGTGTGTACTGTTTTATTTATTACTATCAATGTCTTCTCATTGTAGTGTTGTCCATGTACTAAAAGCCTGATATACCTTGTGCTGATTCATCCACATGAGAAGACTGTATAGAAAGACACCAAGCCCGTCAGTGAAAGAGTGTGTTGGATCACAGCACTTTAAAGAGCTAGTAACCTGTATCACCAGTGCTAAGTTGGATTGCAATAATACATGACAGTCAAAACGCTCACAGTGACATTTCCACTGATGATAAGTACAATTTTGTCATAGACATACTGAGCGTTTCAGTTTGTTGTCATGTGTCAACATTGAATGTCTGCTATCTGCAGCTGCAGCACCAGAATATATTTGGCGTACGCTTTCCAATTTGTTTGAATCCACTACAAAATATTTCTTTGGAAAGAAGTTGGTCTCCTCAAAAAAAAGCAGCAGTGCGCAGACAGAGCTCTGTGCTACACTGTGAAAAGACTGCTGCAATTGGTGCCTGTCCACCCACACCAGTCGGAGTATTATGGTATAGCTCATTCACACAGATAGAGACAGAGAGGCTACTGTACATACTTTATCTGTTTCTATGGAAACCGCAACTTGAGATGCAGTCAGCTACAGAATTAATGACATTTACCATCCTCATAGTCAATATTTCTTCTTCTTATTGTGCTTGGACTCCAGCACATTTGTCATAGAAGCAGATTCATCCTTTAATTCCCCAAAACACACACACACGACGACGCCTGTGTCTTTTCTAGATAGATTTGATGCAGTGCAGTGGGGGTTTGGTGTCGATGATTCAGAATATTTAATGTTGTTTCTGCAACCTTCTTCACATTTCAGAGATAACTTGTTTAGATCACTAAGAAAGGATATTTTATATCAGACTAGCAGCTTATATAGTAGAGCTCAATAAAGCCAGGCAAAGCAAAGGTATTTCTTCCAGTGGGTTGCCAGGCACTTTTCTACTGTCAGCACAACTGAGGGAAAAGACATTTTATTTAGGGGGAAATTGTTTTTCTGCCAAAGGAAAGCATGTCTTAGAGTCAGGTGAGTAATGGGAAGATTTAGGTCCACCTGCGTCATTTAATTTTGACCCTGAAGACACAGCTGTCAGAACCTCAGCAAATTGGAAATCACAGGCTCATCAACGTTCGTGTTGCACTCACATCAGCTAGTGCAACAGCAGAGAAGTGCGTCAATCTGTGTCTGAGCTCAACTGGCTATTTGTTGCCGTGTAGAGGGCGATTTGTTTTTCTGTGCTTGGTAGAGGGATTGTATGTGTAGCCACTTATGTGTAGTGGAGGATTGGTCCAAAGTGATTTGAAAACCCAGTATAATGGTCCACATTTCCCTGTTGCCCTCGATAAGAGAGCTTGTTCACACTATGTACTGTACCTTGCAGGGAGACAAAAGGTGGACTGAGTGTGTGTGTTTGTGTGTGTGTGTGTGTAGGAGGCGGCAGTGAGAGGAAAGAAGAGTGTGGGCATAAGTAATGAATGTATTGTCACTTTCTATTTGCTATACTAAAGCTTCACTGCACTCCTCTCCCGCGGGAGGAAACACTACCTACCTTGTTTAGCGCTGATGCTGGAGTGGAGGAACGAGGGAATACAGGGACAAAGGGTGAAGTAGAGGAAAAAACAGTACAAAGTACAGAGGAAATAGAAAAGGCAGAGGAGAGAAAAGGAAAGAAAGGAGGTACAAAGGGTTGAGAGATGATAGGAGGAAAAAATCTTTTCTGACTTCCTACAGGCGTCTAGTTTTCCAGTTAACACTCCCTTTAATTATGTGTGTGCAAACAGTTCAGGTTTAACAATCACTGCTGCGCTTCCGACAATCAATCGCTGCTGTTTTAGCAAGTGTGTGTGTGTGTTTGTGTGTGTGTGAGGCACCATGCAGTGTAGCAGGGAACTGCTCCGCTGCTGCAGGAAGTGATAGCATGCATCTTGTTGTTGTTTCTGTGGAAATTATTACGTTTGGGGAAATATCTAATTATGGGTGTGTGTGTGTGTGTGTGTGTGTGAGGGGGGTGTACATTTATTAAACACATACATGCAAATGCAGCCTTTTAAATCAAAACATCCTATACAGAACATGGCAATTATTTAATCATTACCTAAGAATTAATCAACTGCAATAAAAATACATTTTACCGTTTCTGAGTTTATAATGATCAGTTTTTAGTGACTTTGTCGTTAAGATTTACAGCTTAAGCATCACTGAGGTCATAGTTAATGGTGGCAGATACTTAAAGATTTAGAATATTACACACACCTCAGAATATAAAACCGTTCTTTACAACACCACCATTAACTAGATTAACAAGATTTACTGCAGCCAGGATCAATACTCGTTATCTGTTCAATGTGAAGTTTCCGCTTTGGTGATTAAAGGAAAAATTAGTTTTTAATTTAATAAAATTAATCACATTAGAACAAAATAACCTACTCAAAGAGGTTCATGTGTCGTCAAGATCACTCATGCTGAAGATAAAAACATGGCCTTTCCAACAACCATGACGAGAATAAGCATCTATCCTAATTTTGCAAAAGCCAAACAGAGCACATTTTAGCCTCTGATAATAAAATGTCTTTTCCTCTTCTCTGTTCATTTGTGCAGTCTGTGTAAGCTCTGTTTCCATGGTAATTTTCTGTAGGCTTATAGTCTGTTTGTTAATGTAGAATATGTTGGGATGTTTGCGAAGAGGCTGAATGGACGAATTTAAAGTGCTCATTCCGCAAACACACGTAAATCATCTGCAACACGTGAAAACTTGGTCTAAATGTTGTCAGTGTGCCGTATTTACATTAGTTAATATTAACCCCTGTTCTTCCTGTGAGAACCCCCCCCCCCACATGACGCCATGGAGTGGTTGCTATGGTAATCGGTGGTACCTGCTGCAGGTGCAACCATTGTTGCTCATCTGTTGCTATGGTTACTGTAAATATGGTTTTACTATTGTTTACTGATGACTGGGGAGTGAGCCATGAGGTGATAATGACATCTGGAAAACACTGAGTCACTTCTCAGAGTCCAACGCTCTAACGCAGAATTCAGAGGGATACGTTGACTTTTAAGACCAGATCAGGGTTAGAGCTCGATCTACACCTGGCAGATATCAAAATTTAAACTTATTAGCAACATAAATCCCAATTCTGACGATTTTAATTCAACATCCACAGTAAGTTTCTAGAAAGGCAGCACAGATAATGTGTTGTGCTAATTGAGGGTTTATCCAAGATAAACCTGCACATTTGAGCAACAGTATAAATTTGTGTCCTCAACAAAGGTTGAACATGACACAAGGCTCATTAAAATGGATTGCATAACAGTTTTTATTTATTTTTGTCTGGTGAAACCTGATTGTGTTATGTGTTAATGTGAGAAGCGGTTTGTTTAAGTGTGCTTCTCCACATTAATTTTGTTTACGTTGACTCTTGTTTTCATGCTGTGAGGAGTCATAAGTAGAAGCTTTCGCTTTCTTTGGAACAAGTCCCACCAAAGCTAATCTCTTGTGTCTCATGCTGCATCAGCTAATAATAAAACCCAGTGAAATATTCTGCCCACTCTTCTGTGGCTGTGCTGTAAAAAACTTGAGGACCTCTGGTCACTGTGCAGTCAGCCATGTATCGCTCTGCATCTCCTTCTCTGTTAAACAAGGCTGGGTGGAGAAGGTAGAGGCAGCACACAGACAGGTTGTCTCTCAATCATAAATTCATTTCATCAAAATACTTTGTTGGTTAAGTCCTGGAAATATAACACTCAATAATGTAATGTTTTGTTTGTGCTGTAAGTAACTTGCACTTACTGCACTTCAGCCTGGACATCAGTGCTCTCAGAGGACTGGCCATTGGAGATCAAAAGGCGTGGGCAGTGGAGCCCAGGAGGAAACTAAAGCACACGATTTCCCTAATTGAATTAATTGTACCTAATAAATAACAATTATAAGAAAAGCCATTTGTTCCCTTGTCCTCCAGGGCTCCACTACCTGCTGCTAACTAACACCCCCTGGAACGGGGGATCAAACCATGGATTGTGTAGAAAAACAAACTAAAGGATGTGCTGCAAGGAAATGTGGTTCCTATGGTAACATGACCTGAGAATATGGAAACAAATTCAATTACTCTTTCCCTCGATTTTTGCCCTCAGCTGTCTCTGATCTCCATTTTGTGTCTTTCTGTCTCTTCACCGCAGCCCGTCCCTCTTCCTCCAGCTCTCCGTCTGGCACTCAGTAATAGAGGTGATTTGGAGCAGACTCTAAGGAAGGAAGTTGTTCTGTCTAAGTGTCGCAGATTTAAGGCTTTAAATGAAAATGAACAGGGAAAAAGCATATTCACCAATCTGTCAGATGATGATTTTGGCAGTCTGCGTGTGTGTGTAGGTGTGTGTTTGTTTGTTTATGTTTGTGTGCTGCGGATGAGTGCAGTGAAGAGGAGTTATTTTACAGATCTGAGGCAATAAGCAGAAAATTTTGTAGAGCACCGCCAAACTATGGTCAGTGTATGTGTATGTGTGTGTGTGTGTGTGTGTGTGTGAGAGAGATTACTGTGGGAGCACTTGATGTTGAAAGCGCTTTCCTTTCCTATGTTCCCTTGTTGCAGTTTCCTTTCACCTTTTCTCTCTCTCTGCATTCCCTCTTGTTTTCCTGTCAGTCTTCCGATTAATCCAAATTTTAATCTCCGCGTCTCTGCCTCTCTCCTCCTCTCGGGTCCTCCAGTTCCACTCAAAGAGCAACACTCTTAGTTCCTAAAGGAACAGCAAGGAGCCTGAAAGTTTTATGGAGACAAATATCATCTTTGAGTAGCCTCAAGCTTATTTTTGATGTTAACATCCTATCAATGCTCTTGTGATAAAGGGGGCTTCATTAAGCATAGGGTTAGGATGGCACATGTTTCATGAATATGCAATAATCTATTGTTTGACTGTTAACATCTAACACACAGTGTTGTCAGGCTAAGTGTGGCATTTTTACAATTATGACTCAGCTGCAGCACACAGAGATTGACTGAACTGAACCAAACATACACTTTTTATGTTTTTAATCGGCCATATTCCAGCTTTTTAATGGCTTCTAGTACTTCTGTATTCACTTTAACTAAATTTGTCTTACTAATCGATTTGAGCTTCTGGAATTTGATATGTGCTTTTACAGCAGCTTATTGAAAACCAATACTTTTGTTAATGTATGGTCAGTATTTGATGGAGGGTGCTTCTTTCACTGATTTAACTGTTTTTAAATACATGACTCACTTTGTTTTGGTAGCAGCTGCTGCAGAAGTCCTACTTCATGTCACTTAGCAAACTGTGAGAATACAGTAGGTGTGGAAACATCAACCATCTGTGTTTTCTGTCATTGAAAACTGGTTTATTTATTTCTTTACAGGCATTAAAACCAGTGCTTGAACTGGAATACAGGCGATTGTCCTCACAACCAGCAGCCAGCACATGCAGCTATCATGCAGAAATTAATAATATGATAACAGAAATTACTTATTTATAATAGAAAATGTGAGTCCATGTGTGTGTGTATGTAAAAGTTACCTGTGAAGGTAACCTGCCCGGGCCATTAGAGACCTGCTAGCTGTAGCTGGTAAATCAGGGGAGCTCACAGAGAAAGCTGCCAACCTCTCACACATGGATAGACACTCATACGCATGGCCACACACACTTAAAAACACACAATGGTTCATATATGCAAAAACTTGTGTACTGCTGTAGATGTACACACAGGTTTTTGACTGATTTTCATTGTGGGTATGAGTTTTGATGCTGTATAAAGATGTGTATTTTGTATTTTGTGTGTTCTAAAGTTGTGTGAGAAATACGAAAGTACATATATTTGTGTGTGGCAGTCTGTACAATATGTGTGTGACTGTGTGTATGTGTGTGCATCCAATGGCTTGGGTTGTGTCCAGATGTCCATATGCTGCCATGCAGAGCAGGGCATGGAGCCATCTGGTAGAAGACAGAAGTACAACCAATAGGCTTTAACCTTTTGATTTGGTTTGTAGTGAGACTTGTATTCATAATGCAGTTAGTGAAGCTGCTGCAAGTTTAGTGCTCCCAGCATCTGTCTGGCTACAGGAAAAAAAAGAACATCCTTATTTTTCTTCATGTGTTTGATGATGCGTAAGAATGAATTTGGATGTTTTCCTTTAAAATTTTCTAAGACTGAATTTAGAAAATTCTGTACACTTTTTACACACGTTCAGCGTTTCGTGTTTTTGCAGTTAAACAAAATAACTTTCTGCACTCCACTTGTGCTACTCTCTGATATATTGTGCACATATGATATATATATGTTATATATCATATAATTCACCATCTGATTTTATTCCCACTCTTTCTTTTTTACATTTCATCATTAATTTAATCGTGTTTCTTTCTTGTATTTATGCTTCAGTTATTTTTACAAGTTTTCTGAAACAGTTTGAAATTCTTCAGGTTCCTTCCAGGTTTCTCCATGTAGTTATTCATTTTACCACCCACTGTGCAACCGATAACTGTACTGTAATCACACTCCTCTATTTCTCTCCTGTCTTTGTATAAATTGGTTTACACAAGCAGAACATGTATTTTAATTAGGACCTTACCTTACTTTCTAGTGGATTGCTGCAGTATTCCTGTCAATCGTTCCGATCTTTGTCTATTTTTATCCTTACCTCCTAACCGCTGGCTTTATCTCTATTACATCGTTGCCTGTGTAACCCTTCAAGCAGTGAAACAGTTGGCAGGACTCATCTATAAAACAAACTAAAGCAGTCAAAACAATACTGTGGGGTCAGCGCTATGGTCCTCTGGAGAGCCACAGTCAGACACTCCCCAGCAGATAGTAGACTACAGCACTGAAATACTGCCACAGATTAACTGGACGATTGCAGGAGCTTGTTTTTAATATATTACAAACAGCCGTAGTGTAATTTATTATGGAAAAGAATGAGCTTAAACAATGTTGATGTGGTTTTAATAAATGGTTCTTAGGAAGTTTAACATAACTGCTTAAGGAAGCATACATCCAGGGGGAGACTACCTATATGTGAGGAGATTATAATTCATATACTGGAATTTAATTACATGCATTGCTAATATGTAGTTAGCATGCAAAAAGGGAGAAATACAAGACAAATGAGCGGGAGGTGATCTTTTTTTCCCCCATCTCCCTTGACGATATAGAGCGTGAGAGTAGTTTAGGGAGAGGAGGAGGAAGAGGAGGAGAAGATGAGAGGGAGGAGTGAGGAAACGGAGAAAAGAGGTGAAAATACAGAGGAAGTGCTCAAAGAAAAATGTGAACATGGTGGCCGAACATGCAGACAAAAGACACAAAACACTCCACCTTCGCGTCCTTAACTCTCCCCTCTCTCTTTTCTCTCTGTGGACTGTTCGCTGGAATCCTCGGACTGCGGTTGGTTACTTAGCAACGAGGATCCTGTCGAAACTGTGTCAGAGAGACCAACAGAGACGAACGTGGACCTCCTAATCGCTATAATCAGTCAGAGTGTTTATGTCTGACGGTCTTCCATGGTATGCTTGTTGTCACTATTAAGATACACCAGCTATGTAATTTACACAAGCCTGCAGGAGTCCATTTAGACCCTATGTAAACTCCTCATATTACAGGGAGATGATGGGAGACACAAACTATAAATGGGTTGGTCTTTGCTTTAGTACTTGTGAGTCTATGAAAGCAGTTTGCTAATATCTTTTCTTACTGTCAACTAGCTTTTGTTGCGTCCTCATCATGTTATTTAAACCGAGATGCTAAATGGGAAGTGGAAATCCCTCTTGGAATTTCTGACCTCTGATATCTCCCACATGCCAGAATTAATTATGTCAACATAATACGTTGTGAAAGGGCTTCAGAACAACCATCACTGGCACGTGGAACAGTCCAGTCTCTGCTACTTTGGTTATTTTCGGTTTCTTTTTTAATCTTTCCCCCAATCTTACAGTACAAGTTAGAGTTTTTCTTTAATAATTTTCTTAATCACATGGCAGCTTGGGTCTATTTTAAACCATGCATTAATATGTATTGATGAGTCTTAATAGAAGCAGGATGGCAGATGGGGTGAATTTGTTCTTACTTCTGGTTTTTGCAAAGGTTTTGTTTATAGTAAGAAACATAGAATATCATCAGGCTCCTTCTTAAGTGTTTTGTGTGAGTCTGTGGTCCTTTGCTACTGCTGCAAATGTAGAGGAGCCAATTCCTCAAGGTTGAGCTGAACGGTTGATCCATTTCAGGCATGTTGGCTAGCCTGATGTGTGTCTCTGTGTGTGTGTGTGAGCCAGTACAGGTTTAAGGCCAGGCCCCACCAGATGCAGACCTATTTAAGGCTCTCTCTGTCTCTCCCACACACATACAGTACCTGCACACACATTGCACATGCACCTGATAAGACAGATGACATAGAAAAGAGAATCTCACCTTGGGCTGCCTTTGGTTCAGGTGTGTTGTGTGTCAGAAAATGTTCAATCTAGTACAGGATCTGCACTTTTCAAACACAACAGAGAACAAACACTTGTCGAAACCGTTTCTGTTTTGTTGCACTAGACTAAAAAAGACTATGTGCTCTGTCTTATTACACACACACGTTTATCTCTCCACGTCAGACTTTAGGGAGAAATGGGAAATAACAGTTGAATATAATCAATGCTTGTAGCTGATGTAAAGTTGCTCTCAAAACAGGAACAACATGAACAAACACTGGCATCAACACAGAAGATTAAAAAGGCTGTGATGAAAGCTCGTACAGCAGATAGACAGAGGGAATCCTGGTGTAACTGCGTCACTGCTGCCTCAGCCTCCTCTCACGGGTGTTAGAGGAGGAGGGATGGAGGGATGCAGGAAGGAAGAGATGAAAGAGGAAAGATGAGACGAGAGAGACAGAGGAGCAAGTTCAGGGACAGGCTGATTTATGAGTTTCTGTTTCAGAATCGCTAAAGTCTTCGGGGATTTTAGTGAGCTGAGCAGCTCTGGAGTTCACACAGACAGGCGCTTACACAACACGCGCACACCGTAGACATAAGACACATAAGACACATGCGCCTCTGAAACGAGTCATTCTGTTGGCAAATATCCCTAAAGTTCTAATCACAGCATGGGCGAGTCTTTTTTATGTTTTAGGTAAAGGTAGAGCATGTGTGTGTGTGTGTGTGTGTGTGTGTGTGTGTGTGTGTGTGTGTTATATGTGACAGATGGTGAAATAAATGAACAATCGTTCCGATCAAACATGGCTTGAAATCTGGATCGGAAGCAGTCGCTTGTCACATCAAGAGAGTGAGAGAGATCACTAGGAGGCGACTAGGAGGCGACGAGGAGGAGAAGCAGAGGTGGAGAGAACGGACATGCTAGGAGAGAGAGGAGAGAAAAGAGGAAAGGACAAACACGACAGCGAGAAGGGCAGATTTTGGTTACAGCAGTGACTCACGGCAAACTTTTGAGATGAGCGATAGAGGGTAAAAAGGAAGAAAGGAGAGCAGAGGGGGAGCAGAGCTCATTAACAGTGAATGGAGGGATGAAGGAAGGAGGAGAAGCAGCCTGTGATGGTCTGTAGCATGATGCCAGCAGTTAGAGAAGCTCTGAAACCCAGCAGAACTATTCATAGCTGTCGGCTTGTTCAAGCAGCAATAAGCTCCTTTGAGATTTTCTCATCAGCAAATCAGTGAAAGGTCTTTAAAAATCGTCTACAAGTGCCCCGATGCAGGAGAGGAAAAATGTAAACACACATTTCCTTACTGGCAACCAAAAGGAGGAAGAAAAAGGAAGACTTTGATGAAATAATAGTTATTTTCTTATATCCAAACTGAAAAAGCAGTGATAGTGTTTTATGCTTTCAGCAAGATCCTTAATCCCTTAATGCTGCGTAGTGGGAACTGTGCAGCGTCCAGGTGTCAAAGTGTGTAACTGTGTGTGAATGTGATCAAGGTGTTGCTGCTTTCAGTGAAACTACCCTGAAGAAATACATAGTATAATAATTCTCCACCGTGTCTACATCTAATAAGATAAGATAAGATCAACTTTATTAATTTCTGACGAGAAATATAGGTAGTGTTGTAGATAAAGACAGTAAAAGTAGTTAGTGATCATCTGCTGGTTAGGGTGTTGTAGAGCCTGACGGCTGTGGGGATGAAAGATCTCCTGTATCGAGGTGAGAACACACAGTTCATATATTCATTATATCAACATACGGAGGAAGCATTTCCTATCTACACACCAAATCAAGCACAAAATCTTCATATTACACTCGTCTGCAAAGACTTTTTTCTCCTTACAGTGTCCGCTGCTGCCAACTGAAGCGTGATTAACATTTTAATGCTTATGTGTAGCAAGTCAAAGCACATGGTTAGGGTTAAGGAAAGATAGTGGTCTTCTGTGAATACTTACTAGGTCGATGTGGATCTGTCGTTAATATTTAACCAACACAGACTGTGCATTAGCGCTGTAAAGTCAGGTCGTTCTCTGGTCGTACAACCTCCTCTCTCTGACTCTTTGCATTAAACTTGGCCTTTGACAGGATTTAATACAGGCAGCTTATACTAAACCAGCTGGTACAGAGTAATAATATCCAAAGCAGATATGGAAATGACAAAGGACACTACAGTGGATGTAAATAATTAGTTAATTGGTATGTGCATCATACCAAGACACACAGATACACATGTGCACTTAGTCTGTTACTGACTGTACTACACACACATACACACACACACTGCTGGCCGGATGATTGAACTGAGCAGAGATAGTGATTAGGTTATTACATCTGATGGGATCGAGTTTGCTCTCCTCTAATGAAAGAGGGATGGTCTGGAGCATGAAAAACAAGGAGGGGGTGGGAGGTTTCAGAGAAATAGATTGCAAAATAGGAAGGAAGAGAGTGGCGGTGAGGGGGGTGGGGGGGGGGGGGGGGTGCAGAGATGAAAGCGGGGAGGTGAAAGGCTATGAGAAGACATAGAGGGTGAGTAATTCAGAGATATGAAGAGAAAGAGAAGGTGTGAAGGTGAGAGTCGAGGAAAGGAGGGAAGGAAGGAGAGATGAAAAACACCGAGGAGTGGGTAGGGGGAGAGGGGGGAGTTGATCTTATTTTCAACGATCTCTTAATAGCAGAACGATATTAAACATGCTTATGTCACAGCTTCCTCTCTCCAGCTCTCTACCTATATCTGTGTGTGGATGCATAGACTCGCTCCCTCCTCCTCGGCATCTGTCTTTATGGCAGAGTTGATCCAAACCTCTAGATTAAATACCTTTCCTTTAGCTCCAAATGTGAGGGAGTGAGGCAAACAAAGCAAACCAGACAGGGTAAAATGCATCCGCTTGGATAAGAAATTGCACCTGACACAGCCGGTAAGCTCCAGGCAGGAGGTGCTGAGGCTCTTTCAATTGTGACCAATAAATGTGACCAATGACATCTGCACAGAACATTTTTTAAAATTAGATTCCCTGTACGTGCTGGTTGAGTGCCTGGCTCACTATGGTACAAGAAAATAAAATAATGGATGGATAGAAAAGTGCACGCTGATGCCATGATGAAATAATTCTATACCATCACAACAGTGGTTTTAAGCAAAGCCAACTTGTGCAAATGGAAGTTTGAGAGCTGCAATCACACAGGAGAAGCTAAATTTGCAGCTTTTTGCAGACCAAAGTGAGCTAAGCCGTGGAGCAGATAGGGATAAGTTCTGCTCCTGAGCTAAAACTGAACATCGTGCTTTTAATTTGATTAAACAACACACTGACTGGATGAATTGTTGTGATGGAAGACAACTGGACATCTGTTTGTACTGCTCCAGTGCTCTTTTGTTGTTTAATGCACCTTCCTTTCTCCTCTCCACGCTGTCTGCAGCCTCCTCTTGGGTGCATTGGCACTGACCTGACAGCTCAACTGGAGTGGACTTGACACTATGTATGCGTTGCACAGTGGGTTTGACGTTGTGTGTGTGCACTGAGACCTCTCCTCTCCTGTGTATTCATACTTGTATGCTTCCATGTATGCCTAAGAGGCTGTGTAGGGGAATTGTTGTTTTCATGCATCAGCAGCCACTTGTGTCTAAACAGGTGTGTGCTTGTGTATGTGTGTGAGCACAAAGGTATGAAAGCTCTTTTGAACATGTGAAGGTGCAGCGTGTTTACTGTCCTTTTCAGGTCTAGATGGGAAAAAAAACACAAAGGCACACCATGCTGCACCCTTATGGTACACATGTGTACCAGTGCAACACGTTTGTGAATGTTCACTTAGTGAAAGTGTGTAAGTGTTATCACAGTCCCTGTAGGTGTGAGACTTTGTTGTGACAGAGGGTGCTACAAATTTAACAGGCTCGTACAAATGCTTAATTTGCATTAGGCTATCGGTGCCTTCTTTACGTTGGAAGGGTTGTATTGTTCACATTTGCACAGCAGATATTGATTCATTACCTTTATTGTGACAAATGCAGCTGATGCTTCATACATCCGTCTTTTCTGGGAGCTCTTGATCATCCTTTATAATGTAGCTTGCCTCTGCTTTGTCTCCAACAGTTTTGATACATTTGCAAGCTGATATATCCTTTGTTAATCACATGAATGCAGTTTTTTAAATTACTTTTGTCCTTGAGCGAAATACCAAATTGCTGCTCTAGTAGACCTTCGCTGCAGTAAATGGTGCCCTCTAAAGTCCACTGAAGTTATAATGGAGGAGCTAAAGGATAGTGAGAATCATAAATCCAGTCAATAAAAAGGACTTTTGGCACCTTGGGGCTTTAACTTTCACAAGATGGAATAGACAGCAAATTGTCTACAGTATCTCTCACTGTGTGGAGTTATCATCCATTCACTACGATCAGTGACAAAGAGGCTGAACTTTCTGCATCTGCTTTACAACTAAAGCCTTCCAATAGCTGTGCCCTGTCATGAATTGTTTTTAGAGTTTAGTTTGTGTTTTTAGATTTGAACTCTTGGCCCTAAAGGTTTAAATAAGAAACACCGGAGCACCAGTACACAGAGAAGGTCAAGTTAATGGCAATGCAGTTGGGAACCCTTCAGTAGAAAAGCACTCGACATGTTTCTTACTCTAGTGTTTAGTCAAAAAGATTTGTTGGCTGAATGCACATCAAAATCCAGGTGCTGACAACGTGCTACAAAAAGATGAAACAGATGACAGAACACTAAGGTTTTTATAATTTATTGATGTGCACCAACATTTTGACCACAGCTGTTCTGTTTCCTATTTAAAATGACCATGCTATTGCTGCGACCTGTCACAGTCATGGATAGCTCTTATGAACTGTAGCTGTTTACATGTTGTTTTTATGTATTATATGCCATTGTTTTGTGTAACTGTAGGAGAATTTGTAACCGTTTAAACTTCCTGATGGTAAAATATATAAAACGCAACACTGACTCTGCTTGAGAATAAGCAGTGGGTAAAGTTATCCCAGCATCAGAAGACAGAAGGGGGATCAGGAGGTGTTGACTGTGGAGATTATAGGGGGTTTAGGAAAAAACAGAGAGGGAAGCACAAACATGAGAGGGACAGAGAGAGAGATCCTCTGAATATTCAAATCTCCCATTTTAATACTTCTGCAGATTACCAAGTCTTTCATCTGTGAGGGAAGGATCAACCTTACGTTCGTTGCCTCAGAGTGTGAGTTGCGTGCAAGTTTGAAGCACACACTGTATGGCCACAAACTAGCTCACGGCATTTTCCGTGTGAGTGAATATGTTTTATTTTCTTTATATTAATAGTCACAACAACACATTGTGACTTAACACAGTGTTTTATTGCTGTTCCCCTGAGGGCACCACACGCTGATGGGATAGCTAAATGCACAGCTAACTCATTTGTGGATTGGGTGCATGTAATACAACCAACGATAGCACTAATGCCTCAGAGCTGTTGTTACTTCCACAGAATTATTGAATAAAATGATCCACTTCTTGTGTGAACATAAAGCTGGACTGCTCCTTTCAAAATGCCACTCACCCTGCCTCTGTTTTACATACATTAAAAGCTTAAATACACAGGTACCCATTGTTTATTTCTCTCGTTCATATTTTTAAGTGTGTGTTTCCAGGGGATAAGCAACTTTATTTTTGCCTCCCACTGTAGTAGCACAAGGGTTAACTTGAATATCCCCCTGTTACATACAGTATCTTTGCAATAGGATTTTGGCCCATTGGCACAGACCATTCTGTTTTCAGCATAGCAGGTTTTCTGCTTACATGTATATTGCATCCCTGGATACAAAATACAATAATGTGATTAACAGTTTTATTGATTTTGTATCCATGAATAATGTGTCTGGAACACCTTGCACACAGGTTTGAGTCATTAGTTGGTTTGACAGAGGTAAGTAGTTACCTCAGGAAATCCTGATCCTGGTATCTAAATGTGAAATGACCGTAATTAATGGATTAAAAAGATGTAATTGTATTGTATATAAAAAATGTCCCAAACTAAACTGAGGGGTTAACAGTTAATGTTGTTTCCTTCAGCTGTCGATAGCTAGTATGAACCATTTATCATAGACATTACATGCACAATGTGCATCTCCACTGAGTGTGTAGGAATCCTAATGTACATTAATAATACATACTAATGCATCCATTTCATTTCTGTTATATGTCCATTATAGCCATTATGTAAAGGCATAATGAATAATTTTTTGCTATGTCCCACTTGTTGGCAATTGCAAACAATATATTCATTTCCTTTAACATGTCCAATACAGACTAGCACTTAGTTCCCTTAAACACTACTTCTAAAACTACACCACTTTATTTCTAAATGCCATTTTTCACTACAGACAGGGCTGAGAGCTTCCATGTGTACTTGGCTTTTTGTGTCCATTACAGAGAAGTATCCCTCAGAGGGGATGTTTAATTTTTACTTGATGCAGTTGTGTTGTGATTGTAGTAGTAAGTGCTCTGTAGTAACTTTATCAGTTATCAACACTTTCTGCATGTGAGGCTAGAAAATCTGCAGCAGGCCACAGCTGTTTCTTAGTCTAACAGACAATGGGGAAAAGTTTTAGGTCAGACTTTTTTGCTGATACTACAACCTGTCTTGGCCCCTGATCGCAGCACCAAGTCCCCATTGTCTCTCTCTCTGTATTTGTGTGTGTGTGCACCATAAACCTTAATGGAATTTGCATACAATATGTGTGCGCATGCATTTATGTGTGCACGTTGTGAATCCATATGTATTTCTCTCAGTGTGAGTAATGCAGAGGACCATTTGTTTTGTGCTTTAACTCCCGTTCTAATTAGAACAGAATTCACCCTGGGAATTCAGTGCTGCAACAAACAGCATCACTCCCGTGTGTGTGTGTGTGTGTGTGGGTGTGGGTGTGTGTGTGTGTAACTAAAGCTAAACTAAAGTAGAAAAAGTGCAGCATCAGTTCATTTTTCTAGTTGAGGAGATACGATTTAAGGCTGCTTCCTGCTTGTTTTCCTTGTCACCTTCCACCTTCTCCCTGTTTCTCACTCATCCTTTCTTTGTGCTCTTGATTTGTATTTTTTTCTCATTAAGATGATGAGACATATCCTTGTATTATTATTATTTTATATGTGCTTTTATAGACTAGTGTGATTTGTAATATTGCATCATGCTGCAACATGTTGTCAGTGCACTTGATTTCTTTGTAAGACTCCAGCTACACTGATGAATTTTAGGAGTTCTCACGTTGAATATCCACTTGCAAAGAAAGAAATCCACCAGATTTTGATCTGTTTTGATGAAAAGAAATTGTAGATGGATGGTACTTGGGCCTCCTTTTAAGAAAAGAAGCTAAAAGAAAGGAAAACAATCCACTGTTGGCGGTGCCCTCTGTAACTAACCGCTTTGTCCTAAATAGATAATCTCTCTGGCAGTTCAAAAAGGATAAAGAGAGGATAAAACAAGCAAATGGAAACCAACAAAAGATTATGCAGAAGTGCTTTTTAGTCAGGACAGAGGCGACAGCTGACATCTGTATTATGTTCTATGAGATAAGAAAGTAGGACTTCATTTTGATGCATTCCAAACATTCCATGAATACTTCCTGTCATACCTCTCTCTATTACGATCTTTAAAATAATTACCACAGATATATAGGATTATAAAATACACATCCATAGTTGTGGTACACAATCCTTTCTTATGGATTTGTCTCTTTGTCACTGATCAATACCAGGAAGCACTACAACAGGATGCACAGAAGACAAGGAGCCATTAAAATGTTCATTTGTGAATTTATGAAATGGTCCGTAAGTAGATTAGCAGCCAGTTGGGTCATTATTAGGCCCATTAGATGCATTAGACTCGCAAAGACATCAGGTTCCAGCGTCTCTCGGGTGTTTGTTTACTCACATGTTCTTATGGTGGATGTTAGTGGCTTACAATGGATTTTATTGCTGCTCTCTGGGTCTGTATGTCTTATGATCTTCAGAAGATTTCAGGCCATATATTTTTTTGCTTTGCTTCCTGTGTGTTTCTGAGTATGCAAACCTCCATCCTGTGATGTTTATTTGAAATCACACCATGTTTGGTTTAACCTTAACCCATTCCTGTACGTGGTTCGAGCACGTGTCCATGCTGGTGATCCTGCTCAACTGCGTGACTCTGGGGATGTTCCAGCCCTGTGAAGATGTCGAATGTCATTCAGAGTGGTGCCGAATCCTACAGGTTAGTGCAGTAACATTATCATCGTATATAAAGGGAAATAAACCCAAGGCTGAATAACTGTATCATGTATTCTTCCACACAAGCATGTGAGTCACTATAGTTTTTCCTTTTTTACATAAAGAACAGATTAATTCCACGTGGAAAGTTTACTTTAAGGCCACCAAGATCTGCATTAGCTTTAATATTATAAAGACTAAACAGCTTGTTCTGCCACAAGGGTCCATGCCAAATGTGTACAGTAATGATGTGAAGGACTTATGATAATTGCTTGTGAACAAAATGTTGCTTCATAGTAGGAATTGCTTTCATGTGGTGGTCTGTGTTGATGTGGAAAAGCAATAACAGTAAAGCCAGTTAGTAAAGTAAACGAACAGTAATTCACTCACACTTCAACATGATCTTACTGTACAGTAATGTATTTTCTTGGCATCCTGACATGTGCTCATTATATTCAAAGACGTTCTTTTTTGCTGTGGTAGATGTCTAATTAATTGAGACACAGCTGTAACCATGCTAAGCTACAGCTATTCCCTGCTGGGATGAAACTAACTAATGGAGACAAGGATTCTTTTTCAGACAACCTCCTCTGGCACTTCCACAGTTTCTCTCAAAATGTGACTCTGTATTGATGAGAAAACTTACTAACGATGTGACCTTTTTCTGTTGGCAAGAAGTCAATTTCTTCTTCTTGTTGTTGTTGTGGACCACATTTCCCATTCACTCTTTGTTTTCTGTCATGACCAGGTATTGGACGACTGTATATTTGCTTTCTTCGCTGTGGAAATGGTCATCAAGATGGTGGCGCTGGGAATTTTTGGCCCCAATTGTTACCTTGGTGACAAGTGGAACCAGCTTGACTTTGTCATCGTCATGGCTGGGTGAGTATCACACAGGGCTTTTTGCTCATGCCAACAAACTGCTGAATTTTCTGTCATGTCATAGCAGCTGGCTACGCATAAAAAAAACAGCCTGTTGGTGTGATGTTGAACATGAGGTTAACAGCAAACAGTATTTCTAAGAAAATCAGGATGGTCCGGAGATGTGGTTATGTACCTCTTTGTGTGTTTGTCCTCAAAATGTCCTGTTATTATCAAAATAGAAGTGTCCTTTACTTAGGAACACTGTGTTTTCTGTTTCACCCATTTAGGGGAATAAGGATGTAATGTAGGAGAAACTATTGTCCAGTGCAACTAGAGTACCCCCATCAGGTCTCATCAGACTGAAATGTTGCAGTCAAATCATTTATCGGGTCTTTATTGACATCTAACAAGAGGTTTTTCAGGTGAACACACAAGTTGTAAACTGAACTTCGCAGACAGGCAACTGAAAAGATGAATACAAGTGAAAACAGTCAGTTAGGATCTTGACTCCTCGTGAGATAAAGGATGTACAATATGCACCTGAGCAACTCCAAAATGCAACTTCCAGTTTCAAAGCTTGTCTGCAGCTCCTGCTGCAGACCCAGACTGATGACTGGATCCACTAAGAGGTAGAGGCAGGGTCAGAACTCACACGCTACTCCCACGCTCCATGGGCCAGCTTAGTATGACCACACACACTCCACACACAGCCAGACACAATTAGAGCTGAGTACAAAAAAATAAATAAAAAGCACAATCAGGCTCATAACTATCTTTCTGCCTACTTGGGTATTATCACATTTGAGATGTGCTGCATTATAGAGGAAATTGAGCTTCTGATGTTATGTAATTAATGTCATAAAATGTCTGTAATTATGTGGATTCATGTCGTTAGAAGTAATATTATATTTTGGCTGTACACGCTGTTTTTTGCTGCTGTTCTGTGTCTGTCTGTCTACTATTATACATTAACTCTCTGTCTCTGCCTTTCTCTGACGACTGTGTCTTCAGGGTGATGGAGTATTCTCTGGACGGCCATAATGCCAGCCTGTCAGCCATCCGTACCGTCCGAGTGCTCAGGCCACTGCGGGCCATCAACAGAGTACCAAGTAAGGGCTTCTTATGCTGCAAAGTTTGTTTTGGAAAATAGCCCAATGGTATTCTGTCGCTGATCAGTGATGAGGACATAAAAAATTATGAATGTGAGATCATTTGCTCCCATGCTTGTGATTCACTGCACTGATAGTTCTTAATTCTGGCCTTTTAATTAGCAATTAGTGAGTGATTAACACCAGAATTTGCAGGTTAATGCAATTTGATCCTTTTACACGATCATTTAGTCAACTACAGAAAAAAGTGGAGTATTTATTTAAATAAATAACGTATTTCTGGCATTTTTTTTTATCATCTACATGGGTCTAATATAAGACTAGGGAGAGGTTTATATTCTAAATTTCACCTGTTATCATTCAACAAGTTTGCATTGAACAGAACCAAACAAGCCATCTTACTTTGGTGAATGTATTCTCACCACTTAGCAGGAAGTTGACCAATGATCTGAGGTTGATGTTTGCTTTAATCTCGCTTCCAGAGGTTGTGCCTCGCCAGTGCGGAGTAAGAACTTGTACATAGTTTGTCATTTTCTTAAAAGCTCTGTGACAAAAGTGGCCATGAATCCACCGCTAAAGAGGAACGCTAGACAATGGTGTCATAACAGCGTCCAAGATTATTAACCAGCATACATTAGGCAATCGGCCAAGCTGGCTGCATCTACTGGTAGGCATTTTGTTCAGTGGACAGGTTTTAAATCATTTTGTCAGGTTAAAATTATTTTAATTGTTATAGTTATTTGTACATGGGAGTATTTGTACTACTGTACACTGACTAGGAGTGTTGGGTCAGGGTTAAATTTGTCTGCTTGTCGATCTTAAAAAACAGCAGATCATCTGTTTCTCTGTGAGGAAATAATAATAATAATAATAAAATCAGGCATAACCTTATCAGCAAGCTCAAACAACAGCCCAAAGAAACAATCTTTACCACCACGGACAAGGTGAAGTCAAACTTCTGTTATTGTAAGACGTTGGAGTTGCTCCCTGGAGCATCTGACACAGAGAAGTACACAGATGGAGAGAAAAATCGAGGGAGCGGATTCCAGTGAGGATGACAATGAGAGTTACGACTTGAGGCTGGAAACTCAAGGTTAGTGTAGATACAAAAAAAAAAAAAAAAAAGACACAACGATACCCCTAAGCCCACAGACTCATATATTCAGAAGTGCACTTTTCCATTTAATTTGAGATCAAGTGGTTGAGGTTGCAAGCCAGTCAGGTTAATGGGCAGTTTAAAGTTTGTCTCTTCCTACTTAGCGTCTGTTTGTCTTTAAACATTACACTGTCACTCTGTCCTCTCTGTTTGTCTTTCTGCTTAAGTGGATGGGAAGTATCCATTGTTACACAGACGCTCAGTGTGTTTTTGTGCTGTAGCCTAGATACATTGAGCAGCGCTCTCTGTGTATTTCTTGTTTACATGGCTGCTGCGTGCAGTGGGATCTGCACATCCTCTGTCTTGTCATACACTTCAGCTATTTTCCCCTGTCCCAACTACATGTGCTGTCAGAAAAGAAAGAACCGAAGAAATACCTATTTACAAATGATGTGAGATGAATTGGAAGTGATGAATTGGATCCACATGACAGACTTTGTGGTTGTTCTTTGTTTGATAATGTTTCCATGTACATGAACATGTACTGTCGGTTGGCATTTATTTTTTATTTGAACCAGTTTATCTCCCAAAGTCAGGCAGCATCGCAATTCAGCTAACAATTAGCAACAATTATGTGACTGTGAAGGTCTCGTAATGTTTGGTAACGTGTGTGATAGTTTGATAGTTTCATCGGTTTTAGAACTAGGCTTGTTTTTGGTGAAAAGATCAAATAATTGCCATTAATTCAGTAATTTTATTGTCATTCTTACAATTTTTAATTGTTGTTTTGTTATTTTAACCTGTACGTCATACAGGGCTGTATAAGTGAAGCACTCATCAGCACACACACTGTTATTTCATAACTTTAATTTATGAATTATCATTTTGTCTGAAGGTCTTGAAAATGATCAAATGTGGTCAGAGTCGCCACTTGGCAGGGCTCATAAGAAAAGGTGCTGATTAAAGACGAAGCATCGTCATTTCAGTGGGAGAATCTCAAGCTCCAAAGGAAAAATAATATATTACACAATAATATTAGACAAAGTTTAGAAGGATCAGTTTACATCTTTGTTTGTCACTTCCTGTCTTCTCAGCGCTACTCCAATCCAATCTTAGTAAAATAATGTGTTAAATAACGACTCTGCCACTTGTGGGCCATTTGATTTAATTAGTTTAATTAAACCAGCACAACACAGTGAATTGTACCACTGGGCATAAATGTAATATAAATCTAGTTTTGTCTAGGATCTCTGTGTGTTTTCTGACCCCTTCTGTGTTTCTCTAAGCAATAAATGTGTATTACTGAATCACATCTTTGGAGAAATCAGAAATATTGTGTTTAGTGGATGTCAATTTTCAGATGGACTAAGTAATAATTATTAAGAAAGAAAGAATGGATTGATGAATGATGGATGGAGGATGAAAGGATGGATTTACTGCCATTTAGTACACATTGTGAAGACTACAGCACAATACTCGTACTTCCTGTGCCGCTGTGTCCTAAACAAATACTTTTTAGTGACACACACAAATAAGAAGTTACACACTAAACACTAATGAGTCATTCCCTCTGAGTGGGAACAGTTTGTGCTTCAGTGAAAACATCAGGACACTTTCACAACTTGTACACAACAGGGCGACACAATCTGGCTAAATATGTATGACCTGACTTATTTAATTTATGTTTTTTAATATTTACTAAACAACATTAAGCTTAGTGCAGTTTAGGTTCATCCTTAAACCTGTCAAATCATTGTTCACTTGTTATAAATTTACATCACATTGTGCCACACCACAAGCACACTGCCAATTTCAGAATTAGCAGCTACACGTGGACTAAAAGGACCTCGATCTGCTGATGTTAAACATATCTGACAACTGGACATCGCTGCTGAATGCATGTGGTTACGTAATACTAGCCACAGGGCAGCGTGAGTTCAAGTACCAGAGGATGAAATAATGTCAAACTGTCTCTTTCACTATTGTCTTTGCTTGTAATTATATTGACTGTGGGGATAGAATTTTAAGTTCTAAGCTTTGGAGATCAATAAAGTTTTCAACCTGCTGCACCTTGAGGAACACTATATAGAATATATTGTATGCGAGCGTAAGGCTCCTGTCTACTCTAGATGTTTGTGCGTGTGGGACAAAATCATTTTTTGTCAAGTTAACATTTTCTGAATATATGAGAAATCTAAAAATGTATTTATGTTACTGTTTCTGTTGCACCATGTAGGTATGAGGATCTTGGTGACGCTACTGTTGGACACGCTCCCCATGCTGGGAAACGTCCTCCTCCTCTGCTTCTTTGTCTTTTTCATCTTCGGCATAGTGGGGGTCCAGCTGTGGGCCGGGCTTCTGCGCAACCGCTGCTTCCTGGGAGAAGAAAGCATTAGAACGTAAGGAACTTTATCTCGTGATAAGGTTTTGCGTTTGTTTCTGGGCTGGAAGTAGCAGAAATGGCCCCTAAGGAGGCGGCTTCCTCTAATCGAATCTTGATCGAATGTGCTGGAAGAAACAATTAGGATGCCGTTTTCCTTGAGTATACAGAAAACAGGAAGGAGTGAAAAATAAAAACTCCATCAAGAGAGCTGCAATAAATTTTTTATTTCCCCCACACCTCGCAGTGTTCTCTACATCCATATGGTGACCAGCAGTGCCTCCAGCTTGCACACTCCTCCTTCACTCTGCCTTTGTCCTTCTCTGCTCTTCTCTCTCTCTGCCTCTCTCCTTTGTCACAGTTTGTGTCGAGCTGTAAAACAAAACGTCGTAACAGTCAAGTGTCGCCTGTAGCTAAAATACAGAAACTATAATTTGTTCTAGTACGTTAGCTGAGTAACACCCTCAGAAACTCTACGAGGCAGAAAGAAAAGTGAGAAATGTACACACGGAGGGAGATGAGGATGCCATTTATTATCTTTACTAATGATACAGTTTTTAACAAGCTACAGATTGTAGTAGAAGTGGACCAGAGAGGACAGACTTTGTTCAGCCAGCTCCCAAAGAGAGGTAGATAAACCTATTCTGACAGATGTATCATATCATGTCTTCTATATGTTCCACATCTCCCGATGGACAAACAGGAACACCACACAGACAGAGCAAATAGCAGACACCGACTTAGCCGTGGGGGAGTGAAGGAGATGAGATAAGGGGAATACTGCTCCAGTGTTCACAAGCGCAGGAAGCCAAAAATGTCACTTAGACATTCTTTAACTAATTCTATTTTTGATGTAATGGAACAAATTGTACTAGAGTTAATATTACTGAATCCTTTCTGTGGGTAAGGAAGAAGCAGAAGAGCAGCTTGCTGTGTTTTCTCTGACCTCTGGTACCGTATGAAACTATCTGACGGCAACATGTGCAAACTTGCTTTAGCTCGTCCTCCAGTTGTTTTTTAGAAATCATGAGGAAGCTTACACATTCTACCTGATTGTGAATAGAAGTGTCTTTTTTAGGTTGTTTTCTTACCAATATTTTTCATTATATGTTTTATTTGCTGTATTAAAAGTGCGTATTGCTGCAGCAGGACATTCTTTAACAGTTCATCTTCCTGGGGATTAGAGTAACAACATTATTATCTGTATTGACATTGTGCAGGCAGGAAAGTCAGCAGTTCAAGTCATGAAGTCAATAAAATTCAAGTCAGGAGATCTTTACTTCAAATTATTGTCATCATATTTACACACTGACATGCAGTTGCAGTTACATTTCATTCTCACAACGCAGTCTTATGTTCTTGTTATTCTGTTTCCATCCAGAATGTACAACTTGTCTCTTTACTACATGTCAGAGGAGGGTGAAGACAGCCCCTTTATCTGCTCCGCTCCCCGCGAGAATGGGATGCTGCGCTGCCATGACGTGCCGCCCTACACCGAGGGTGGAGCTGAGTGCTCGTTGGCTCCCCCCCGCCAAAGTTCAGCTCTGATTGGTTCGACCCCTGCGGCGGAAGGCGCAAGTGTTAATGGGTGCATTAATTTGAACCTGTACTATAATGTGTGTCGCCCTGGAGACTTAAATCCTCACAAGGGAGCCGTCAACTTTGACAACATTGGCTACGCCTGGATAGCCATATTCCAGGTAAGAAAGGCTGAAAGTGCATTTTTGGACTTATACCATATACATGCTGTTGTAGAAGAAGGAAGAATAAGACTGGCATACCAGAGTGCATCTAACACTCACTATATCTGACGACTCCTTTGATTTTTAAACACTGCTCTTTTGTGTATTAACTATTAAAATCAAAGACTTTCACATGGAGGCAGCAATGGGAAACTGGTCACAAATGGAAATCTAGTTTAAATCACTTTTCTCAAAAACAACATGAAAGGGATTTTCTCTCAGACATGTTAACATTTTAAGTCTTGGAAAGTTATAAATTCCTTCAGTCACTCCTTCAGAGAGCACGCGTCATGACTAAAAAGTGCCTCCCTCTCCACACACTGGTTGTGAAAACATGTTTTTCTGTTCTCTCTTTTTGATTCAAGGTCTCTGAGACACAGGAATAGTCATTTTTCCCTATTATAGTCTTTGCGCTAATGCTGCCTGCACTGCATGTGATATGAATTCCAGCCTTTCTAATAGATCTGTCCAGGACCTACAGTACTGTTAGATCTGTCTCTGTTTAATGAGCTTTCATTTGCACAACACAACTTTCTCAAACCGTCTTCAAACAGCAGCGATACTGCAAACATGCACACACAAACAGACGTGCCCTGTTAAGTACTCAGAAATAGCTGCTCAGTACTTTGTAGTGTGTGCAGGGGGTCTCAGCTCACAGTGAGGGGCTTTAAAGATTAGATACCACTTATTATTTTTTCTGCTTTAGTATACATTACTTTGAGTCCTAAATAAGATTAGTTTTTCGCCATGTCTTGGTGGCTGTTTACTCACAGTTTGTGGCCACAAATTTCATTACATATTATACTATAACATGTTTAATTAGAGAAGTTGGAAACAGTTGTGTGACATGTTATGATTGGTCAGGAAAAGAATGGAAAGATTCAAATCAATAATCATGCTGACCTGGAGTATTATAATGACAAAACATTTAATATTTTAATATAATAATATATATTAATAGCTGAATAGAGACAGGAAGAGAAATAGAGAGTACCATACGTACAGATGCAAAGGGAACTTCATAGAAGCCACGTAGAAATAAAGAGTGTGTCATGAGGTGTTTGTCTCATTATTCCAGTCTACAGCTTTAGTCCCTCAGTATCTGTAAATATGAAAAGATAAGAATGAATTATATGTTTTAGTACAGGGTTTTGAAAACATTTCAGCCCCTGGCTTCAAATTGAGTTAATGCAGGGTTACCCTGGGACTCCTGCAGAGTGCAACAAGCTGTTAACATGTCACTTCAGGCATCCACCACAACGAGGCCTGTGGCTTAATTGGATCCCGACTAGGTTTGACTGGGCAATACACCAAATATACCATGATAGCATCCTTTATGGGTTCCTTTCTTGATTATTTTAGTATCTTTGTGGCATTTTCACTGAATTTCCTATTTCTGTATAAGTATGAGCTAAAAATTTGATCAGGTTTTCAAACAAGATAAGTAGAATAATAGGGAACTCATTTAACTATTTAAAATGGTCTTACATATCTGAACCTCTAGGATTATCAGCTAATTTCAATGACAGGTTAGAACCTGGTGTTTCAATCATGGGGATAATATTCAGATGGCATATTCTCTTAAATAAAAATAATAAAAAATCACGTCCAACCACTCCCTGTTTGCTATGTGGAGATGCTACACTACTGTCAAATGCATCACAAGTGAACACACAGAGGACATACTCCGGGTGGCACACTGACAAATGAATAGAAAACTATTAAAGCAGGAATAAGGAGGGTTCAGGAGCAGAAGATGCATTAGACCGGGGGGCTAGGGGAGTGATTTATTCAGGTTATCACCTCTGTCTCCTCTGTTAAATGAACAATGTCAACGTCTTCCCTTAATGGACATGCAATTGACTTTTACACAAAGGCTTGATGCAGAATCAAGATTTATAATCACATGTGCTCGAGAGCTGATGGCCCTTAATGTACTGCCCTGTCTTTCACTAAGATAGAAGTTGTGTGTTTGTTTGTCACAGTTGTTTGATATCCAACCTCAGAATTCATATTTTGGTTGACTAAACATACACCAAGCAGCATGTTTAGGTTTGATGGCTGTTTGCATCTGTTTCCATAGAATAAAACGATGCTCTGTGTGTTTTTGTCCGGAAATGAGGCTCTTTTGTTATTCAGATGCAAACAGAGCTTTCCAGAGGAGACTGGATTAGTCGCCTCTCAGGTTATGGGCGTGCATATGCATAATGTACATTTGAGTTACCTGGTCCATTTGTGGATACACATGCCTGTTGGCAGGCATGCCATTGTTTTGTTTACTCTGGTAGTATATGCTGTAATGTGTTATGCTCACTAAGAGTTTGAGTAAAGGTTGAGGTGTGAGTGTATTACTGGCTTGGATGAGCTGAGCCACCACTTTCAGGTCTTAGCATTTTGGCTGCTCATTAGCATAGTGACTACATGAAAGACCCGTGCCGGTCCCCTGGCTCCCATACACACTCACTCACACAGGAGGTTGGAGAGAAACAACAGGTTTTCTCCTGAGGAAAAGCTATTAAAACAGAATTCCAAATGTACTGCGAGTACTGAGAGTGTGTTTGTGCACAGTCTTGTGCATGTATGGGTGTGGTGTTAAAGTAAAAACATTGTGCTGAGCTACAAATCAATCTTTTGTTTCATGTTATCCATTATAAAGTAATACAGCGCCTCCCTCTCTGTCTCTCTGTGTCTTTTTATCTCCACCACCAGGTCATCACTCTGGAAGGATGGGTAGATATCATGTACTATGTCATGGATGCACACTCCTTCTACAATTTTATATATTTTATATTGCTCATTATTGTAAGTAGCACCTTGAATTTCTTTGCTTGCTTGACACTTTTCTTTATAACAACATTAATAGATTGCAGTTTAACATAACACGCTGTTGTACATTAGCAAGCAAATTAAATAAAAACTGACTTGATTATTGCAGTAAGCGAACCCCTCACAGTTAGTAGCACTATACACTCAGCAGCATTGTGGGTTGTGGTTTATGCACATAATATAATATAATGTATAACATATATTGCCTCAAAGATACTGTATGTGTATGCATTTTCATTTCAATTCTGCTTTAGAAAATCCAGAATAACTTCTGTATTAGGCTTTCAAAGGGACAAAAGGAGAGAAAAAATGGAGGATAGACAGGATGGTAGTGAGGAAAAGAGTGGCCCGGAGAAGGGATTTACAGTGGCAAGAAAATGTATGTGAACCTTTTGGAATTTCATTGTTCTCTGCATTAATTTGTCATAAAACTTGATCTGATCTTCATCTAAGTCAAAAAAATTAATGCAGAAAACCAATGAAATTCCAACGGGTTCACATACATTTTCTTGCCACTGTATGTGGGAAGTGGGTGAACAGAAATTAATGTCACTTTTTTTTTTCAATGGCACTGTTTGAAATGTCGTCCCTTTACCCAACAGGTGGGCTCTTTCTTCATGATCAACTTGTGCCTCGTGGTCATCGCCACCCAGTTTTCAGAGACAAAGCAAAGGGAGAACGCCCTGATGAGGGAACAGCGTGCACGCTACATGTCCAATGACTCCACGCTTGCCAGTTATAGTGAACCAGGCTCATGCTATGAGGAGATGCTACGCTACATCAGTCACCTTTATCGAAAGTTAACACGCAGGTTGCAGAGGATATACTCTGGATGGCACAGGTTAGACATGAACTTCGTTATACATTCAGTACGTGATTACACGCAAACCAATTTTATACTCAAAGAGTTTGTGCTATGGACTGGACAAAGTTGCTAGTATTACACTATAACATATATAGAATATAGTGGAGTAAGTAAGTGAAATATACCTAACATCAAATTAAGGTCACTTCTAAGACTGCAATGATTTGAAAGAAAATACTTCTCCTCCCCCTCAAGAATGCTTTTTGCACATCTGTCCCTGTGCTGCTGTGGATGCCATCAACCAGACCCAAGTGCTTGTAGATTTTCTGTGATACGTCCAAATTACTGTCAAAAATGTCAGCATAAATTCCCTTTCATGAAATTATAATCCCACTTTTTCTCCAGGTTACGTGAGTCCAGCAGTTCATTGTTCGTGCACATCATTTGGGGAAAGTAGAATGTGTTTTGTAGTCAGCTTTTAATTATTTAGCAGCATTTTGTAATTACGTATCTTACGTTGGGTTTATTCCTCTAAATGGCTGAGAACCACATCACTACAGATGCTGTAAAGCTTCAGACACACATCAACACGGGTCTGGAAGCATTACTGCACCTTCTATATCCATGTACAGTTAATAGTCATGTCTCTTCTTCTTTCACCAGTAAACGGCGTAAAAAGGTGAATCCTAATGGAAGTGGTGGAGGCAGTAATGGCGGGGGTAATGGACACAGCCACAGTTCCAACAGGGGCTGTGGAGGCTCAGGTCCTGGTAGCACAATGTGGTTGAGGCCGATCCATAACCTCCTACAGCACCATCAGCACCAGCACTGTCGCCTCAGCAACGGGGGGCAGCACACCATCAGTGTGGCGACCGGTGACCACGTGGATGGAGAAGGAAAGGAGGCGCTAGAGATGAAATCGCTTTCTGTCCGGAGAGGAAGTACTAATGGAAATAGCGGTGCAGGCAACAATCCATCTGTTGTCACCCATGGCATGGGGGCACTGCTCGGGCGACTGAACGGGGGAATGAATTATCCGACTATTCTGCCGTCTTTTGTGTGCAGCTACAGCAGTAAGACGCCACCACCCCACTCCCAACAGTGCGAGACCAGCTGTGAGCAGCAGCCATCAAACCATTCAGCATCTGAACACACAGAAACGCTGAACAAGCTTTACCAGCTCATGGGACAACACAGTAAGAGGACACAAACACAGACGGACACACGGTGTACACAATCATCTACATGGCTCCTTTACATATTTGTCATCACAGCTACACTCCTCTTCTCAAGTTTGACCTGAGGTGTCTTGTGTTCTGTCTGTATGTGCATGTGTCTCAAACAGCACTTAGAGTCCTGACAGGAAATCCATGTCTCAAGTGTTACACTCATCAGTGGAGAGAGGTGGATGAAGGGGAGGATTGAGGGATTAGCTGAGGGAGGAAAAGTAAGCAGTGTAGAGTAATGTAAATAAGAACATTGGATGAAAAAAATCTAAAATATGTAAGCAGATAGAGAAGCAAGGTAAGGTATGTTATGCTCAGATCCAGAGAGAGAAGCTGGGGGGGGGGACAGACAGAAAAATAAATTAGAACAAAAGAGGTAAGAGAAAAGTATGAGACTGTGAGGAAGAAGAAAAGAGGCTAAGCTCAGGGAATGGCATTAAACCTGAAGAGAAAAAAACTAAACAGACACAGAGAAGATGACAGAGAGCTGTAAAGGTAAAGGAAAAAGCTGAGGTCGAATCACAGACCTGTCTGCTCTGTCGTAATGAGGCGAGGCTGCCAACAGCGGCACACACACCTTTACACGCAACTGTCTGTCAGCACTCTCAACAAAATTAAATGCATATGAATTAAACTTCCTAGAGTGAGACACGTGATAAAGATAGAAAAGCGAGCGATGAAGGAGAAGCGCTAACTCCACTGTTGTGTTTAACGTGTCAGCTGATCTCTCTGATCTGCACAAAGTCAATATCAATCCTTTGGGGAGTGAGTGTAACGATTAACCTGTGAGTACAACACCTCTCCGACTAATGCGCGTTGAAGATCACAGAAATTAAATCGACTTTGAGTGGCCGTGATTTAATGGTTTGCATTTAACTGAAAACTAAAATCCAAATGAAGCAATGTGCCCTAAGTCATCGTTGGACATTTCTGGATGCGTAGTTTGTAATTGTTTGATTTCTGCTTTGACAGATGACTCAGTCTCAGATAAACCTTGTAATCTAATGAAATTAGAGTTTAGTTGCTATTTTGGTTGAAGAGCCTTAATGTTTTTATTAATATTTATCATGTCCAGGTCTCTCAAATCTAATTGTAGCACAAATATAATTGGATCTAACCTTATGTAATACAATATAATGTAATATGAGATTGCAATGAATTTGAACAACAGACAAATATTTTGCCAATCACATGATTTTATTAAACAGATTTTTCAGAATGCAAATACTCAAAGAGTCAAAGAATTCAAATAAGCAGACGTGGATATTTATTTTCATCAGTGATATTCAAAAGATAATGAGACAGCGCGATGTGATGACAGTTCTCGCAACCTCAGTTCGAGCTTAGGGTATTAGGTAGCGTTGTAAACAACATCATGTTGTGTTGAAGCTGCTTTTGAAGTGCTGATGTTTCCAGAAGTCAAGCTTCGGTTCTGTTAGTTTTCAGCTGTGCTTTGCAGTTATTCCATATTGAATTGAAGAGGATGTAGTCAGAGAACAGAGGGTGAGAGGAGTCAGCCAGGATTTGGCATTGTGAGTCCTCACTGCAGAAACCAGCTAGTTTGCCTCTCCACTGAAAAAGGACATCCTACAAGAACAGTTCCTGAACATTATGATCAACACCATTATTTTGAAACAATATGTCTGTCTCTGACACAAACATTTTTGAACATTCTTGTAATAAGTTAAAATACAATACATGTGGAACAAAGTCTTAGCCATGTTTGACCATCTCCACCTATTTCCCCATCCAGGTCGCCAGAGGCTGCTGTACCAGCTGGCAGGCGTGGTGCCCAGCCCTCTGCTCCTGGAGCTGCTCAGCTGCCCCCTGTGTGCACGCAGCCTGGAGACACTGGAGCTGGAGCTGGGAGACCTGGAAGGAGGCAGAGGAGAAGCTGACGGACTGCACGACTTCTCCCAGGTCAGAAAAACCGTGGTGCATTTGTTATAGTGAACAGTTACGATAAAGGAAGTGGTGATTTGGTGTTAATGGCAATGATGAACAAATAAACATTTCATTTGATTTTATTATGTTTGACATTATAAAACTATGATATAGTTGATTTATAAATAAAATAATGTACAGTTGTTTTTAATAATTATTGTAAATACTACATCAATTGTATTTTGCTGTATACAAAAATCCTAAATGCTAAAATGCAGCTTTTTCACCTTTGTTTCTCTAGTTGTAAACACTTGTCCACTTTCCCTCTAGGGGGGAGATCTGAGAGCTGGCAGAGGTCAGAGCAGACGGCGGGGTGTCATGGAGTACAAAAATGGAGCGGTTCAGGCCTGGATAGACTTCAGGGAAAAACTGAAGAGGATTGTGGAAAGCAAGTACTTCAACCGAGGGATCATGATTGCTATCCTTGTCAATACTCTCAGCATGGGGATAGAGTATCACGAGCAGGTAAGAATACTGTCTATGTGATGTCCAGTGAATGAAGGCTGTGAACAGTTCAGATCAATGGTTTAAGATACAGTCGATTATACAGGGAGGCAGTTGACCTTTCTAGAGTAACAAGTAGTTTGATGGGAAGTGCTTCAGAAATTGTATTTCTGTCCGAGAATACTGATTTCCTGTCTGAGAGTCTGCATCAGTTGTGTTTGAGACCAAATCATGTCTTTAATGCCAAAGAACATCACGATTCTGGCATCGCAGCATCACAGCCCCCTGCCGTCAATGCTGGAGAGCGTGTCGGGCGTCTTTTTACGCTCACTGTAAACAGGCAAAAGCATCTTTACAAAAAAAAGCAGGACCACATTCTCAGTTTCTGTATAAAAAAGGGCCTAAGTGAGTGGAAATGAAGGTACTGTGTGGGCTGCACTGAGAGACTGAAAGAAGGAAGTAGAAGGCTGGAAGAGTCATACTCTCCCTCTTTCTCACACACACTGTCACACGCAAATAGCCATCAGGGTACTGTCACGCACTCTCCAGGATTAAGTTTCCAGTTTACCCCGTGTGGCCAACATCTGGGAAGTATCAGCCTAATAATACCACTTCCCATTTCCCTTCCTCCACTGTCACACACTGGCAAACGTGTGCAGTAGCACAGACACATTCATCTACAGAGTTTTTATATGCATACCCACACCGACAACCTTTCCATTTCCCACCAGAAAAACAAATGGATAAAAACCCAAAGAGAAGATTCTTGTGCATGCATATAAACCATTCCACCCTCTTTTCTGCCTTCCCCTTAAATCACTCTCCAGGGGTTTTGTGTGTGTTTCTATCTTTGTAGTATAAACATAAGGAGAGACTGAGAGAGCCATGCCCTTATTGGGCCAATAACACACACACACACATGCGCGTGCACACACAGACAGAAGTGTTATGTAAGAGTTCCTCCTCCCCTCAGTGCCCATACTCCCCATTATGTGACACCTAGCCAAACCTTATGAGACTATGAGTGGATATGTGTGTGAAGAGGTGTATGAGCGTGGGAGGGATAGTGTAGAGTAATGTGAGTGGAGAGTGAGAGAGGCTGGACGAGACAAAAAAGGGAGAGAGAGGTGTAGAGAAAAAGGGAAATGATTGTGGCTTGTTTTGGCCACGTTTATACGGATTCTAGACTGGACTTAGATTCTTGTGTTTGAATGTGTGTGTCCATAAAATCCCAGTGAGAGGATGTAGGCCAGTTAACTGTTGATTTGATAATGGTTAGGTCAACATGTCATGTCCATAATTTTAAATGTATGCTTATAATATAGTATATAAATTATCTGATTTAAAAATGTATTAATTTTAATTAATTAATTTTATTTACGTCCTCCTTTGCTGCATTGGCAGAGAATCCGTGTTTTTGTGAAAGTTTGTGTGGGCGTGCAAGTCTCTACCTATTGTAGTTCCTTTTCTCATATTCTAAGGGCAAGGTCATATGCAGAGCTGTACTCACACACCGAAACACAGAAAAACAGATTCCTGAGGGCACAAACAGAGGATTTAACTCTGCTCTAGGCCCGTCAAATGGATTGATGATAGTGGATAGCAACACCTAAAGTAATAGTTCTGAAGGTTCAGGTAGTAGACTCTACAGAAAATACTGACATATGCTTAAGAACATCTTGTTATTTTGAAACAACTTAGTTAGTAATGATCCTGACAATGTGTAACTGCCTAAATAAAGAGTGTTAAGCGATGGAGCAGACAGCTCAACAACACCTGAAAGATTACTCCTTTTTTCACTAACACTGACATTTTACCCACTGTCCCAGGGATTTGAACAGAACCTGCTCCTGAAAGCTTACTTCCAGCTTGTCATGCATTAGCCCACAGAACTAGGGTTCAGTTTGCTGATGTGGTTTTGTTTAGTTAAAGTCCCTGACGGAGTTTCTAGCACTGCACACCTTCAGCTACGGCTACAGCTACATTTGTGCCCTTCAGCTATTTCTGTATTTTATTTAGTATTATTTTAACTGAGCATGTCAGCCATGTAAGGATAAATGTTTCATTCTGTTAGCCATAAAAAAATGGCATGTAGCATTGTATGGAAATTATAGGCCTGCAAGTCCACAATATGCACTTTCATTTCTATAGTGTGAAGGCAGTGGGCCAAAGAGGTAATGAAAATGCCACTAGCCCACTGTTAAATAATAATAAATGTGAGTCTAGCATCGTGTGTGCCTGAGATAGAATAGCTGTCTGAGAGCTCCTTTAACACATTATTGAAGTGCTGTAAAGTCTTTATGTTCTGGCCAGTCAATGAAAGACAAACAGTGAGGACAGAAAACAACTCGCTGCTATATTATCTTCTCAGTTATTGTGAAGTGTAGGTAAAGTTGTACATTTGTGTGTGATTCTGCGTTGGTGTAGATTTACTAAACAGCTCATATTAACTAGCTCGTACACATAACGCTATTCTGCATTGGGCTGCAGGTACAGGATATTCCACACACAGCACTTCAGTTCATATTGACAGTGAGGTCACAGTTACACTAACCTTAGCAGGAATCTAATTAACTACAATCAAAGTGAAAGGTACATTAATGATCAGTGGATTGGTTTGATATTGAACCACACACACAAACACACACAGACACACATTTATGTGTACTTGATAATGACAGGAAAGACAATGATGACACTGGCTCTCCTTTTATTTAGAGTGTCCGCTCACTGACACCAATGAGCTGTTTGGGTAAATGTGTGTGTGTGTTTGTGTGTAGCTATCATTGGATCATTGGACTGAGGAAATTTTTACAAAGTGAGCTGGTCCTCCCAGTGGGAACAGTGTTTAAAGAGCAATTTGGGGGTTAAGACTAGGTTTGAATGACGTTTTGGTGTCCTGTGTGTGTGTGTGTGTGTGTGTGTGTGTGTGTGTGTGTGTGTGTGTGTGTGTGTGTGTGTGTGTGTGTATTGATTGTCGTAGCAACACATCCTCAAAGATCCTGATCATTCAAATAGACACAAAAATGCAGCAAGGACCCAGGACCGCATTTAAAATGAATCATTTAAGCTGGTAGAATCAGGTCATTACATTCATTGATCTGAATCATTTTTGAATCAAGTTTAAACAGTTCTCTCTGTTGGTCCAGAGATTCAGCAGCATCACACAAGTTATGAATATTCAACATTTAGCTATAAAGGAGACTAAAAACAATCTGTACAAAGTACCTCAGAAATGTAGAAGTTAATATACGGTTCTCTTTCTATTATTGCTTCTTCACAGGAGGCTTTGTGCTTCTGAGTGTCTGTCACTGTGTTTGGGGGGGAGTGAGAGGGATCTTCAATTGTATTTTAGTAGACACATCAGGGGCCTGAATGTGTTGTAATGCTTGTGATTTTGATCAGAACGTGTTACTAGAAACATGTTTTCAATATTGTGAACAGTAAATAATCAAACCACAAACTGATTATATGCAGAATCTAGAAACATCAGCACAAAGGCCACATGAAGGTGTTCTGCAGGATGCTGATGGTGCAAAATAACGTGCAATGAAGCCTTATCTTTAGTAAAAGCAGGTTGTGAGGGAAGTTCTATATTTATCTTATCGCTGTTTTTGTGAGTCCAGAATAGGGTCTGCCTGCTTTAATAACCACAAGACAAGGCACAAAATGGGTGTTTGAACTATTTGTACTTGTTGCTGATCCCACACATGAAAAGAATCACAATTAGTTTTAATGAGTCTGCATAATGCATAACACGAGAATAAAACTGCGGATCACAGGGTAAAGGCCTTCACAGACGGTGAGGTAGGATATAGAGTTCAGGAATTAATGGTTTCAAATGATTCAGTCATCTGGGGATCCCAAAGCTTGTTACCAAGGAATGGTGAGAATATAAAAGAGAAAAATGCAATATGACACATTAGAAAGAAATACGGCTATAGTATAGGTTATTAGAATGACCTTTTGAACTAGATTTTGCAGGAGGTTTATATGAGATTTCAGCTTCATAAGGATAATACATAAAGTCAACATACAGATAAAAAACAGGAGATTCACTATTGTTCTACACCTAAAGGTTTATATCTGCTGATAGCAAACGATTCTTTAATATTCTGAATGGGGTTTAAAATAAAACTAAGAGCTTAAGAGAGATCTTTCAGCATGCCATGGAGTACCTTATACATACTAATAAACACATAGAAAGAAATTAGCACTCATTATCTGTATGTATATTTATGCATGGGTTCATTATATTGTTGACATATATGTTTGGAAATGCAGAATCTGTGCCACATCTTACATATTCAACACATTTAGATAACAGAAAGAAAGTCTTACTGTTTCTGTGAAGACCATGTGGCCTCAGGATGTGACTCCATTATTCATTTTTCCGATGAAAAACTGCTGAATTTTCCACGAAAGCCTTATGAAAGGGTGCTGGTTAAATCCTTGCTGGATCGCAGATGATATTATAAGGTGAGTGGAGTGGATCAGCAGTGGCAGATTGGTCCTGCTGGTCCTATTTGATTGATTGAGCCTGACTGTCGAGCTGAACTTGATTGATAATGTCTCAGCTCAGGGCACAGGGACCAAAAGGGTTTTTCAGCTCAGTGATAACAGAATGGAGATATTAACTAACTCGTTTATTCTTGCTTTGTTTCTTTCTTTCCTGCTTGCCTCATCTCTTTTGTCCCCCATTCCTCTCTCCTTCCTCTCCTTCTTCTTTCTCTTCAGCCAAAGGAGCTGACTGATGTGTTAGAGATCAGCAACATAGTCTTCACCAGCATGTTTGTCCTGGAGATGGGCTTCATGCTGCTGGCTTTTGGCTTGTTTGGATACATCAGGAACCCATACAACATCTTTGATAGCATCATTGTTATCATCAGGTAATATTAATCCACCCATACTTAATTTTCAATGTGTAAATGAGGTAAAAGTACATTTTGGAGTTGCATTGGCAGTAATTTAGACTAGAACTAGAATTACTCCAACTACCATTTTGATTAGATGCAGGAACAAAATGCATGGTTAACCATAAATCCTGCTGATTTCAGAGCCATCATCTATTTCTTCTCCAGCTTGTCAGTCATTAGGTTTCAAGTGCTGCAGCATGAGCACATACAATAACTAAAGCTGACACTTTCATGATGGACCACATAGGTCCACTTGCTGAGCTCAGCAGAGTCTTGATGCTGTCAGGAGCTGAGATGTGATGTTTGGCTGTTTTATAGTTTGATGGAGATTATATTTTGAAACATATTCCTGATATGTGTGGTTGGTACTTAAGTGCAATTTCCATAATAATCAGTACGAGTGTACTCCTAGTGAACCTCTTAACATGACAGATTTGGTTGTTTGTGGTCCACAGTGTTTGGGAAATAATTGGTCAGGCGGACGGTGGGTTGTCAGTCCTGCGAACATTTCGTCTGCTACGGGTTCTGAAGCTGGTTCGCTTTCTACCTGCCCTGAGGAGACAACTCGTAGTGCTGATGAAGACCATGGACAATGTGGCCACTTTCTGCATGTTGCTGATGCTTTTTATCTTCACATTCAGGTACAACACAGCCCGTCTGTATCAGACATATCTGTCAGAGATAATACACATTTTATATCATTACAGCAGGAGTATTTACCACAACATGCATATATTTAAAAATATATCCTGTCTTTACAGTATACTGGGAATGCATCTGTTTGGTTGTAAATTCAGTCTTCGCACAGAGAATGGAGACACCATCCCTGACCGAAAGAACTTTGACTCTCTACTCTGGGCTATCGTAACTGTGTTCCAGGTTAGTCCTTATTTTAGTGGTAGGCTCTTTGTTCCTGATCAGTTTTTTTCCTTACTGATTTCTTTATGCTGATCATCCAAAACTATACTGATACTGAATTAGTGGAATTCCCTGACATATGCATATTACTCTAAGTTGATCTCTAGCTTGGAGTCATCTTGTACATACCTAAATGCTCCTTACTTACTCTTATTACAACAATATTGAGTTGGACATTGACAGAGTTACTCGACCCAACAAAGACAAAGTGTGCTGCTTCACCATCTCAAATCAACACGTCTGGAGTGCTGATATGGACTGTATGTGTTCTCATAACTCAAACGCTGTAAAATGAGAATTTTGCTTTCAGTATGTGCAGTCTGATTACCAGCTCCCTTTCACTTTTGTTCTATGCTTTGCTCTATTTGGAGATCTTGTTTAGTCACTTTAGATATATATGTGCCTGCCTAAAGGTAGAGCACAGAATGCAGTGGACTGTCTCTCGCTGGTGTGGGTGAGAGATGCTGAAGAAGCATTTTCTCCAGATCTGAACGAATTGCACTCACTACATACAGTACTTACAATAATCTACTGTATGCACACATGCATCCATACATACTATATGTACACAGACACATTCAACTGCCTTCCTACCACTGTGTGTGTAACGAGTGGGCGAAGACAGAGTAATCTTTCATGCTGCCTCATGAAGACTGTCCTAGTTTTAAATGCTTTCATCTTTCACATTGATTTAACCAAAGGCACACACACACACAAACACACACACACACACACACACACAAATTCATGTCAGCTTTTAGTAATTCCATGTGTATGAAGTTGATGCATTATGGCGTGATGGCGGCTTTTAACTGGGTAATATTAAAGCATGTAGATCTACAAAGGCTAATATTGCTCATTTTCCTTTCTTGCCTCTTCTTTATTTATGCCTTTATCTTTGTGGTCTTCCATCTACAGATTCTTACCCAGGAGGACTGGAATGTAGTGTTGTATAACGGCATGGCTTCCACCTCGCCATGGGCAGCTCTCTACTTCGTTGCCCTCATGACTTTTGGAAACTATGTGCTCTTTAATTTACTAGTGGCCATCTTGGTTGAGGGCTTCCAGGCTGAGGTGAGAATAATTATTGATAACAGTGTTTGTATACAATAACAGTTTATATTGTTAAACTCAATATTGTTCAATGTGCAACTTCAATGCTCTGAATGTAAGTCCTTAATTACTCCTTTCATGATATTTTGTAGGGTGATGCTAATAGGTCAGAGTCAGACGATGAGAAGAAATCAGACAACTTTGAAGAAGATGAGAAGGTGGAACAGCTCAGACACACCGGTAGGTTAAATGAGAAGTAAAACTTTCACCTTAACTGCAAATGAAATCCAATAAATAATAGTAATAGTAACAATAAATGGACAGACAACTACATGAATACGAGGTAAAAACAGTGATTTCATCTCTTATTTTCCTTCACAGAGCTGAAGATGTACTCTCTAATGATGACAGCAAATGGTCACGTTGACCCTCGTGGCTCAATGCCACCTCCCATTATCATGCGCACAGCAGCCACACCGGTTCCCACTCCTAAGAGCTCTCTGGGGCCTGAGTCCATCCTTGGGGATGAGCTCATGTACAAAGAGGGGGTGCCTCAATATGGCGAGGGAGGACTGGGGTTGTCTGAGGCAGGAGTTGGTCATGGTGACTCTCGTCGGGGAAGCTCCACCTCAATGGAACCTTTCGCCTATGACCAGCGATCTCTGGTGAGTTGTGTGAAACCATCACCGTCACCTTTTCCTGTGGAACAGACAGACAATCCTGAAGCTTCTTCATAAAGTGCCATCACTAACTTCTAATAATGACTCCTCTGTTTCTGTCCCTCCAGAGCCTCTCAAGTCCAGGCAGGCGTTCACCTCTTCCTCCACGTGGGCCCGGCAGTTCGTGGGGAAGCCGTCGCTCCAGCTGGAACAGCCTAAGTCGAGCGCCAAGTCTCAAAAGGCGAGACACCAGCGGAGAGAGGGAGAGCCTGTTGTCTGGGGAGGGAGGAGAAGAGGACGATGGCAGGGATGAAAAGCAGGAGGCCGGGGGAAACAACAGACTACAGCCGGGGTCTCTGGAGCTGCTGCAGGCGTCCACTCTCTGCCCCTCTCTAACAACAGAGTACGGTGACTGTAATGGACGAACCCTGACTTATGACCCCATCTCTGACTCCAAGGAAGACTCCTCGCCTGAGGATGACATGGACGATGATGTAGGTTACCATGAGTCATAGATTTCCAAATCTTGTTTAAGAAAACTCCAGTGAGATCTCTTAGCAGTTTCTAAACTTGCCCTCTGGGTCTGACAGTTTTGCAGAACAGCTGAGCTTCTCTGGTTTTGCTTTCTTATGTAAATTCCAAATCTCTTAATCTGTCCTCTCTGACTCTGTTTCTGCATTTAAAACCAGTTTTTTGCTCTGTTTTTCTCTGCTTTGTCTTCTTTGCCCTTTGTCTCTGTCTTACTCTGAGATATTATGTTTGTGTTCACGCTGGAAGTCTTGAGGGGGGACACTAATTGTCATGCTGGCTTAAGCAGTAATTGTCTGTACATACACAACTTGTGTATGTATAGTCACTGTGATTGTGTGTGTGTGTGAAGTGGAGAAGGATGTCCTCCCTTGGTGGTTGTGGTTGACCTCTGTTACAACAGGGCTGATGGTTTTATTGGCTGCAAATTGAGTTTCGAAAGCCATGAAATCCACTGAAACAAAAGGTCTAGTCCCTGGTTTCACTAAATACAAGAAGCCAAACATGGTGGGGGGGTGTTTTCATGTAGCACGCAAGAGTCTGCATCAGTGCATGTGCGTGTGGTGTGTCAGTTGTGACATGTGCATATACATGTGGTTCTCTGTGTGTCTATATCAGTCATTTTGGCCCTACAGAAACAGTATCTGAGCAGCAGGTTCTTCTCACACACTCACACTTTAACACACTCAAACATGCAGAAGCTGTGCACGTAGGCTTTTCTACTATTTGTTTTAATTCAAACTTTAATGAGTTTTACAGGACTTTCTATTGAGCTTGTGGACTAGCTCATTTGGGTGTTTGCCTGTTATGGTCCAGATATTTCCATTGAAGCTCATGCAAGAGAACAGTTGTTTATTGTGCCCCCATAGATTTAAATGTGGAAAGGTTGACATCACTAACACATCGCTAAATGTGCTTGTGATAGATTTACATTTAGTAATTTGTTAGGAACAAGGCAAAGGAAGGCAGGGTGAGTGTTAGGAGAGGTTATGGTATAACTGTTACTGATAGTTTCACTGTGTAGAATGAAGAAGATGCTGACATTGTTTATGATTTAGAGAAACATCCTTTCTGTCTTGAGAATAAAATAATAAGAATGTCTAGAGATTAATTTCTAATAATGAGAGTGTTATTTTTACCTCTCACCTATGCAGAGTTCTTTGTGCTACTGGATCAAAAAAGAGATTGACAACATGAAGCCCCGCTGGTGCAAAGAGCACGAAGACTGGACGCTGTATTTGTTCTCTCCAGAAAACCAGTGAGTCACACACATACGAACAGTCACCACAAATTTTCAGTCTGACTTTCTCACAGTTTTTCTTTTCTTCTCTCCTCTTTTCAGCTTTATTTAATTATCCTGCTCTCATTTTTCTTCTTTTATTGCTTTTTCACTGCTAATTATTTGGTCAATAGCTTTAGTCGACCGTGGACATTTTATAGATGACTCTGTGTGTATGTGTGTGTTTAGATTACGCGCGTGGTGCCAGCGTGTGATCTCACACAAAATGTTCGACCATGTGGTTCTGGTTTTCATCTTCCTTAACTGTATCACCATTGCTCTGGAAAGACCTGACATACAGGCTCATAGCACGGTAAGACTGGAGATATTCACGCTTCACTCACATAACTGAAAGCAAAAATTAAAGAGTAATAAATATGAAATATGAATGAATCTATGAGCACATAGGTATAGTACAAAGATTTTAGCTCCTTAGAAACCAGTGGATTCAGCTGTTTGATGATTTCCAGAGCTTTCAACTGAACACCCCATCTTCAAACAACATAAAAGGCCAAAAACTGCAATAAACAATTAATTTACTGAACACTGACCACGTAAAACAACAGCTAGTCCTAGCTCCATTCAATGATGACATCTGCTGCTGTCTTTAATGTGTTTGGAATAAGATATAATCTCAATCTCCTTTACAGGAGCGAGTATTTTTGAGTGTGTCCAACTACGTTTTTACTGCGATCTTCCTGGCAGAGATGGCCATTAAGGTAAATATAGTTGCTTTATCATCACTGGTTTGATAAAAAGGTGTAGTTGTATCGAATATCATTTTGACAATTTCCTTTTCTGAATCAGTAACTCCCCTACAGATGATGTAATCTGTGAATAATTGCGTAACCGTTTTCAGTTTGGCCATGTTCTGTGTGCTTTCATACCAGGTTGTGGCTCTTGGTTTCTGCTTTGGGAAGCAGAACTACCTCCAGTCCAGCTGGAACATTTTGGATGGTTTGTTGGTGTTTGTATCTCTCGTCGACATTCTGGTGTCTCTGGCCTACACTAGCGGAAACAGGATCCTGGGCATCCTCAGAGTCTTACGCCTGCTACGAACCTTACGCCCACTGAGGTACATGGTTTAGTTGTGTATTTGCATGTAGGTATTGGATATCAGTTTGTAGGGGATGGCACATTCATATTTCATATTTTTATTACTTGTGTTTGTGTCTGGACTGCATGTGCTGTTACTACAAAACGCTCATATGTCTGAATTTGTGTTTTTTAGGGTAATCAGTCGAGCGCCAGGATTGAAGCTGGTTGTGGAGACTCTCATCACCTCTCTGAGACCCATCGGGAACATTGTGCTTATCTGCTGCGCCTTCTTCATCGTCTTTGGAATCTTGGGTGTGCAGGTAGTTTACATTCACACACAGTCACACACACACACACACACACACACACACAAAGGACTGCTTGGTTTACACAAAGCACAACATTTCTACCTTAGGGAGCACTGTAAGGTATTGATTTGAAGGTATTGATAGGTATTCACACTCAGGTTAAGTAGCTTTTAACTGAAAAGTTGCAAGCTCTAGTGCAACTGATAATATGTCTAAATGGCAGCCAAAAAGCCCTGCAAACATCTCTCTCCGTCTGTCTTTGTCACTCTGTAGCTGTTCAAAGGGAAGTTCTACCACTGTGAAGGCCTGGACACAAAAAACATCACCAACAAGTCAGACTGTGAGCTGGCTAATTACCGCTGGATACGAAGGAAGTACAACTTTGACAACCTGATTCAGGTACGGACTCACAGACTGACAGTTTTAAATTGACAAGAAGAGGAGGAGAGGGATGGAGGAAAGGAAAAAAACAGTGTTCAGGTCAACACAATCTTCGGTGCACTATGGAGAAGCTAAAACATACTGTTATCACTCAGGACAGGAGCTTAAAATCCAGTTCACCAAAACCTCTGTGTTTCCTCGTCCAGGCGCTGATGTCATTATTTGTACTGTCGTGTAAGGACGGCTGGGTCAACATCATGTATGATGGCCTGGATGCAGTAGGAGTGGACCAGCAGGTAATGATATGAGGAATGATCACTACCAAACATTTGTTAATCACTCTGTCAGCTACATTAAGCCTGATCCATTTCATTAAAGACCTAAAATGAGACTCCCCCTTTTATAAAATAACACTGGAAACCACATACAGTACTATGGCTTTAAAATGCACATTGCTTTACATGTGTACCATTCTATTATAGGATGATATTTAAATAATCTCCTTTTTTCTTTGCTTCACTTTTCTTCTCTGCTATACTCTACTACACTCTCCTCAGCCTGTGAGAAACCACAATCCCTGGATGCTGCTCTACTTCATCTCCTTCCTGCTCATCGTCAGCTTCTTCGTTCTCAACATGTTTGTCGGTGTGGTGGTGGAGAACTTCCACAAGTGCCGGCAGGACCAGGAAGAGGAGGAGGCCCGCTTACGGGAAGAGAAGAGGCTCAAAATGATAGAGAAAAAGCACAGGAGTAAGGAGAATGGAGGGGCTGGTCGGTAGTCTATTTTTCTGAGCACTGCCTGCTTTCAGAGCCTGAAAGAAAGAGAAATAGAATGACAGAGAGAGAACTGACAGAGGGCCTGGGCTACGCCAGTCCTGATGCATGTAACTGCATGACTGCTGCCCTCCCCCATCCCTGCACCACCACTGCATGGAAAACCAATGGCACTTGATTAATCTAACCAACCACCCAACACCACATTTGTATGAACCTTAAATGTTTATGCTCACTCTTGAAACAATACAACTGCCACCAGTGTAGTGTAAAGACGAAAGCATCTATTCAGTAGCACACAATGAAAAGAAAAGTCTTTTTTAACATATAATGTTCCTACTAGAGAATGAGAACTACTAATACCTGATATTTCTGCAAATATTAAATAATATAAACCTTGGCTTTAGCAGCTGCATGTGAATCAGTTTGAAATTGCTGCTTTCCCCCATCAGTCTCAGAACCTTTGCTAGCAAAATTGTCATCAGTGAAATGCTGACACCCCTTTTCCTTTATCCCAGTGCATGCACAGCCATAACCCTGAAGAGTCTTTTGACACAGACAGACGAAGGATATTTCCTCTAAACATGCTTTGACTGGCAGACTCAGAAACATAGCAGACATTTTGGCTGCTATTCCTGCACATATCTTGGGTAATAGGGCTGACGATGTGTGATGCAGAGGATTATAAGTCACAGCTTGTAGAAGATAAGAGCAGATGCCGGCATAAGCATCAGAAACACACCACCAGTTGCAAAAGTGCGAACCTGTATTATGTGAGAACTTTATTGTGTTAAATCTGTATGATGTGCTGAAGGAAAGACATTGATAGAAGCAACAGCAAAATTAAATCTATCTACCCAAAACATAAACGGCAGAATTACACTAGAAGGCAGTATACAGTGTGAGCAGAACGTCATTATTTTCATCTTGTGTTAGTAACAAGTCTCACTGGTCTAAAACTGCAGAAGCTCCTGACAACGTTATGTCAGTTATATTGAAGCCAACACAGAATGAGAGTCTAAAGAGTTTTAGACTACTGAGATTGTTCTGAGGGGTTGAGATTACTTTAGTGATGCCAGTGGAGAGAGGAAAGTGTCTTCAGTGTTTGTTCAACACCACAGCAGCGTTTTAAATCTAAAAAAGTTCTTAAATTTTTGTAATATTATTAAAAATAACTCAGTGAATCAAGATACATGCATTTGTGATTGTGATAAATGATGCTGTTGAACACACTCTGTGCCACCTCTCTCAGCCATAGACGTTACATCAGGCATGTAAGCATGCAGTAGACAGACAGGGCATGGAGTACATGGGAGGGGGACGTACCATTGCACGTATACTCACAGATCTACACCAAATCATTAGTACGGACATGTGAGTGCACAGTCTGACGAAATATAGCTACGTATGTTTGCGTGGTTTTGTGATAACCACCTTTTAATAAACTTTGGGTATTGTTCTGACCGTTTTTCAATGTTACATCTACACTTTTATTTAAAGGCACTAGTGCATGTCACTGTTGTAGGAGCAATAAGATCCACTTTTTTCAGTTCAGTACACAGGTCAGGGATAGAAGGGAGAATCATTTTAACTAGCTAAAAACTGCCAAACTCCTTTCTTATTTACACCTGGTATGTTGCAGTGTTATCATATAACTTACAATACACAAAACCAGGTGAGCTGGATGTCATAGCTGTAACCCATCTGACACTTTGAGTCATTTATATCCTGTTGATAAAAGGCAGGTTGTGATATATACCTATATAATCCAGCCTACCTGTGACTCTCATGTCCTCTCATATTTGAACATACACGCAGGTAGTGGTGTGCACAAACTAGGAGATGGGTAAAAAGCAAAAAGGGGAACCACCTCCGTGAGCAGGTTTACAATTAGGATGTGTTTGTGCCATCAGAGTGGTGCTTGTAACAATAATAATTCAAGTGCCCCTGTGTTGTGACAAAATAATACGTGAGTCCTGATTTAATTGAAGCGGCAGTAGCTCAGTTGTTCATAAACCCCAGGATTGGTGGTTGGGTTCCTCCTGGCCACATGTCGAGGTGTCCTTAGACACATTTCCCCTTTTGATCCATAAAGTAGTTAAAATTAAAGGTGGTCTCCTCCTTTGCTCCTCGCTGCCCTTGTGCACACCACTGCATACATGCAATATTAAAAATTTTAAATTCACAGCTCACTCTATCTGTCTTTCTGTGTTCTGACTGTTGTATATTTGCCTTCTCGTGTCTGTCTTTCTATACTTTTGGTTGTGTGCTCCAGAGGCGAAGCAGAGGCCTTACTATGCGGACTACTCTCCCGTGCGTCTGTGGATCCACACACTTTGTACCAGCCACTACCTGGACCTTTTCATCACATTCATCATCTGCATCAATGTCTTCACTATGAGCGTTGAACACTACAATCAGCCACAGGTAATGTGTGCACAAACAAACTCAAATGCTCCAGTCAGTTAGTCAGATACATATAAAGAGCTTACACAGTGGACATTCCCTTCAACACAGCTTTTTGTCAAGCACGAAATGTTTAGAGTTGCTCTAATGATAACTGAGGAACAGTCTCGCAAACTGACAACCAAAAACCGGCAACCCGATGGGACAACATGTCGTGACTCTGCAGTGTTTTGGATTCTCTGAACAAAGCAGCTGCTGCAGTCAGTTCATCCACTTCCACAGCACGAGTATGTTGGCAAGCAGCTCCACTTCCCAGAATTACATGACTGTGTTGACCTATCGCCAAGGGAGTACTCATTATCAGATAAAACAACTACGTAGTTATGTAAAACTACACTATGTAAGCTGTGTAAACTGGAGCTGACAACACCACTAGCATCAGGGTAAACACTGATTTATGATCCTACCACCTAAACGTATAGACACTTTGTAAATTTAACAAAATGCCCTGATAACTTTATTTTACGCTGCTGTTTACTTACTCTTTATGGGCTGATTTTATTTCTGTTGCTCCTTTATGGTCTCAGTTGACAGTATTTGTGAAGCAACAGAAAACTTTTGTATTTTGTGTGATTTCCATGAAAGGTTAACTAATTAATTTAGTATGTGGAAAATAGGCTAAGCCTCTAGTCTATTAGATGTATTGATGTGTGTTGTCTGTGTATGTGTTCAGTATTTAGAGGAGGTCCTGAAGTACTGTAACTACGTCTTCACTATTATCTTCATCATCGAGGCCTTGCTCAAGCTTGTGGCTTTTGGCATACAACGGTTCTTCAAAGACAGGTAACACAGTTGAATGAATGTTAATATTAGTTATGTCTTTATCTCCTAATTGCAATTTGTGTAAAACAGAAATTGTAACTCCAGCTCCTTGATGACACGTGTAGATCTCTAAATTTAGGGATTGGTTGGTCTTAGTGTGCGCTGGTGGAGGCTTATCAGGGGTAAACTCGGTGTTTCTCTTACCATAGGGGATGATTGGGTGGTCTTTCAATTGTTCAACAGGCAGACAGCTCCACCTCTTTCCCAGTTCTCCTTTAGACGGTATATTTAGAGACAGAAACTCCATCCCCTCAATCATCATTATTACTCAGTTGTAGATATCACAGGGGAAACTGAGTTAATCAACAGAAACTGCTGTATGTTCTGTAATGTTATATGCATTTCAAATTTCTCTGTATCTTTAGATGGAATCAGCTGGATATAGCAATAGTGGCGTTGTCCATCATGGGCATCACTTTGGAGGAGCTGAAAATGAACGCAGCGCTGCCCATAAACCCTACCATCATCAGAATCATGAGAGTACTCAGAATAGCACGAGGTAGATACACACACACACACACACACACACACACACACACAATAACCAGTTTGTTATCTATTTATCTTGAATACAATCACAGAACACACAGTAACTCATTGTGTCAGTTTGTGAGTGATGCTACAGACAGACACTGATAATAATGGTATATATGTTGTGACACAGTAGTTAACCCTAATTTCTGTTGTCTATTGTAGTAAATTAAAGTTTTACATGTAAATTATGACCTACAGTATCCTTACCGACCTCTAGAAATAAATAGAAAATCTAGTCTTGTCCTGCTGTGGGTGCAGTACTACAGTATCATACTAAGTTCTGTAGCAAGTGAACCAGTAGAAACAAGCGACAGCTGCCGTTTAAGACCTGCTCCTGCGTCTCTCTGCAGTGCTTAAACTTCTGAAGATGGCCACAGGGATGAGAGCTTTGCTGGACACTGTCATGCAAGCGCTGCCACAGGTAAACACAGACTCTGCAGGGTCTTACACACAGAAGACAAACTTTTTTGCTTCTTATTTTATTTATGCCTTCTTTATGAATGCAGGGCCAGTATGGAGGTCTGCTTTGGAATAGACAGCCCTCTGAAAGATTCATGCTTGTTGATGAATTTTTAAAACGAGGCATATCTGTCGTTACAGAATTTGTTTTCTGACCCTAAAAGGTCTGATTTTAATTTTCAGAACCCCAGTTTTTGTTACACAAAACATCGTCATTGTTTTAACATCTGATTTATTTAAACATATCTGTCAGGTAGATGGTGCAGATGTGCACTTTTAGTATTTCTTTGAACTGTTATTAATTCGAATAGATGCTGTCTTCATACAGCATTCCTACATAGATTGGACCTCAATATAGGAGTCTTTTCAGGCTTTTTTAGAGTCAGACTATAAGCCGACCTCCTCCCTAGGAGTATGTCAGGTCTCTCTCCTGCTGCATGGCACAATTCTTATGGACAAAGAGCACCTGCACCAAAACCTATGATGCACATGTAGTGACAGACTCCATTGTTCTGCTGTTTTCTAAATGTCAAGTACAAGGTGCACAAACAGACAGATTTTAGGGAACTGGATACAATTTCCTTATTGTATCATGCATGTGTTATCCTAGGCAGTATGTTCATTTGTTATGATCTGATCCCAAATTCTTCATGATGTCTGCTTTTTAAAAACAGTTGAGGTTCAGCAGCAGATTTCCCGAGTGCACTGGATTGAAAGCTACCGTCAATAATTTAGCTCAGACTTTTGATAGAAAATGTCAGGGCAAAAACACAGAAAACACAAGAAAATGTGGTAGTCTATTTGAAACCCGCAGTATGCACATTGCTCAGGTTGAATAAGAACATGCAATGGGTAACCTAATGTAAATTGTATGAAGCACATTTATAACATTTTTAACAGATTAAACAGAAGTGAATGAAAGAGAATGAAAAAATGCCTTCTATGTTCGACACCTTTAAACAACTATTATTATACTGTAGTGTTTGGTGTGCACAGAGATCAGACATGCATTTTGATTCCAGGTGGGAAATCTTGGACTCCTCTTCATGCTGCTCTTTTTCATCTATGCTGCGCTGGGAGTGGAGCTCTTCGGCAAACTGGGTCAGTCACATTACTGGCAAAAACACACACGCACACCACGGTCTACGAGTATCTGCAGTAAAGGTTTTTGAATCCACTCATTACTACCACAGTCACGACTTACAGCAAATGTTCGTGCCTGAGCTGTCTCTGTTGAGTCCTCACGCTCTACCCCCATCTGTCTCCATGTGTCTGTCTCTCTCCACCATTCTCACATCAGAGGCTTGTTTCTACAAGAAAAGATCACATTTGCATGATCACATTTATTTACATATTGCTTCCTCAATAGGCTAGCTCTATCTAACTCATTTTCTCTGAGAGTGCGACATTGTGCGAGGGAAGCAGATTAGCAAAAAGGCATCTGGGGTGGCAAAATGAAAACAATTTGGTGAAGAAGGGGTTGCTTTCTGTGAAATATTAGTTTCAGTCTGCTCTACACAGAAGCGAAAATAAAGGGATGTCTGTTTTCCAGATTCACAAAAGAAAATCTTTCTCATTCTTTACTATGAATTAGACTTTTTGAAGATGTTGACAGTGAAACGCTCCTTTTCACTGTGTGAACCTAATTTTAAATGCTGTTTTAAAAACTGAGGGAGCGAACTATATTTAGGACAGGCTTGTAGAGAAGTTCGGTGGAGAATATGTCTGTACGTCATAGCGAAGAACCATCAGGAAACATTACTGTCATATGAAAAAAACAGAAACAGGCTCACATTGATGGTAACCTATTGAATTTTGCATTAAACAGCGGTCAAAACGTGTCTCTTTGCTGCCTTTTATGCTTTCTATTCCCAGTGAAAGATTTTCAATAAAGAAACTTAGCTTTTTCCATCAGAGGGCTGATGTCTGTCATTATTTGTAGGCTGACTAAGAATACAAAGCAGGCAGCTGTAACATAATAAAAGTCTCTACATATATGTCTTTGCTTTTAGAGGATTAAAGTGGTTTGATAAAAACTTTTCATTTAAATTTAGTTATTTACATTTAGTTATTTGGCAGACGCTTTTATCCAAAGCAACTTACAAGTGAGGTACAAAGCAAATATCTAAGACAAGGAGACTCTAAAATAAAGTGCTGTCGAAAAAGCTGTTTCAGTTTCATGGGGTATAAGTGCAAGATGTTTTTTTCTTGTTTTGTGTGCAGAGAAAGATTCGGAAGAGTTCTGTTTTCAGCAAGTTTTTGAAAGTTGAGAGTGCGTTGTAGGCAACAGTCAGCGCTTTGAACCTGATACACACAAGTAGGAAAAAAGCCAAGCCAGAGCTGTCCCAGTGACGCCTAAATCAGAAAGTGTACAGAGGAGGATTTGGTGCAGATAGATAGTAGAATTAAAACAGAAGATTGAGCTGCAGCTTGTGCAGCCCACAGGGACTCTACGACCTTCAGGAGTGCAGTTTCTATGGAGTGACCACTCTTGAAGCTGGACTGGTTGAAATCTAGGAGGTCAATCCTAGAAAGGAAGTCAGCCAGTTGATTGAAGACGGAAGGTGTAAGGGTCTTGGCCAGGAATGGATGGAGAGAGACAGGTCTGTAATTCTCCAGAAGGGAGGGGTCATTGGGGCTTGTTTAAAGGAGGTGGGATTGGTGCCTGTTGTGAGAGGTGTGGTAATGATTCGTGTAATGTCTGGGATTAGTGTGGATGCAGTTGTTTGAAGGAGAGTGGAGGGGATAGGATGAAGAGAACAGGTGGTAGAATGGCTTGAGAGGAGGAGGGTGGATGTATCGTCCTCAGAGTAGCAAACGAGATGAGAGATGCTGTTAGATGAGGTTGGTACAGTAGTATGTCTCTGTTTGTAAAAGAGGGAGCTGATGGCTGGTACCTTATTGGTAAAGAAGATGGCAGTGAGAGAGGTGGAGGGGGGTGGAGAAGTGACTTGAAAGTGGAGAAAAGCTTCCTGGTGTCGGTGGTGTTGCTGGGTTTGTCCTGGTAGTTCTCCGTCTTTGCCTTTGTGACGCCAGCAGGCTCTGATATTCTGCTAGAGCAGATGGAGCCTTGGACTTGCGCCACTTCCTCTCAGCACTCCTGAGCATGGTGCGTTGCTCGCGGATCTGGTCAGTGAGCCATGAATTAGGAGCTGATGTATGGGCAGACCTCGAAGCGAGAGGGCAGAGACTATCCAGACAAGTTGAAAGTGTGGTGCATAATTTGTCTGTGTCTGTGTCAACTCCCCTCAGAGTTGTAAAATTTGACCATTTTGATTTCTACACCTTAGAAACCTTCTCAGAAGTTCATCAGTAACTGCTGTAATTGGCTGAGACACCTAAGGCACAGGTGATACTGTGGGGCGGCACTAACTCTTGTGGTGTCTGCAGAAGGCTGAACAGATAAGAAAAGGTCATAAGTGAAGGAGATAGGAAAGAGGATGGAACGAGGGTTTGAATGTTAATGCTCATATTGTTGGATTCCTGCTGCTGATATTGGAAAATCTTGCATTCTGAATCTGGCCTTAAATCGAATTGCTGAAACCTAATGTCCACTCGAATCTCCATTTCCACCCCCATCCTTTTACTACTGGGCCATGACTCAGGCTTCGGGAGAGCAATCTATTTTTACCTATTTATTGGAGAAACTGCTGACAACACAGTCCCACTGGTTTTACTTTGAATCACTCATAAATCGTCTCACTTTTCTCGTGGTGACACGCACTTCAGAATAAACAACAAGATGTCTAACACTGCATGGATTGTCTTGTTCCTCTCTAGCTTCCTATTAAAGTGACCCGGGGTTCAACAAAGAGGAAGATATCGTCTGGTGGCTGATTGTATAAAAAGTCTCCTGAGGACTCTTTGTCATATTGACCCTGAGACTAATAGAGATTCTTCCCTGTCCTTTTCAAGACGGCTATCTGTTCTCCTCCACAGGGACACATTGCACAATACAGCCTCATTTGTCTGTTCAGAATAAACTATTTCACTCAGATGTGATCACACACATTGACTTTTATCCATTTGTCACTCAGAGTGTAACGCCAGTAACCCATGCGAGGGTCTGAGTCGTCATGCAACGTTTGAAAATTTTGGGATGGCCTTCCTGACTCTGTTCCGAGTGTCCACAGGGGACAACTGGAATGGGATTATGAAAGTAAGAGCACACATAAACACACACACACATATATATATATTGGAACACTCTAGTGTTGAGTATCACATAACGACAGTGGGAGTAATGACCTCCTCTCAAAACCTTTTTTATGGAATAATAAATGACGCTGAACGGTGTCGACACTCGAATATAAATTATCATTTGTTAAAAAATGTGACAAAATTGTTCCTGTTTCGAAAATATAAGGATCATAAAAAGGTATTCTTCAAATTAAGTGTCAACTAATGGCATATAACACAGGGTAGATATGTTTATAGTAGAAATGGTGTAGAGGCAGGGTTGTTTAATAATGTAATTTCATTAGTTTTTATTTACCATGTTTAAACAAGTGCAATGTAAGGTCGTCTTTAAAAGTGTCTATGCTATAAAATTATAATTTGTGATGGACGTGTATGCCACTATGTTTCTCTTCCTGCTCTCTCTGTCTCTATTGTTCCTCTTTCTCTCTCTCTTCTCTCTCTTTATTTGTTACTCAATTTTTCCCTGTGTCTTTTAAGGATACATTAAGGGAGTGTCGTCCAGAGGACAGCCACTGTCTCACATACCTGCCATTGGTCTCTCCGATTTATTTCGTCACCTTTGTTCTCATGGCTCAGTTTGTGCTGGTCAATGTGGTGGTGGCTGTTTTGATGAAACATCTAGAGGAAAGCAACAAGGTATAGTAACTAGAAAGACTAAGGAAGCACAAGGAAGCATGTATGTTATAAAGACATGTCGTTTTTAGCCATCTTTGGCCAGAAATCATCAACAGTTACTGTAAAATGTAGTTAGTACAAGTCCATCTGGTTTCGCAGGAGGCTAAAGAGGAAGCAGAGATGGATGCAGAGATCGCCTTGGAAATGGCAATGGAGAAGCAACGCAAATTAAGCACAACCTCCAACAACAGTTCAGTGGCAGGAACCTACGTTGGGCCATGTCCAAATTCACCTGGACAGGTGATGATTTAAACCAGTATGTGTTATAGTGTGTAGTGTCACTGAATAGTACAGCAAAGAGTCAGTCTTAGAGCTGTGTGGTCTCTGTCTCCCCCTGTAGGAAGAAGAGGTGCAACACGAAGGCCAGGACTTGTCATCAAGGAAGATGTCTGTATCCAGAATGCACTCTCTACCCAACGACAGCTACATGTTCCGACCTGTACGGCCCGCCAGTGCCCCTTACCCTCTGCAGGAAGTGGATCTCAGTCCTCAGCACCAGCATTCCGGTACTTTAACTTAAATACTCCACATGATATTACAGAATATTTATTACCTTATCGTTTTAGTGCTCTGTTAGCCAGCTAGGTCTGTGATTCTATATAATTGACTGAAATGTGAACTTTTATTAACACTTTTTGGACTCCTGTGTCTCCCAGTAGTTCTTGACTAGTTGTTAAATATTAGCACTCAGTGTGATTAAAACTCTAACCTGGAATCTTTGCAGCATTTTCGAGCCCTGCCCTGATGGGAGGGAATAATACAAACTAATGTTTTTCCAAATTTCCACACATTCATCGTTCTAAACTTCAATCTCGTTAATATATGAAACATGTTGTTGGTCACACACATTACTTTTTTTTGCTTTTTCTAGTTGTGTCTGTAAACAAAGTAGAAGCAGAATACATTTGCTGGGAATAAGACTCTAAACACTGACAAGCACTGTTTTATCTGCAGTCAGAATCTAATGGCATGTTGTGGCCAGGCTGTGGACAGACCCAGCTCTGTCCCAAGGTATTGACTGAAGTGGATGAGCTGATACACGTGAATCTCTGCAACCTTCACACAGGCTCATCTGCTCAGCTGTGGAATGGCTGAATACTCAGCTAGAATGATGGATAACATCATAGCCAAGCTGCAAAGTCAAAGAAACACTGTACATGTAAAAATTGTAATCATCACCTCTTTGGTGCTGTTTGCTTTTTAAAAATTCTTATTATTTAATTAAGTGACTTTACAGCTTGGACTAAGTACAAACTTATGATAAACTTACATGTTTCTGCATCTGAACTCACAGGTTTCCTGGACCTGTGTGTGCAGACTGCCTGAGACCCTGGTTACAGTTAACTTCACAGCAGTTACTGATCACAGATTGTACATAAACGGTTGCTTCTTTCTCGTCTTCTTGTAATTACACTTGACCATCGTGATGCATTAGGGTGCTACATGCAATCAGGAAGTTCATTTTTCCTGATATGATTGTTTACATGCATTCACACGAAACAGTTTATGTAACCAGGATCTAATGCAGAATATGACATCCAGACAACTGTCCTGTACGAATACATTCAGCTCACTGCTACTACTTTGCTAATTTATTGTTATGAGAAAATATGTGCCGATGATTTCCGTTTAGTAAGCACTTGATGTTGATAGCAGATTTGTTGAAACTTGAAATAACCAGAAACTAAAATGGTTAAGTTGAATTCTTTTCCCCGTTTAAATCAAAATCTACTATCAAGATAAAGTGTTAGTAGAATTAGTGCTTTTGTGAACTTTCCTCAAATGTATGAGTTCACATTACTCCTAATTATTAGGACTTTGTCAGTCTGTGAATGTATATGCACAAAATGCATGTGTTTTCTACAAAAAAAATGCATGTGTTTGCGATGAGAGTGTGCACATGTGATTGTATCGGTGTGATTCAGACGTGTTACGTTTACACCTTCAGGCTCAGTGACGTCGGTCCACTCCCAGCCATGTGAGAGACGCTCTCTACTGCAGGTACCGGACGTTTCCCCCGTTCACCGTCAGTCAACTCCCACCCTCACCCTGCCCCGCATTGCCCCGCCCACGCCCAGTCCCTCCCCACGAGCCCTGCACAGACAGGTGCGAGCTGCCTATGTGTGCACACATACGGACACTCATTATGATGTAAGCAGCTGTTTAACGTGACTGACAAGTGTGTTTTTTGTGCAGGTGGCGGTTAAAGTGGATTCAATGGAGTCCCAGGGTTGTGAGCAACAGGAACGGCCCAACCCGATCTATCTGCCTCCCCCGTCCCCTTCTCCACTGTCTCCCCTGCCTCCTCCTCCTCCCTCCTCCCCCTCAGCGCTCTCCCTCCCACCATGCTCCCCCTCTGCCTTCTCGCTCCCTCCGCCCTCTCCCTCTCTGTTGCCTCCTCTGCTGTCTTCCCCCTCTCCCCAACCTCCTCCACCGTCTTCTCCCTCACTTCTTCTACCTCCACCTCCTTCCCCGCGTCTCCCCTTGCGTCATCCCAGCCTTCGGAGACATAGACCACCTTCCGCTGCCTCCCTCTGCGACCCGGCTGATGAGGAGGTGTATCACATCACGAGTTCAGCCAACCGAAGGTGGAAAAATGAAGAGGGGGGAGGCCAGGAAAGCAGAGGGAAGGTTGGTCGCAGCCATTCCCTTTCTCCTTACACCTCTCCATACTCTCCGGACTCCAAGTCCACGTCTCCACCTCCTCCACCTCAGCTACCAAGTTGTTCCTCAAGAAGCACGCTCAGTCTGCTTGGCTCAGGATTGAAGGACCGGGACTTAAGGAAGGGCTTTAGTGCTGACAACCAGGCCTTCCTGGACAAACCGTCATCTTTGTCTGCTGGTTACCCTGATGACCAGCGACGCCACTCCATAGAGGTTTGCCTCCCACAAGCTGTCATCACCAGTGACGACCAACACTTTACACAAGAGGCTCACAGGCCAGAAAAAGTTGGCCAGGTATTTCCTGTGAGGGTACAATCAGTCGGGGGCGGCCACAGAAAGAAGAAGATGAGTCCTCCCTGTATATCCATCCATCCGCCCTCAGAGAGGGAACACCCACAAATCACCTCACCCCTAAAACTTACTGACTGCAGCATGATGCTGAGACGCAGGACACCCTCCTATGACTTGACCCCGCACATACGGTCAAACACACAAGACGTCTCAGCAGAAACACCAGTGCAGTCGCCAATGCACACAGCGCTAACGCCTATCCACATACCGCTGCAAGTGCACTCACTGACACACACCCTGACACCCTCACTTGCATCTACACCGATACACAGTCAGACGTACACTCCACCACACCCATCCACACCTACTCATCCACACATCCCAATCAGCCCAAACATCTTTATTCAGCCTCATGCACCTCTTTTCCCAAACGCTATGCCTTTCTCACAGACACAGTCCCTCTCCCCTGCTGCAAGGCACTCCCCTCTCACAGGGGACTACATCCCCCTGCCCCAGTTCACCTTTGACCAACCGCAATCCAGATACATGAGTGGCCTATCAGCTGGCCTGTCAGACACTGAGAAAGACACCTGCTCTTCCCCCTTTGACAACAGACTGGGAAGCAGTGCGGGATTCAGTGCAAAGAACCGGAGGACCGCCCAGTGAACACTGACCATTGCCTTCAGGAAGTCAGTTAATTGGTCCTAAATCTCTGAAGCTGGAATAGTGAAGCCTCGGCTGACTTCAGCAGAGATTGGTGCTGGGGAGAGAGAATGAGAGAAATAAGTTTAATGGGAGAATAACTTTTTTTGATGAATACTAAATAAGACATTGATTGCTTTTTCCAGATGATGCTGGTACACTCCTGTCCTAGAATAATAGACAGTGGATCCATTTTTCTGAACCCTGGATGAAGGACAGCAGATCCACCAAGGCTGTACCAGTCAAACAGTACTCGCAGTACATGGTGTGTTTGGACTAAGACCAGTAACACACCAGGACTAAAGCCACCTAACTCCGTAGCCAAAGTTTTTTTTGACACACTGTACTTACCCATGCAAGCCAATCAGGAAGCAGCGTCTGGCTGATCACCTCTGACCTTTATAGGAAGTGGTTTGTGAAATGCGAGCGTGGGGGGAATTGTGGGATATGCAACTTCAGGTTTTCTACAGAAGTTCTGCTTGCCCCTCCTCTTCTCCTCGATCACATTGATCAGAGCAGAAGTGTGTGCGTGAGAGAGCGTGTGTGCAAGTATTGTCAAATCTGCTGTCATGAAAGTCGGCCATGTTATTCTTACGCCTGCAGTGACAGAGAGGGGGAGCAGGGCAGAGCTGTAGTGTTTGTTTATCTGTGTATCTGTGCAGTGTAAATAAAGGAAAATACTGTATTTGGTGAGATTAAAAATAGCTCTATCCATATGCACATATTTTTATAGAGATCTAAACTGTTTTTGCACACAGATTTGAATTTGAATTTCAAGTTGCTTGTTTTTTGTTGTCCTCTTGTGAATGTATGTTTCTTTTCAGAACCGAGAGAGAGATTGGAGGAGCTCAAGCCTCCTCTCAACACACTTAGCTTAGCTTGGGATTTTATTTTTCTATTTTGAAAAAGAGAATGAAGAGAACAGGGGTGTGATGTGTTTCTGTAGCTCTGTCTCAGATTTCTGTGTATCTGGTGTCCAAATAACAGTGTCATGAAGTGGGCTCAGTGATGCAAGACAAGATATGTTTTCCACACAAAGAGTTATATGGTTTTTAAATGTGCATACATTTGTTTGGGGGTGATAGCTAAACCTCTAAGCTGTATCTTCAAAATCTCAATTTCAATTTGGCTGTTATTCCCGAAGAATACAAAACTGTAGTTCTTTAAAAAAAAATAAAAATTAAAACTAAATTAAATGTGTCTGTAGGCTATAATCCAATATACATTACAATCATAATCCAGTATTATTTATTTTAACTGAAAATGGCATCACTGAGCCTCTCCTTCCACAACTGTTTTCAAGCTGGATCAGCTCTGACACCTCTTAGTGTTTCTGTACATCTAAAGACAACCAAACTAACTTATATGTGTAGCCAGAGTGCAATAATAATATATACTTGTGGAAAATATAGTGACATCCACTCTACATAAATCAACCACATTCTTGTGTCCGTACATAGAACTACTATATATAATATAAACCCATTTTATATGATGATTGAAAGTATTTCTATCTCTAGTGTTAATGCTACTATAGGTACTTGCCCCCTGTGTGTAGCTGCAGTGGCATGGGTGTGGCTGGCAGCAGAAGGTACTGTAGATTTTTCCAAAAGCTCAGGCCCACCCACTGATAGTGTAATTGTTAGCAGAAGACTGACAAGCCTTTCTGCTGTGGGCTCGACAAGCCATTCATCACTCCTCTTTTCTAATCCCTAATTCAAACACATCACATCAGGCAACACATCATATTTATCAAACACACGTGAACTACAGTGCATTATCTACAAATGAAATCATGCAACACCTAAGGTGTGAATGACAACAAGTATTGCAAGCATTTTCCTTCCAGTGGCTAAATGTTTTCTTTTACCAAGCCATACCTTTATTCCAACACAGCACAATATGTACTGTATATCGTCCTCCTTTGTGCACAGAGTGGTGTGGCACAGACACACAAGAAGCATGCTTGTAAGATACTGATTCCCTTTTAGAGGCAGCTGGCTGAGACAGCAGCTTTATGCTTTATGATCAGCAGGTGACATGCACAAGACCTCAGTAATCTGAGTGAAAACCACAGTGCTTTGATGCTGTACCTTAATCACCTTAGCTGGGTCTCTGTAGAGTGGTGAAAGTCAGACAGAAGACTTGACTTGTTTTTCAGATACATAGTTGATCTAAAAAAAAAGGGCATTAAAACCCAGGTCAGTGATGGAAGGAGGTCCTGAATATCACTAATTATTTTCATCTTATTATCATTCTTCTACTTTTTATGTCTCCCATGCAGTTTGCATGCAGTGGGCAGGTTTGGAGATAAAACATGAGAAAAAAAGCAGAAGAAAAATAAACTCCTGTGTGTTAGTTGAATTTGCCCACAGGTCAGGATAGAGACACGTTTGGTAGTACAGTGCTGCTGTGAGTTTATGTGAAGGAGAGGCAAAAAAATAACAGCAAAAGTTGGATACACGTTGGCATCTTGTAAAGTCAGAATGAAAACTGAAAACATTGCTGCTGATGAGCACAGCTGTCAGCTTGTTCATCTTTTCATAGCACTCTTCTTCCAGTTCTGACATTCAGAAGCACATCTGATGTTAGATTCTGAGATGCTGTCCTCCCTCCTGAACATGGCAACAAGTTGGCTGTTCCCCTAGTTGAAAATAATTTTATACAGTATGTGCTTGAACACTACCATTGTGCAACTGCTTTGTCCTGTTTCATGTCCTCTGCCTGCACAGACTGTCAGTAGTGGGAGGTTTTGAGCAGTGCAGAGACAGCTTCTTTCTGTCTCCCTCTTATTCGACTTAGTGCAGACAACCCCAGTCTACATCACATTGCCATAATAATCAACACAGTTTGGTAGAGTGACTGCATAATTGTTCTTATGATATACTGATCTTTGGATCTCAGTATTTAAATCCTGCTTTTGAGGAAACAGTTTTGACTATTGCATGTTCTGATTTAAGAAAAAAAAATTGGGAAATAATCATCTGGATGTTTTAGAGATTTTGATATTTGCATTTTCAGATGTTTCCATTTGTAGATTGATTACCTACTTGCACTGGGCTCTGATTAATTGGTATCTGATAAAATACTAATTAAAATGACCCTATTCTTTATTGTCCAATGCAATACTGGGTGGTTATTTACTGTATGGGGACATAGCTCCTCTTTATACAGTTTTATAGAGAGACATGGAAACCTACTTGGTTCTATTTTGTTCAGAACCAACGTTCTTTAATGTTTAGGTGAACCTTTGTCACTTTTCCTCCTGATACTCTAAACACATTAGAACTCTGGTGATGGTGAAACTAGTGAACTGATGTATATTTTATATAGGAGTAGCTTCAGCCCAGATTCTCTGTAAAGGACAGATCAGGACAGTAATAATTGTTTCCTGAGTTGACACTGAGTTGCTCTGGCCTCAAGCTACAAGACGAGTGCTACCACAACACCAGACTCCAGAAAGTTCAAACTGTGATAGAACTTGACTTTGATAAATCAGAAGCCTTGTGTTTTCTTTCTTGCTTTCTTTTTTATAACCCTTCAGTGATTGACCCAGGCACCCCCGCCCCCAAACCCCCAAGCCTTACAAGGAGGGGAGGAGGTGTGTTCTGTCTGTCAGAGGAGAGCCAACGTGTCTGCAATAATAAGCCCTCCATTATTCCCCATAACAGAGGGAGACGGGAGGGGGCAGGGGAGGTGTTTAAATGCTTGACACACAGTCAGACTCTCTACATTGTATCGTTGCTGTGTGTGATGACCAACCGTTGTCCTGAAGGATGTTTCCCTGTCAATTAAAAAATACAAGATTTTTTTATTCCTGACACGCATTGTCTGCTTTGTTTTTTATGTTGATGGTGTTAAATTAACCACTGCATTTTCACTGCTTGGTTAGTATAAGATATTTCAGTTTGGTCTGAAATATATGTCTATACATGTATTAGGTAGCAACCAGGTTTAAAGAAGTTTCTTCTATGCAGTATATTTATACTTTTTAGTGAAGTTGCAGAAGCAATGGTTGTTCTGTGGTTTGTTCAGAAAGCAAAGAAAAGTTGAAAAAGCTGAAAAACAAAAACAAGCTTTAACCAGACCTTTGTTGCTCACATCATAATCTGTCCTTGTGCCTCGCAGATCCAGGCTGCGTTAGACTATACAGTAACATTATGAACCCTAATCTCTAATATTTTCCTGTTCTGTGGACAAATTAGAACAATTCAGAACATTTTGGCTTAAATTAGAACCAGTGTTTGTAACTTATCAAACCAAAGAAGTTTGTGCTACTTATTGTTCCTTTTATAAAATGTAGTGGTGGTAGTGTCATGATTTGGACCTGCTGTAAGGTTTGCCACCATGAGTCATGAATTCTTAGACAAGCAAATTCTTTGGATAAATGTTAAGGTATCCACTGTGACCTGAAGCTCATACTGGATCATACAGTATAACAGTATAACAGTATAACAGTGATCCTAAAGCACCAGTTGTTCTACCAAAGAAGGGTTAAAGTAAATGAAACTCAATACTTTGCAATGGACAAATTAAAGTCCTGACCTTAACCAAGCAGTTCATAAAAGAAAGCTAACCAGCATGTGTGAATTTAAGTTGTTCTAAAACAAGGAATTGAAAATTCTTTATGTATAGGACCTTCTTATGATCCGATTACATTTGAGGTATATTTATGTAGAAGTACTTAATAAATGAAGCAGCTGAAAGAGTCTCACATTGACAGATACATAGAAGTGCCTGGAGTTTAAATAAACATATCAAATAAACATATCAATGCAGTTTGCAGTTTTTGCAGGAAAAGCACTTTTTCACCCAATTTCCTTTAAATGTTGCACTGTGACAGTAAGTTTACTTTTCTTTTGCATCTACCCAGGGTCTCTTTACTGGTGTCTGCATAGAACATGATGGATGCACACTATTATTCCATTGTTCTTCCCTCAGCAATGTAGGAGGAAACTCACAATAGAGGTTTTTGCACACAGGCAGTCACAATAGAGAAAGATCTTCGAATACCCTATCAGACATCATGTTATCTGACTGGTACCTGTGTAACAGGTTTCCATGCAAACAAATACACTACCGCCAAAAAAAAAAGTCACCACCATTTAGGATTTAACTAAGCAAAAAGGTAAGAGTCTGTCATTGGACAATTACTGCATGAATGATTATTTTTCAGCTGCCAACAAGTTATTTAACCCAAACTTATGCAGCATATTCCAAGATGACAATGACAGGATTCATCGAGCTGAAATTGTGAAATAGTGGTTCAAGGAGCATGACACATCATTTTCACACATGGATTGGCCACCATGTGTGAAATCCAGACCTTAACCCCATTGAAGATCTTTGGGATGTGCTGGAGAAGACTTGTTGCAGCGTCCGACCCTCCCATCATCAATACAAGATCTTGGTGAAAAATTCATGCAACTCTGGAATAAATGTTGTGACACTGCAGAAGCTCATTTAAACGATTCCACGGTGAATGCGTTCTGTAATCAAAGCTAAAGGTGGTCCAACAAAATATTAGAGTGTGTGAGTTTTTTTTGGAGGCAGTGTCGAATCCTACAAAAATCAGCTACAGGCCAGAAGAAGGAGGGCAGTGAGATACATAAAGAAAGTAGATTTAGAGATGCTAGTCCTGTGCACTGCTGTGTTTTCATCCATCCACCTCTGTTCCTCAGAGCAGGAGAGTTAATTTTCTCCATGAACAGAGCTGTAAATAAGTCCTATTGAATTTTATTTCAGCTTCACAGATTGCAATAAAATGTGTTTGTTGACATCTTGCCCAGAATAGATAAGGAAATATTCTCTTACTCTTGTAAATTGCAGGTTTAAATCAGCCTTGATTAAGTTCCAAAGTTACGAATGCAGTTACACATGTGGAAGAGTCGTTTGAGGTGAACTCGGTATTCTAGTGTACTTCTTTCTGTAGGAAAGTATCACAACCATTAGGTGGCAATGTTTGTCAAGTAAAGGAAAATATGTAGACCAATTTTTTATTAACTATCTTTAAATCTATTTGGATTTTTTTGTTCTATTTTTACTGTATAACATATTTATATATAACACAAGACACAAGAAACTTTAACTTGGAAAGTGACTCTCTGCATTATTAAATTTTAAATATGATGGTATGTTTGATCTTATATTAAACAATGTTTGGACAAAAAAAAAACATATACATACATATATATATATATATATATATATATATATATATGTATATATATATATATATATATATATATATGTATATAAGGTGAGCATTATATATATATTTTCCCCCACAAGCTCACATGATTTTGCCGCACTGCTTTGTCTCATGACTGTGAATTGACAACTAGAATATATTCATTCAGTTCAACACTAGATGGTGCTGTCAAACATGACATAGACAGTAGAAACTGTGGCGGGTCTTCATGTCTTTTGTGTGTCTAACTTGTTTCTGTAAAAAGTGAAGGTCAGGATGACGGCACAGCAGTGCTTTAGTTAACAGCATGTCTTTTACAAATGATAACAATGATGATTTGTTAAAGCCTTTGCCTGGTCGGTGGATCTACTGTAAATCTAAGTTTAATTGGTGGTCCATTTGAAATTTAAATTAGGCTTTTTGTTCATTTCGGACAGCTCTGCCTTTTGATGAGTTAGCAGATAGGTTCTGGGTTTGAATGCAGCTCTGCAGCTCCACCACTGAAATTAGCCGGTCAAAGCTGCATTCAAAGACTGACTTTGCCTGTGACCATTAAAGAAACATCTCCCTTTTTGGCTTATATTCTCTTTGAAACCTGTTTTAAAAGGCAGCCTTGCAGATAGACTCATCTCCATATGTCTCTGCACTTATCTGCTCTTCAAACAAGTCAGTCACCTGGTTGCCGTCTGCCGTGACAGCCAGGTTTTCCACATTTATTGTGTCATGAAACAGCCGCTGTCAGCTTCTAATTGGATATCCACATTTCACTGTTCAGCAAAATGCCCAACAAGATTGGTCATACCACTGTTTAAAAAGTTCCCCACTACAGCACTTGCTCAGATTGACTGTAAAGCGTCTTTGTCAGATGGCAATATGAGTTATTGTGAAACCTTTTTATTATTAAAGTACAGAAGAAACTTTAATTTCATTCAAGATGGCAGCAAGTGAGTCTCAGCTGAAAACTCTGGGTTTAATGAGTGGACATTGTCTCTGTTTGGATTCCAGGAATACACTTTTTTTTTTCATTTAGATATGTATCTGGACAGTCATCAGCACATTTCAGATACCAGCAAGTGTCTTTAAGTGCCTGAAGACCCCTCAGGAAATCAAGGTAATGGTTACTGCAATTGCTCCATCATGATTATAATTAGATGAAAATGAACGCCCTTTTCACCCAACAACAAAACAAGGCCAAGAAGGTGCTGTACAGGAGTGGGCCACATGAGCCATAAATACAGTATTAACTGTCCTGTGAGTGAGCATTAAGTTCAACCAGGGATATGTGCATTTATTGATGTAGTATCTTTCATCTTGAACAAGGTGAGCATTATCTTATCATTAGTTTTAATCTGGTCCTTGTTTTACATGACTTTATATAATTCCTAATATATTGTTTAGTCTGTTTAGTTGTAGTCAACTGTCTCCAACATTATTTATGAATCAGTTTGCCACAACATTAGAAATGAAAGTTTTAAAACTCTAAAATCTAATCTGCTACAGGGAACGCATGTGCATCTAGATGATGAAGCTCTGCTGGTGAAGAATACAGCAGTTTATGTGGAGTTCATGCTTTACAAAGGAAGCCCAGTGAGCTGCCGTGAGCAATTTGATCTATGCTTGTGGTATAGCTAAGTGACAATGAGTAGGTTCAAGTGGAGGGTGTTACCTGTCAAATGCAGATCTGTAGATACATGCAAAAGATAAACTGCAGGTGGCATTACAGCTGTCAAATGCAACTCACATCTCATGTTGGTTAAATAATTCCTGTGAGTGTGCTGTGTTGTTCTGCTTCTAGTGATTTCTGTGCCTGATTTGTAATGCTTACATGTTTTACGTTTAACAGCAAACTCTCTGCTCGGGTACTGCAGATGAAAAAGAGGGTTTCAGGTAAATCTGACATATTTACTTTTTGACATGATTAATGTGTGTCGTCCCAGTAAATTAGACCAGTAAGTAAAGTTAAAATGAGAGAACTATACCTGCTAGTCTGATGATTCTTCACTCACGGGGGGCCTCAGTGAACGTGTCTTCCTGTTCCAGTAATGTGAACAATTTTACTTTGCCACACTGATAAAGGTGAGTTTCCAGAAACTCTGCTGTTCTGCTCTTCTTTCTCATCTTCTACTATAACCGATTCAATACTATACAGTGCCAGAACAGGGAAGACAGTCACAACACCTTCAGTGTAAGTGCCTTCTGCTGGTGGAGAATAAAGCCACTGCACACTGCACCACTCAGGAGTTGCCCCATTTTCCAGCAAGTAAAACAACACAATGAAATAGCATGGAAAGACTCTGTCTGAGTGATTTGCTGTGTTTTGTGATGCAGACAGCAGAGCAGTAACAATCATAGATGAAGTCATGCTGCTTAGGGAAGTGGGATCATTTCTGATCTCATCATATTATTCCATTGGTAGCTAATGAGGCTTTTTGGTGCTTAGCCTGGAAATGCTCAGAGAAAGACGTAGGAAGATGCTGATTACCTGGCATTTGTACTACTTAATGCAACACCAAATAAGAATAAGAACAGTAATTTCACTTCAGCGATTACATTGCAATGAGATTCCAAATGAACCCCAGCCAGCTGCACCTGATTATTTTCAGTCAATTTCAGCTTCAGGAGAACATTTCTTTTAATTTAACATCTTGAAAGTAGATGAGATGAGAGATAGATAAGAGTGTCAATGAACATCTAGTCTTGTGTTGAGACTTTGAATCATTTATAAGATAGGTTGTTGCTTGTCTATAGGGAAATAAAAAGCTCAGGAGGAGACAGAAAGACGCAGTGAGGTGTTATTAGATGGAGATATACTCAGGTGTTTTAATGTAAAGTTTTTGTTTTCCATGCCTCTCACTCTCTTCTAACTCTTACAATGCAAACATACAGTATGTTTATCCCAACTCAGTTACTCGTCTGTTGTCCTACGCTGCCCGTCCAAAAAAACGTCTCCACCTTGATTTAACTAAGCAATTAGATCAGAGCCTGTCATTAGATAATTACTGCATGGATGATTATGTTTCAGCTGCCAACAAGTTATTTAACCCTAAATGATGCAGTGAGGAGCTTCTCATTTCTTAAACAACCATGTCTGAAGACTCATCCTGTGGTCGTGGAAAAGATGTGAATTTATTTCAGAAGAGTCAAATTATAACAACGTTATGTGTCCAAAGAATGAGGTCAGCTGATGAACAGGTTATTCCATCAATGGATTTTTTCTTCCCTGATGTCCTAGACATATTCCAAGATGACAATGTCATCATCATTCATTTGGTTCAAATTGTGAAAGAGTGGTTCGGGGAGCATGACACACATGGATGGGTCCCCACAGAGTCCAGACCTTAACCCCACTGACAATCTTTGGGATGTGCTGGAGAAACCTGCACAGCGGTCTTGGTAAAAAATTAATGCAACCCTGGGCGGTAATAAATGTAAGCTGCAACTAAGCTTGAGTTGCTCTGTGGAAGCTCTTCACTATATGTACAGTTCCACAGATGAGTAAGTAAGAGTGAGCGATTTCTATTATCAGATGACTGCATCTGGAAAATTAAAAGAAGGTGCTGAATTATATATTAAAAAATTAAAAAAAACAGGAAATGAACTGATCTCCATGTGTTATGTTGCAGTGCTGTGTGTGATTCTGTGTGTGTTTAGATGCTGTAGCATCTGTTTCCCTGTCTGAATATCGCATATTTGTAGTTGAGTTCCCCTCTCTTCTACTTTCTGTGTGTGTGTGTGTGTGTGTGTGTGTATGCTGCACATCCCTTGCGGCCAATCTGTCTCCCAGACAGCTGTTTGGTGACCTGGTAACACCCCCCCACCCCTCTCCCTCTCCCCCAGCATGCCTCACACACACAAACACTCCCACACACAGCCGTCCAGCATGTCTGTCACCACTGAGATCTCCAAGTCATCACACAGAGACACAAAAAAACGTCTTTAAGCATCTCAGACTGTGTGAGAGTGTTTTTACATTACACAAGTGGGTGATTTTTAATGATCAGCACTGCACATCATTGGTCCATTGGTGGTTCATGAGGACTCCTGTGACACAAGCGATGTTGCATGAAGACCCCAGGTCCAACCACAGTGCAGGGAGTTTGGGACTTGCTGGTCAACCTCTTTAACTCAGCTGGTTACAGCCCAAATGAAACACTGCTCTGGAGTGTGCTTCAGGCAAGGGACTGGGGTAGAGCTCATGTAAGCACTGTGAAACAGCCATAAAGAAGGGGAGTCTGAGTTTGTGGTGCAGTGACAATCGGTGCTTGAATACATGTTTTACACAAGGGGCTGAACTATCAGGGCTTTCGTTTGATGAGTCAGTAACATCCAGTACTGCAAGATCCACCTTGACAGCTCCAGGGACATTAGAAGTACAGCCAGTGGAGCAGAGACTGTTCAAAGAAACAAAGGAACCAAAACATGGCTATGTCCCCATGGTTGAAATGCACATAAAATTCCTAAAATCTTTTTTTGAGTTCTGTGAAAAGTTTCTGCAGTTAGAAAATGTCACCACTTCTTTATCCACATGCAGAAAGTTTGTGACACGTTGTGTTTTGTGTTGTATTTCATCAAAGCTTTGTTGTTCTGGGGAATTTGCTGCAGGAATTAGCTTTTTTTGGTCAAATGCGTTCAGATTAAGCACTGGACTCCAATAAAGAGACGCCGTGTCCCTATTCCTGACTGTGACATTCACATACAAGAAGCTGCAGCCAAACTGTGTGGAAAGTGTCCAATATGGAGGAACTGATGTGCCATCTGACATTGTCCTTCTGGCTTCAGTGGACCATGATCGCTGATTTGCAGAGGAGCAGTTTCCAGCAGAGTGTGACACAGTTATACTGAGAAAGCACCTTCATATCAGGTGCGAACAGAAATGTCCAGATCCACCTACTGTGGACATTGTTGGGAAAAAAGAATCCTCTATTCTGAAAACAAGTCCAATTTGTGACTTCACTCTTTGTTATTTTATGAAAGTGAATGAACATTATTATTAATATTGTGATTTAACATTATCAAGATAAAACCACACTGAGTCTGTTTCAGTGGCGTGGAGCCTTTCAGATTTGTTATGAAACTACAAAAGGACTACAAAATATTTATTCTGTGTACCCTCCAGCTTATAACAATAACTGAAAATGAAAACAGGTCACCGGGCAGTTATAGGCTAGCCTCTCCATTTATATGTCAAATCAATAATGAAAGAGGATACAGTAGATTTTCTGACAGGGCACACTGGTTTTCAGTGGCTAGGTTGCACAATATGGTCAGTGTCCTACAATGATAATACCATTAATATCAGTCCACGAGAGAAATGTTATTTAATTGTTTTAATTGGAACCTGTTTAGTTAGTTTGTTCTTAAAGTTTGAATACTGCGTCATTGCACCTGTGCTTCATATTCATTAACAGGACATTTTATATCACTGCATCCTTTCTACTCCTCTTATTTAAACCTTTATGTCTTGCTCAGACTATGTGACCTTATTGTGCAGTAATCTCCCTACAGTATGTTTGTGATAGCCAGTAATGAGTTTGTGGCGATCTGACTGATCCTTCTGTCATTTTTAATGTCACTGTGTCATTAGGTGACATTTTTATTAAATCTTTGCGTCAGACCTGGTAGATTGAAACTTGTTTGTTCACTGTTCTTCAACACAAGCGTGTCTGCATGGTGCATCACTAGGGCAATTCGGGTTTTCTGAAAAGAAAAACAAAACTGTTGGTGCAAAGGCACAAAGCAAACAATCAGAAGAGAAACCAGAGGAAACGACAGGTAATCATGTGACCAGGTAAAACTGAAGGCTGGGACGCTCCTGCACTCATACAACAGCGGTGACTGGTCAGGAAAGTGGGAACAGGTGAGTAGGTAGGTGGAGGGGGTGGGGCTGTTTTCTGTCAGGTGTGAAATGTGACTGTATATTCATTTGTGGAGCGTGTGATCCTCTCACTGCCTCCACCACGGTCCTCTCATCACAGAGCCAATGTGTCAGATGTACAGAGATCCACTAATACTGAGCTTAGGATGAGACTAGTCTACATGACTGGTGGTTTTTGAGCATCGTCCCAGTCTCTTTGTTTAGTCTGTGGCAGGATGACGGAGTGTAAGAGCTGCATGTCAGCAGAGGAACTAAAGAGTTGCGTCCTCTGTTTCCAGGTCGGAAGCAGTCCAAGAGAAGCAGCTACGCAACTTGGGCAACAGCCCAGTGACTAAATAACGAGCGCAAACTTCTCCAAACAACACTGCAGAAAACTTCGGTGGAAATTCACAGGTACATGTGCTGTTGCAGCTCCTAACAGTGACGTCTTTGCAGCAGGGCATCCTGCAACGTGACATCCGTGGGTTTACGTATCCCAGGCTCATATTTTGAAACTGTTCAGTGGAGTAATTGTCTGCATTCACATTTTCAAGGTTAGTGTGTGCGTAGACACACGTTTTATCCAATCCACACTGGGAGCTGAGGGAGCAGTCGACTTCCATTTGTCATTTCTTTATGTTGCATTTATTTCTGCACCACTGGTTGGTACTATACTTTATAGACTCTTGCAGTTTTGCAGCTGGATTGAATGTATAAATATCCAAAGCATGAATGGATGGAGACAGGGAAATTAGAAAAACAGTGGGATTTCAGAGAACAGGGGTTAATGCTTATTATCTGAAGCATTAGGAATTCAGCTCAACTCTGTCTGCATTAGTGGGTCTGACTGAGCTAGTTCCTCAAGGAGCTTTAGCGCAGAGTGCAGGGGAGAGAGGGGGAGCGGGAGAGCGACAGACCGACGGACACACAGTCCGTCTATCTATCCAGCTGCCCCAGCCTCTGCAGAAGCGCGCTGACACACGCACGCGTGCACACTCTCTCACACATACACGTGCACGACAGAGAGAGAGAGAGAGAGAGAGAGAGAGAGAGAGAGAGAGAGAGAGACGCTGAAAGCTGGTCCCATGCTCGCTTTGCAGGCTGGAGGAGCCTCCACTGTAGAAGTCAATGTACGTGTGCGTTTATGTGCGTCCGGCGGCCGCTCGCCTGCCTCTTCCCTCTTCTGCGCTCCGCTCCTCGCTCGGGACAGGAATACCGGGATACCAGGAGCTCTAATCATACAGTGGCAGGCTGAGCCCCCACAATGCGCGGGGCCAGCAGAGATTGCAGTGGAGAATCAACGGTAGCGCACACACAATGAAGATTGGATTACAACAACAGTGATTTTATTCGCAGCTGCGCGCTTGTGAATTGTTAAAACGGAGGATTTCGAAGAGTTCTTTTGGACACGGTGGGAATAATTCATTGCCAGAGATTTTTTTTTATTATTCTGCTGTTGTGCAGTGTTTGAGAGTGATCACCATCTGAGGCTGCATGGTTTCTCACTGGAGAACGGGGACTATTGCAATGTCATCTCACACCACTGTTTTGGAGCTATGTGGAAGGGAGATGCTGTAAGTACTTGGTCGTGTGTGTAATTTTTATAATCTGAAATGGGGCTGTGATGATCATGCACCATCTCTGTCCCTCTCTCCTCTCTCGTGGTCAGTGGGCGCCGTGCTGCTTTTACCCACAGGCGTCCCTCATCCAAAGTGCGGCACTCACACCACAGAGAGCACAGCTGTCCCCCAAAACACTACAAACTTTGATTTAAACGGTGCGAGACAGGCAGAATAAGATGCAAGCAAACAAGCTATCAAAATCTCTTGACATTTCTCACGCCGAGCTTTTTCATTTCATCATTAATACATGAGGCTGGCGCAGTGAGCGGGGCGCAGACTGTTTGAAAGCGCATCTGCATCTCACGCTTAACGCCTCTATTCTTTATTTTTATTGTTGTTATAAATGAATATACACGCTGTAAATGTGAACTGCAAAGAGATGTGCCTCCTTCTTCTTTGATAGTTTGTATTTAGCAGTGATCATACAGTATAACCACAAAGAGTGTGACCCCGATTTACCCAGAAAAAAAAAAAAAAAAGATTAGACCAACGCAGATCACTCTCTGCACATAAAAACGAAGATGTGTTTCTTTCTGGTGATTTCTTCCAGATATTGTATAACACATTGCGGGGCTTTCGTCTCACCAGTTGTTGGCACAACTTCCAGCTCTTCTCCATCCCATAGCAGGACGAACAATCAGCATCACTTCAGGGGGATCTCTAAGAAGCGCAGCTATTATTTTCTAAGTACGAGGAGGATTTCAGGGCCAAACCTCGCGTCTATCCCCTCTTGAAATGTGGCAGCAAGTCAACTCGAGCTTTGCCCTAAAAAAAAAAATCTTTCAATATGTAAGAAGCGTCTTGGCCACGAGTGGAGAAAGCAGGTCCATGCTGTACCAGTAGGGGTCGCACTTGTATTATGTTGGCTCCATTGAACCTAATAGGGGGGATCCAAATGAATTTCCATCCACTCTTCCCCCCCGTCTCCCTCTCCCCTGTTCTTGGGATTCAGTCACGTTGTTAAAGCGCAGTTCTGTCTCCCTCCTTCTCTCTCCATGCAGCTCATGTAGGGGCGATTGATATTTTTATAATAGCCAACTACCTCCCCCGATGAGGCCCTAATCATTCTGCCTTTAGGTTTTTCCACTTCTACTACCCAGGAAGAATATGTATGTGTGTGCCAGTGCACTTTTGAAGGACGGTGTGTTCTTAAGTATTGGGCATTCATTATTGCTAATTGTTCACCAGTTCACCACAGGCAAGAGAGATGGGGGTCGAAAGAAAGTGTGAGCATAAGAAAAGGAAACGAGGAGGCGTGTGTGTGTGTGTGAGAGAGAGAGAGGGAGAAACAGAGATATTAATGATGTTAACATCATTTATTTGCATATAGATGAAGACAGCATTAGCAGAAAACAGTTCTGAAGTTATTCAGCCAAGGGATCCTAAAAAATGCAATGGCTTAAAATGTAAGTCACCATCAAGTACAGAACAGATCTTTGCTCCTGCAAAGGCACCGTGTTTCAAATTCATTAGCTTTGTTCATGGCTGAATAAAACCCGAAATTGTTTTTATTCTGAATCACCTCTGACTCGAGCCTTTAGAAATGGCTTCAGAGAGGGGATTTCTTACGTGTTGGGTGAAGACTGCAGGACCAGAAGCTCAGCTAGTCGCCTGGTGCTGAATTAAAAACATAAGAAATAACCCATCAATCCACATTAAACTATCCAATCCAAATAGGAGGATAGAAAAGTTTATTCTAATCACCATCACTTCCATTGCTTTCTTTCTTGTCTTTCTTCCTTATCTGTTGTTTCACATACTTTAGCAACATTTACATGTCAATAAACTGAAATGTAGGTAAAGAGGTGGTGGGCTGAATCGAGCTACCTGCATGAGACAGAGAGTGACTGCAATTAGTACAGAACAGAACATATCATAGGTATGTTACACATCCTGTAGTCATTCATCCTCCAGTTTAGAAAGGATGTAGTTGTGTATTAGGCATCAGGTGCAAAGAGAGAGTGAGAGAGGAGCACGGTTCAAATCCATTATATAAGAGAATACTAGTGATTTCCCTTCTTTCTTTGACAGTTTCTCTCTCTCTCTCTCTCTCTCTCTCTCTCTCTCTCTCTCTCTCTCTCTCTGACACACACACACTCAGAGTGGGTTTGTAGAGGGCTAAAAAGGTATGTGCAGTGGGCAGACAACATGTTGAAGCCTGAGTGGTAACAGACGATTACTTCCACTGGGCTTCTCATGGGCGCTCATGCACACGTCAGGGCACACAGAGCAGATGGCTGGGGCCTCAGAGAGAGAACGAATGAGGGAATGCTTTGGAGAGAATGGATACAGGAATGAGGTGACAAAGTAGGAGAATGTCAGAAGACGGGAGGAATAGTTTGTATATGTCATAAAGTTGGTCCAAACTGAGCAGCAGTTGACATGATATTCTAACTTTATATATAATTTAATTGCATTTGCATTTGAAGACATCATGTATCCAAAGCTGGTGTCTTTTCCAGTCACTTTAAACAGTGTTACTTTATATTTGAAGGCCTGTAGACAAGTCCTGGCAGTGCATTTGCATTCAAACAATTTCTCTGTCTTGATGTTTGTTTCTTTCGAATTTCAGCATCTAGTTCTCCATAAAGAAAACGTACACAGAACCTGGAGAGTGAAATTAATTGAGAGGGAACCGAATGAGACGGTGAGAATGATGGCGGAGAGGGGAAATGTTTGGGGACAGATAAACAAATTAAGGAACAAAGCAGCAGTAATATGCAGTCGTATTAATCATCATGTAAAAATAACGTGTCTGAATTATTGATGCATAAGAAGTCTAGTTGTGTGTGTGAGTGTGTGTGAGGATGAAAGGTTGAAGCCTATATTAGCAATTGGTTTGTTTTTCACCGATCACTGAGAACGTGGTTTTAATTAGACATGGTAGAATACATTTTTTTTATGTTTAGTGTTTCGCATGAGGCAGAAAATAAGACTGCATGTGTGTGTTTCAGTGCCTGTGTGAGCGATCGCCAGTAGTATGGGTGTGCCTGCCAAACATTATTTACTGTTGTGATGCCAGGAAACGGTAGCATTTGTGTGACGACAAACTGCCCCAATCTGATTTGGCTAAGGGATGCTGCCTCTCTCCCTCTCTCCCTCCCCCCTCTCTATCTGAGCTTCTTCTTGTCTGTCTCCCTTTCTGAATATAGGCTACTACTTTCCTTTTTTTGTTCTTCCTCTCTTCAGTCTATTTCCTCACCCGGACTGTCCCGTTGTGATGCTGCAGATTTGAGGAAAGGAAAGAGAGAGAAACCTTTCTTGTGAGTCAGATTCCCAGAGCACCAATTGGGACAGCAAGACAATCTTGGTATAACAACATAATCACCTGTTAGTATAAATTAACTAATACGCATTCACTGTGCCTTTCTTTCTCAATTCCTAAATAATATTCATGAAAGTAGGGATGTGCAGTCTACAGGATGTAAACAGAACCTATAGAAGTCTTTATGTAAGTGTTGCAGTCTGGGGCATTTCTTATTCAGCTGCTCGGCTCAGATTTTCCAGACTGTGTGGGCTTCATAACTTCAAGAAACTGCTGATGAAAAGCATTTTAACAGAGTTAGATGGTCCCACTGATGCTGTGACATTAACACTGAAATGTAATATATACTGTAAAATGACGACAGCAGCAGTCGCGGGGTGGTGTAGCGGTTATGAAGTCAGTCCCACGACTGGAAGCTTTGGGAGGATCCCCCTTTTTAGAACAGTCTTTGTTGTCTTAGTGCTCTTGGGCAAGATCTTAAACAAGAACCAGTATGTGCTTGTTTGAAACCCTGCACCTGTTTGTAAATGTTTGGTGTCCTTTGGCCAAACACACAGGTGACTGCTGTAAATCTTTACTTCTAATGGTAAAGATACATATTTTCTCTGCATTTAAAAAAGAAAAACGTATTCCACTGAGAAATAAAGAGTTCTGTTGAATCAGATGTTTCCATGAACTGCGAGGGCAAGCCTTCATGTAATCCAACAGCTTTTGTGTAAAAGCAGAAGACGACTTCTTGACAGAGACACTATGAATCCATTAGGCTTCAGTGCTCCCTTTGCAGTGAATGGGCTGAGATTTGGATGATTCATCCTCAGGTCTGCTAAAAACAGTGTTCATGCTCAGTTGGGCAGGAGGGGCGAGCAGTCCTGCGCTTGTTTTAAACACAGGATGACACAGTGAGCCCACATGCATTATTCAGCTCACAATGGAGCCTTCTACTAGGGTCTTGATTTCATTACAGAATCACAAGGTATTTCTAGCCAACAGAAAATAATCTTAAACCACCATCATCCGCACAGTACACATAGATCATGCAGCTGGATTCTTCTACAGTTTCTAGAGCAAACTGGATTGAATACTAATAAATTAACATTACAAAGCACATAAGAGCAGATTAGTTTGCAGTAAAGAGTTCTAATTGGTCTAAAGAGCGTCTGAGAATCTTTTATTTATTTTCTACATAGATGTTCTTTTTTATATTAATTGTACATTTGTGCCTACATTTCTATACAAATGGTTATTAACAACAATCAAATGGACAAAACTAGGAACCACAAAATGCATTCATCTAGTGAAAGTTCATTTTTAAGTTTAATTACTTTATTGATCCCTGTGGGGAAATTCAGGACACACTGATGTCAGTGTTGCGGCCATTACAGCTGATGGGGCAACTTAGGATTCAGTGTCTGGCTCGATCATGATTCGACATGTCAGCGGCCAGAGCCAGGGATCAAACATATGACCTTCCGATTAGTGGACAACCCTCTACCACCTGAGGCCAAGCTTCCTCCTTTGAGAAGGAGGGGCTGTGGGGGCTCCAGCCCCTGACTGTTGCCCATGTAACATTAATAAATTCTCTGGGCTCTTAGCCCCCTTTTCCTATTGTATATGCCTCAAATATTGTGTTATATACTATTTCAAGAAAAAGTAATAGCACAATTAGCAGTTTCCTAGTTTTCTGCATAAATCAATCATGCGAGTTAATCCTCAATTTGCCCTTCAGCAAAGTAAAAAATATCCACAAACACAATATTTCTAGGCTGATAACAGACAATCAGGATCATTCATGCCTTTATTGAACACACCTACTAGTGTTTGTGGAAAAAGTATTGGCAATACTCAATAAAAAGAGGGCCATCATCCCGACAATGAAGTATGGTGCAGAGAGCAATCATGATTTGGAGCTGTTTTGCTTCCTCTGGACAACTTGACATTATGGAGGAAAATAAGGAAAATTAATTACCAAGTTTAGCAAAGTTTAATGTCAGGGTGGTTGTTTGCAAGCTGAAGCTCAGAAGAAGCTGGGTAATACAGCAAGACAATGACCCCAAAAGTAAATCAATTACAAAATCTAGTTTTGGAGTGGATCAGTCAGAGCTCAGCCCAGTAGAGATGCTGTAAAAGAATCTTAAGTTTGCCAATCACACCAGTTCTGTAAAGAGGTGTGCTAAAGATGGTTCAACCAGTTATTAAAACAGTGTTGCCATTATCTCTTGCACCATCACTATGTATGTTTAATAGGTGGGTTCAATAAAGGCATGAAAGATCATGATTGTTCATGTTTTATCACCTCAGGAGTATTGTGATGTGTTGTTTGTTGTGTTGATATTTGTTAGAATCATGATTAGACCACGTTTCATAACCAATTTATGCAGAAAAACAGGAAATTGCAGACGGTGCCATTTCTTGTGTCTGCAAACATTTTATACATTATCTATTTCCCACAACAAACACAGGCGTAAATATGTAATGATTTTAAACGTCTGCCTCCCTAAGGCTAAGTCTTTGGGCTCCAAAAGTATGAGAACTCATCAAAAACCACCAGCAGAGACCCAAAATGAATGCAGTGTTCTACATATGTTTGTATCAGCACATGGAGAGACAACCACATCCCTTCCATGATGAATATGATGTTTTCTCAAACAATAAAAAACAGAATAAAACATTTCACTGCAACAAACAAAGTCCATTACATTTCCACTCAATGTTGAATGTTGAATTTTTGGATAAATAATAAAAATATAATTCAAGTAAGTTTTTTCAAGCTATTTTGAAAAGCAGTGGTACGTCTCCTTCATCCAGATCTGCACCAAAACCCAATTTCTTGTTTCTTCTATCGTCTATTGTTTCTTTCCAACAAAATTGACTTCTTTTAATGATTTTGTGAGACTCCCTGCTATCTAAGAGGAAAATACACAAAGGAGCAAGATTGAAGCCCATATCCTTGATAAGTATTAAATTTGTGTGCTTCACTCTAATTCACTGGCTGTTTGTTAGAAGCAGTTTACATCGGTTGGCAACACATGAATGTCTTGCTGTTCTTATGAATTCTTTATTTATGTATTTTTCCCAGTATTGTTGTCAGCTCTGCATCCAAAATCATTGAAAAGCACTCCCTCCCCTATCCACCCTGTGTTTTCGGTTTCAGTCGCATGTCTACATCTGGCTGACCCAACATTTAAACATGATCTGTGCTGTTAAATCTGCACTGCCTCCAACATTGGCATGGCACAACAGCGCCTGTGAATCAATCATGCGCCAACGGGCTCTGCACTGATGCAAAAACATGCGGTCCTGTCAGTGAATCCATAAATCATCAAGAGTGCACATGGACACATTATGTGACCAGATGTTGCAGGCCTTTCTGATTTTGCTCACGCTCTACTGTTCAGCACACCTGCTCATATGTCTTCCACATCATGAGGAACACACACTCGCAAAGAGTTTTATGCTCTCTGAGCATTGGGTGTTCAAGGGGGCCAGTGAGTGTTATCTCTTTAGAGAGATGGGTGGCGTGGATTGTGATTTGTTTTTGATGAGGATGTTACTTTGCTCCTATGATTGCGGTAAAATAACAAATGTCAGGCGGACTCGCTTTCCTCACTCACACTAATTCTGTACGAAGCCCGCGGTGCTAGTTCAAAAGCGCTGGAGAACACTATGTGGCATCCCAAGCTATTCATAGCACTGACTGGTTTATATTAGCCTGTTGTTTTGAGCTTTATGTAACTTGTCTCTCACATACCTCCAGAGATACAAACTGGTCTACATGTGTCTGACAGCTGTGTTACCACTCAGACTTTTCTTATCATACGAATTCAAGATAGTTGAATTTGCAAAATGGTGTCATTTCAAAGTCAGGTACAGCTGGAAAATACCCAGGACTGTTGGCCACCCCTGCTGTAAATAGTTTTCAGAATCTGAAATATTTACTATACAGTGAGCACGAGACTAAAATTCTAAGGCCATACTAGCTGGTCTGTGATGTACTGGTGCATCACAATCATCATTTTAATGTGGTGATGATCATCAGATATAATGTTTACCATGTTTAAGTGTGTTATGCTAACATTTGCTAAGTAACACAAACAAAACATCATGGGAATGTCATTAGTTCTGCTGTGATTTGCTGGTCAAAGGTTAGTAAAGTGATCAACTTAACGAAACAGTCTCATAAAATCAAAGGTGGTCTGTTCAGTTTGTCTGGTTACATGTCGAACCCTGTGGAAGGTGGAACCTTAAGATATTGACTTGCCTCCTTCAAACAGCACAGCTTGCTCCTGAATCATCTGATTCCGAACAGTCGTGACCATACAGTGTATACTTGTTAGTCATCTTCTTTTTCTCTCACCCCTCCGCAGCGTCTTCTCAAGGCCATTTCCCTCCCCACAAGGTTTATGTGTTTAATAATGTTACTGAGAAGAAGTGGAATAAAAAAGATGCTACCTGATAGTGTGGGCTTAAAGAGCTGTGCATTAACAATTTATCTCCCCTGTCTTCTTTTCTCTGCCATCATCATTCCACACTTCTCTCTCCCATCTCCTTCACTCTTTTTGATCTGTCTTCATCTGTTCCGTATTCCCTCATTCTCTTTCCATGCAGGGGATGAAGTGGTTTGGCAGTATGTTCCTCAACAGCAAAAGGAGTAAGAGGAGGAGTAGAAGGAGCAGCAGCTGTAGCAGCAGTGGTGGTAAAGGTGCACTGCTCACCTTGGCTCTCCTGGTGGCAATGACCCTGATTGCAGACCCTGCTGTGGCTCAAAAGCAACGGACTGGCGGTGGCTCGGAAAAAGTACCAGTTCTAAACATTGCTGTGATCCTTGGACGCACACGTTACATCTCAGACCGGGACATCCGAGCGCTGTGGAGCAAGGAGGACCCCATTGACGTCAACGTGGTCACACTGCTGGTCAACGAGACTGACCCGAAAAGTATCATCACTCATATGTGTGACCTGATGTCTGGGACCAAGATCCATGGTGTGGTGTTTGGGGATGGCACCGACCAGGAGGCCATCGCCCAGATTTTGGATTTTATTTCCTCGCAGACGCTTATACCCATTCTTGGCATCCATGGGGGGTCGTCCATGATCATGGCGGATAAGGTATGGAAGAATGTATGGAGAATCATGGGTGGATGGATGACTGTTGGAGGAATGATTGCTACTGATGACTAGAGGAAGTTAAATGGGTGAATGTTTGATTGATGGATTGCTTAGATTTGGAGTGAGTCAAAAGTTCTTTGAACAGCCAAGAAATTCAAGCACACACTTGACCTGTGACCTGTAAGTCATTACATATTTGACTGTTGCTGCTCTCAACCAGCTGTAAAATAGCATCAAGTCGATTTAACTAAGTGAAGGGAAACTATGCCTGGAAACTGCACTTTACAAATCAGTGCAGCTAGAGAAACAAAACACAGAGAGGAACCAGAAAAGTGCAGAAAAAGGAGAAAGAGGCGATGTGGAGGAAGAAAAGGGTGTAGGAAGATGAGGTAAGTATCTGCAGAGAACCGTTGGAGTATTTGAAAAGCAGGTGTAGGACAGAAGGAACTGAAGACGAAGAACTATTGTGACTTTAGACAGAACAGTGAGGGCCGAGGAGGAAAAATGGAAAGAGTGGGTGTTTTAGTAGAGTGGCTAACATTGGCTGCGTGGTACAGAGGACTTTTATCTGGGACGACTTTATTCATTGTGCAGGATTCCCTCAGGTGGGAGAGTCCTGATTGGTTCTCCCATTTGAATAGGGCGTGCCCCTCGCCTGCCAGTCACTTTGAACTGTGAATGATGAAGATGAAGAGCTCAGCTCACTCTTCTGCGGATTCATGTGGGAGTGCTTAGCTCCTGGTGTTCATCAAATTCACAGTGGGGAAATTTTGATCCACGTTATTTACCCAGCAGATCAAACAGCAGACAGTGTGTTAGCCAGACTAGCTACATACAGCGCTTTAAAACATCGTTTTTCCATTGTCAAATAATTGATCATACAGTACTTTGGTGTAATTACTGTGAATCCAAGATAATAGATAAGTTTGATCCTGCTGAATTGTTATAGCTATAATATATTCTATAAATCTTTATAATATCCATCGGTACAAGAACATTATAAATCTTTTGGAAGAAAAACATCCTCTCTAAGAAATCTCCCACTAAGCTGTCCACTAGGTTTCCCAACACATGTGATCCTGTCATGAGGCCATTCCAAAACCTCTTAGGGACCATTTTGTTCATTTACAGTAAATATGTGAATGTTTTAAGGACACTGACTTTTTGCAAAATCGCATGTGATACCATTAATAATACTAAAGAGCAAGAAAAAGAGGGAAGAGCAAAGGAGACGTGTTGAAGGAGAGGACAGAAGAGGAAGGAGGAGGTCAGAGCTGGAATAGAGGTGGAGAGGGAATGCCAAGAAATGAAAGGGTGAGGTATAATCCCTCAGTTTGACAAGAGGCGAAGGCTGAGTGGAGGGGAATTACAGAATGTCCTGATTGGCACCTGCCACACACCACTTATTTTAGCAGCACGCACACGCCTCATGTCCTCTGTCAGAGATTGTCATTGAAACAGCAGCAATTCAGCTCCTTGACAGCAGGAGTGTTTCCTCTGTGGGAACAGATGAGGAGAAAATAATCTATTTTAAAGTGCTCAACCCACCACTTTGTCCTTGTCTTGGTTCTCACGTTTTACTTCCTCCCTTACATCTTGTCTGTCTGTCTCTGCTAGCTTCAGCTCCACATGCTGAAGTGCATGTGCAGCTGTCTCTTACCCTTCACTTCTTCAGGCTGTGGGAACTTAAATATTTTCTCTTAAGCCACTTGTGTCAAACGTGTGAAGTTGATACTGTTTTGGATTGTTTCTCCGTGCCTGATGAATGCACTGGTTGGGGACACAAAGCTTTTACCTGGAAGCGTTAACGTACTGTCACTCTGAGGACACGTTACATGATAATCGGGATTCTCACACATTTCATAATGTAATTCAAATCAAGTTACATCTCATTTCACATATGTAGACATTAAAGTGGGGATGTGAAGGGAGTGGAGAGATGGGCTATTCGTCCGCTCCACTCGCCCTCTCAAAGCTACACCAGGCCGCTCACCTCGTAATTGCTCAGCGAACAATAACATTAATAAATTGTAAAACAAATTTCTCACACTGCACAATTACATAGTGTTTCCTGGTTTACCTAACTCCCTCCCCTCTTTAGGGTTTTAAGGGTTTTGTCTTCAGTCACCCTGTGAAGTAATAGAGTCGGTCTGTTCAAATATGATGAGAAACTCTCACCAATGATTACTCCTTGTAAGCTCCTCAGTGTATTTGTGTGTGTTTTGTGTGTTTATAGTCCCTACGTACATCTCTTGCACTGTGTGCGATCTGGGTGTGTGTGTGTTTCCTTTCCTGTCACTTGGCGGCTAAATCTCTTTGTGCTGACGACTTCCTCTCAAAGCTGTTACCACGTCTAGAGAGGGAACTGATATTATTCCTTACTTTCAGTTTTTCTCCACTTCCCTTGTTGTCCCTCCTCCATCTCTCTATCTTCCATGCTTGCTTGTTAATTAGAGAAATGTTGCAGTATTTCCCTGTGTTTGTCTCTTCCATAGAACTCTCAGCCTTTGTTGAATAATGCAGCACATGCCTGTATTGAAAAGAATACACTGATTAGGAAAGAAACACCATCGTTTGCTGCATTCTTAGCAATTCAGCTGTTTTCATTGTCTTTCTTAACTTCACATATGAATCTTTTGTCTGTTATTTGTGAGTTTGTTCTTTCTTTCATCCGTTGCATCAACTTTTTAGAGCTTGCCCTTCTCCTTCTCGTACCCAGTGTTGTTGTGTGGGCAGATGTCTGGCCTGGCTTCTTGAATGCCTTCATGTAATTCTCATGCTAAATGGTTATCGACTTTCTCAGAGGTCACTAATGGCAAGTGGATCATGTTGGTCACGACCACTGTTCATCTTGTTTCCTAACTCAGAGCTGCCTGTTGACACATCCTGTATGATCTGTCTGAAGTCCTCTGTTGCTGCGGATGTTTTTTTCTCCTCATCTTAACGCCCCTCCCCGTCCGTTTTTATAGAGCACACCTCATGCATTTAATCATGGTCTGTGCACCAAATGTGTTAACAGCAGCAATGGGAGATGTCCTTCTTTTTGTTGCTTCTTGAAGAAAAACAAACACTTTGAACATTTTATTTTATTCAGAAGCGAAGAGTTGGTAAATATTGTGGTACTCTTTAATGTTTTGCAGCAGTATGACACAGTACTGTGTGTGTGGGTCTGGTTGGTGCCTCATCAATCCTGCCTTTGCTCTGCACAGTAAAGTCACCTTAACTGCTCCATGGACAAACAGGCAAGCACACAGACAGACAGACAGACAGACTACTTTCATTTCAGAATTCATCCCTGGAGTGACCTAAAAAATGACACTTCATTTACATGGGCTGATTAATTCATTATTTCCCAATTCAAACACATTAATGAATATTCTGCCTGATGGTTACTGAAACACACATTTCATGAGCTTTGGTATTCAAAGCAAAGCCTGACACTCTCACACAGTCCCACTCTAAAAGTTACAAAGAAGATTGAATTACAAAAAAAAAAAAATAATAACACCAACAACAAAAAGAATATTAAATTCACACCAGTAAAACTATTCACTCCAACTCATTTAGTCACTTTTTGCCAGTATTGTTTGCACACCTCCCCATTAAAAACATTTATAATTGCCATGTTGGTAGCCACATTGGTAGCTAACTTTCCATGTAGGAAGACGACTTGTTTCTAAATCTTATAATCTAATTAACTAATTAACATGGATCAGTTAACACCCATCAGTAGATTCTCCAAGCAGGGGAAACACTCATCAATAGGTGCAACCCCAACCCTTTTTAAAGTTAATATGCCATATGTCAGCTGGCATCAGGACCATAGACATGCTTGTTTCAGCAGGCCATTATCAACTGCCTGACTTTTTTAGTTAAAATGATTAATGCATTATTTAGGAACAAAACAACTTAACTTAGACACTTGCTTAGGAAAACATTACCATAACAGTAACAATCAATTAGAAATAGGGAACAAGCAGTCCTTTCAAATTTCGAGAAAAAAGTGGCTGTTTTGTCGCCCACCCAACCATTATGAGCATGAAAACAACTGATAATGGCCATTTAAAAATATTGAAATTGTTGGCTGAGATGTGGGTGGGCATTTAGGGATCTGGATTCAGGCTATGGTGCTTTAATATTTTGACCATCAGCATCTACAAAACATCAGCTGAAGACCAAATCTATAGGAATATAGCATCATATCTCACCTCAGTGGGAATAACTGACGTCACAGTCTTGCACCACATCAGTGGATGCATGGCCTGGCCTCCTGTGTTTGTTACCAGCTCTTCCATCTATTAGCCACAGTTACTCAATGTTTCCATTTATCTAATTAATCAGTGACGCACAACGTTACACACACAGAGATGCCGCCATGCTGGAGCTTTATTTATGTAATTTATTGATCCATAATGGTGAGATTTGTCAATAGATCCCAGGATAATGAACAGTATTTTCAGATTATGCATATTGATAAATTCCGCTCTTGTCCTGTTCGTATTTGTTCCTAAACGAGTGTATGTGTTTAACGACAGCTGTTATTGTGGCCGATGACCGAAAGTTTATTTTTTATAACAACTAACTACACATGGCCGATGTAAGTGCCATCATTAATGTTGTAAATGCAAATGGTTGTGTGTGTGTGGTGCTATTGTGATCAAAGGACATTATTCATCCATCCCTGTTTGCTGTCTCCCCTCAGGCTGCATCACACACACACATGAATAAACACACACACATACACACACAGGCACTGTGGTGTTTGTTGCTGCTTGCTTGTGTCAAACAGGAGGGAAAGAGCGGATAGAAATAGAAAGTTATGATATCATTTATGGGGGTTGTCCAATTACTGCGTGGAGACGTTTGTTTTTGTTTGTCGCAAATCACACTGTCATTTAGCATGATCTCCAAGCTGCCGAACCACAGAGCTGCCGCAGTGTCGCAGAACTCCACGCGGAAAATATCCAAGTGCACAAGTGCACTTTGGTCCTGCGTATGTGTGTGTTTAGGTCCACACACTTTATCAATATCTTGCCCACAAAGGCAATTTGTATTTGTGTGTCTATAATTGGCTGAGTGTCTGTATGTGTGGGTGCAGGCTGCGATAATGACATCACTGGGGTGTTGTCAGATATCCTATTACCTTGGTAAGACTGTCCTCAATGCGATTCCCATGGTAACACTTAACTTGTTAGCTCTCGTTGGTTTGAATTGTTGGTGTCTATGGTGCTTGCATGTGTGAATAAAATTAACTTTGGTGTCACTGTAAATATGGAAAGGTGTGTGTGCGTGTGTGATTGTGTGTGTGCGTGCACGCGCAGCTATTCTATGTAGCATTGTGTGTATATTCCAATAGCTAGATGCAGCTGTCTTGCAGATGAGAAATGGCCTCTCACTTCTCAAAGGGAATCGATTTGAATGAATATGTGGGACTAGAGGAAATGGAGCTGTTAGCTCTTTCTGTGAGTCTATTTCCCTCTTTTTTCCTTCATCTCCCTCTTCGGTCTTTCCCTGATGGCGTCTTTTCTAAAGTCTAAAAAGTTTGTATTTGTGCTGCATAGTTGGAGCTTTACTGGGCCTGTGAGCCTCCATCTCACTCAGGTTGCTTATTCCTTCCAAAACTCTTTTCCTTCCTTTTCTTGTCTTCTCTCTGCGTCCTTGGCCCCTTCATGTGTCTTCTTATCTCACGGTGTCTGTCTTCTTCTCTGTCTCTCTGTCCTACATGGGAGCTTCAGCTTTATACAGAGATTGCAGCAACACAAATTCACGAAGTTGCATACCCCACAAGCACAGGGGCGCTTGCAAAAGAAGAGTCTTGACAGTGAAAGCTGTAGCCAGGTTGATGATGCAGGTCAGGAGCTGTAAAAGCTCTTTTCTGTAATAAAATCCACTGAACTGGTAGCTCAGACATGGTATAAATAAACGTTATGACCCATACTAGCCAAAGCATCTTTTCCACTCTTAAATTAATTGATAAAGGCTTTGAATGGAAGGACTAACATTGGTTTGTGTGATAGTTAAACTGGAATAGAAATTGATTTTGATGTTGTACTCATGTAGACACTTACTTTAGTCTTTAATCTCCTTAGTACTTCATCTTCTTCATTTTATCCTTGTGCTGCTACTTTAGTCCTCTTTGTCACTGTTGTCTTCTTCCACTGAATGAATTGCACTCTTTTTGCTGACGCCACTCCTGCTGGGATAGATGCTCTAATAGTGGTAATAGGTGCATGAATTGAAAAGGCCCTGACCTGTGCATTTGCCTGCAGACTCAACAGCATAACGCCGCTATTTAAACAGTTTGTTTGCTGCCATTGTACTGTACAGGTTTTGTGTGTGTGTAAGTATTGTCATTACAAGATGAACAAACAACTGCCCTGGCTAACATCAGTCTAATCCTCTTGTCTGTTTGTGTTGTGTGAATATTTTTTTTTTCAGTTTGAGGGTCCATCTTTTTTGTTTCTCGTTGATTAACCCAGTGTCTCAGCGGTAAATTGAATTTCTGATCTGCTTGACTCGACTCTTGTCAGCCACCATAAGCCGACAGAAATACTCTACAATAAATATAACATAAGCTCGGTGACCGAGAGACTGAAGAGGCACACAGAGAATAACACAGCTATCACAGCTTTGGAGGGGAGAATTCTGTCATCTCAGCTTAAGCCTGACTAATATACAGATAACACATGCATGCGGTTCCTGGCTGTGAACGTCTTTTCATTCTTCATCTATGTGTCACGAGGCAATTGCATCAGTGTGAGTATAAATTAAAAAAAAACGCTGCCATCTCTGAAGTCTTCAAAGACACATTTCCTTATTTTCTGAATGCTGAAACTGTCTGATTAAATTGTCTACACTCAGGTTTTAAGCTGCAGAACCTCAGTGGATCTTAATTCTCTGTACACTGCAAACTGCTTCATTATGAGCGACAGCTACTTATTAGCTAGAAGCATCTTTCAGGAGGACTTGTCAATCACAGTTATAGTGGAGGAAGAGAGACACAGATGTGAGTGAGAGGTTGGTTTTTCACACTGTATTATTACCACCTACTGTCACTCATGCTCCAGAGATGCACACAGATAAATGTCAACAAACTTTGCCCTTTGGGATGTTGGTCTGATGGGTTATTTATGTTGACATGAATATATATTTGTGATACTTTAGTCATACTATAACTCTGTTGATTCTACCCTGACAAAGAAAAGTATAGCTTGATCATTTGTTATGGATGGGTACTTCCACCTGAACAACTGCCCCTACTTTACAGCAAATTCTCCACACATCTTTTCGAAAAACACGTGCTATGACACTGCTACAGTAGGTACACACAACCTGGTTAGGTTTAGGTTCAAATACTGTGTTGTAAGTAGAAACAAACCTGGTTATATTTTCATTAGAAAACATAATCATTGGCCAGTCAAAATGACCCCAAGAACACAACAAACACTCATTAATGAGGTAAAGAAACAACCCTCAGAGTAACAGCCAAAGATTTGAAGGCATCATTGCAACTGGTTAAAATCTGTGTTCACCAGTCTACAGTAGGTAAAACATTTAATTAGCAGGGTGTCTATGGCAGGACACCACAACAAAGGCTGCTGCTTACTAAAGAGAACATTGCTGCACACCTGACGTTTGCCAAAGAGCACATTGACACTCCACAGCAGTATTAGCCAAATGTTTTGTGGACTGATGAAACTATATTGAACTATTTTGAAAGAACACACAACACTACATCTGGCTTAAAAAGGTCACAGCATATCATCATGAAAACACCAAGTAAGGTGGAGGAAACATCATTATGCGGGCCTGCTTTGCTGCATCAGAGCCTGGCCAGCTTGCATTGATTGAGGGGAAGATGAATTCCCTAGTGTAGCAAAAATTCTTCATAATAATAATGTGAGAATGTCTGTACGAAGGCGATACAACAGAACAATGAACAAAAGAACACAACACTAGTAATATGTGTCAGTGACAGAAGCCAGTAAAAAACTCTGAGTTCTGGAGTTCTACCTTTTATTTTACATGCACTGTATTGTCTCTTCTAATGTAGGCCCACATATGCACTCACTGGCCACTTTATTGGGTACAATCCAATACAGCAGCTCTGTTATTAATTCTACTTGCATGCTTTGAATTCCTATATAGCAATGCAGTGTTCTGAGCAGTCTGGATGGAAGAGACAAAGTGTCTTCATCTACTCGCATAGCTCTCACACTGTGCTGTCATATTTCTGTGCCTTGTTCTGTGGCGCAGTACAGTGTTTTTGTTCAGTGATTATTGGTGCAGTCGGTTCCACAGGCGTGTTTCAGCAGGTTTTTAAAAATGTATTTTTTTAACCGCACTGCAACGTCTTCCCTTTGAGCTGCTTTGGGATTTAAATTAAAATCCTCCATGCTGGGAGGTCAGAAAACGGTTACTTGATTTAAGTTTGATCTAATTAGATGGTTTGTGAAGAAATGGACTTCCCACCATTGAAACATCAACTCGAAGAAGAGGAGCAGTTAAGCATGCCAAATTCAACATGTAGAAAGAAAACACTGGTCATTGTAACATAATTAAAATGCGACAAATGAATTATTGCTTTTATTTTGGAGCTAAGATAACAGTGGTTACACATAGTGCACATTGTCCTTTTGCAGTGTTATAGCTTTCTTCTCCATCACCATCTCCTCCTCTCATGTGCATTTCTTGTCTAATCTTGAAAGACTATCTGTCCTCCCCTCTCTTACTGCTTTTCAATCTTGTCCTTTAACTGTTTGATGATTGTTGCAAGAGATTTCTCCCTGTATTGAATCCATGTCGAAAGGAGTTGGCCACAGCTGCATCTGACACACTCGCTTCTTTCTACTATACCCATTGCTTTTTAGGTTTCAGTTTGTTGTGTTTGACGCAGCTCTGGTTTCCTTAAAGGCACTGCTTTTTCCATTGTTTAATCCATTTCATTCTCTTTTACTTCATCCAGTTGTGATTTTACATAATGCACATGCACATGCACTCAGATAAACTGTGAAGTATAAATACCAGACCACACAATCACGCAGATATTCAGTTGCTACATTACTCTGCAGGGTCTGCAGTGAACAAGCATGGTCACTTAAGAATTGGGCTGGCCTGCTTCTCTCGCCTGCTCCCTGCATCCTGTGCAGAGCTTCTCTAGCGTAGCAACCCAATTTCATTAAAATGGACCATAGTTACTCCTTTAGTGCTAGCGTAGTGTAGACTAGCCCAGCACTGCACCATGTTGTGGGCAGTGAGCTGTGCTAAAAGACAGGGAACGGAGCGATGCAGGCAGTGAGAGTGACATGAATTAAATATTCCTGCGATAAGTCTCTTCCTTTCACTCGTCTCTCCATTATGATGGAAAGCCCTGTGGAGCATGGAGTCAACCTTAATTGTTCTGAAGTAGCAGGCTAGACGGGGGTAGGGATGGATGGATGGGTGGAAAAAGGAGAGTGTGTAAGAACATCCCTGTGTGACAAGCAGTGAACAAGATGTGCGCACTGTGGGGGGCTCTCAGGAAAATGGCATTATTCATGTTTTATTGGCACACTTAGTTTATTTGTCTCTCTCTGCCTCTCTCCCTCACTTACATGATGTGCAGGCAGCACTTTGCTCTTAAAACTTCAGCTATGAAAAAAAAAAAGATTGCTGCATCGCATCCATTAACATGAAAAACAACTTACATGTCCATTTGTCTGTCGACTGAAAGCTACACATGCTGAGCAACAAGGCAAACTTTCCTTCGTCCTGAACTGGAAGTGACAGAATATTCATATTCTCAGCTTTTGCTTTTATCCATCCTCGGGCTCGTTGTCTGTTTTAACTTGTCATATCTGATCTTTAAAATATTTACATTGGCATTTTATGTGTTAAGTTAATGTATGAAGCATGTACTGGACCATGTACATGGAAACGAGTGGGGCTTAATCCTCTACAAGTCAGAGTGATGGCTACATGATTTAAGACACCTATATAGTAGCTTTTAATGTTGCTTCATCTGCAACGAATGCATCCCTCTACATTTTGTCTTTCTAGTTTAAATGCCGACTTTTTGGAGAGAACTATTTTTAGTTTTCAGGTCATTTGCAACTTGTCTCAGCACTCTGGGTTCTTTTAACTGCAGAGTCCTTAATATGTAGTCCTTAAAGTGTCGTGTCGCATCATGTAACTGACGTAGTGCAGTGAGCGCTTCGCTTTTAGATTGTAATGTTGTGGAATTCAGCTGACTTCAAAGATAGAGGGAAGAGAATAGGGGCAACGAAAGAGTGACTCAACAGCTTTCTCCTTGAAAAAGCAACACAGAGAAAGAAAGAAATTTGGAATGAGCACAAATGAGAGCGTTGAAGACAGATTAAGGAGCAGTGAGAAAAACAGGAGCAAGGCTGAGGGGCTTTTAAAGAGTCCGTCTTTAATTAAGTTGTGTGGTTATTAGTGATAAGGTTTTTGCTGAGAAAAGTCAGTGCACATCCTATTAACACCCCCACCCTACTCCAACCATGTATACCGTAATGACTGTATGCAAACTGTTAATGTCAGTACTGTGCAATCTTGTTTAAGTTGAAGAGACTGCAGCGTCATACCGACACAATCAAATTCCATTGTTTTCCTCCTTATGAACAGTTAATTAATCATTTTTCAACGATCGTGTTTCATTATTGTTGAAATTGTGATTAGTTACTTGTAATTTGAAGTGAACTGTAAGTGTACTAGTATGTTGAAATTACCACTAAGCCCACGGGATTCAGTTTTCTGTAGAGCTTCTATAAAAACACTTGCAGAAAAAAAGCTTTAAAGCTGTATTAACTGATTTTTGGCCTCACGTAGCCCAAGAGAGGTCCAATATTTACTCTCTTTTTAGCTGTTTAGCATTATCCAACTGCAGGTTGGTGCTAGTAAAATAACGTATGTGACTGGAAACAATGATTATGTTCATAGTGAGACCGAACCAAAGTGAAACTGTAAATAATTAGCCAAAAGATGGGAAAGTGTTCCATAAAACTTGATGAAGTGCAGTACTGGGTGATAATTCTTTCTGGGTTTGACACTTTTCACATTACATGAAGTCATTTGAGTCTCTGCTAATGCAAAAATATTGATTAGTTTCACTTTATGGTTTTCCTACAACAAAACATTAAATATTTAAAGTGCACAATGTGGTCATACCCTTCAAAAAGTTGACAGCACGTTATATTAGCATCTGCTCTTATATGTTCTAGTTTCGTGCTCCAATTCCCTGCAGCCTGTTTTCTCTGTCTCTCTCCCCTATCCTCCACTTTTCTGTCTATCTTATCATGCCTTTAGTGATTCTATAGTCTTTTTTTAGGGGACAGGTGTAGAGTGAGACATGTGGGGAGATTTTAAAAATAGAAGTACCAGAGAATATGGGAAAGGAGGGACGATGGATGGAGGGGGATGGAAAGAGGGAGTGTTTCAGGGTCAACGTTGACAAATGGGTGTGCAGAGTTAGGTAGGGCTCGGGGGAGCACCGGCAGTTAGGTCAGCGCTCCCCAAGGGGAACAGGGAAATGGGGTTTTTACCTGCTGAAAGACCTGAGAGAGAAAGACAGAAAGAGAGGGAATGAAACAAAACAAAGGCGTAGATGGAAAAGACACAGGGAGAGTCGGCAGTATTTGTGGGCAGAGTAAAGTATTTTAGTCTCACTCCAGTTATTTAAGGAGACAGGGCAAGGGTTGCAGTCACATTTTGTACAGAGCCACAGCAGTAGTGTAACCTTTACAGGGGACTGTTATATAATTTACCTGAGTGGCTTATGGCTTTCCCATAAACTACATGTATATTATATTTGATATTTGATTGTAAATTACATTGGCCAATGAAGGTAAAAGTGAAGCTGGAAGCTGGAGCTTGATGTGTCACAGTAGCTGTCAACATGGATCCTTTTAATAATCTTTCTTTTTAACCATTAAGCTGTTCTACCACTAAAGTTTTGCTTCCCTTAAACAAGAAGCGCAATAGCTGAATCTTCACCTACATTAACGATAGGGTGCAGTAGCAGCATCAGGACCATCCTGACATCCTTGCAATTTTCTTACACAAACAACTTCCCCACAAACTGACTCCTTGTCCTTAAGATGAACTTCCTCCCAACACCGTCTCCATGTAAACCATCAGTAGCTGATAGCTTAGGTGAGCTGTCCTTGAGAGGACTGATGCTTTATTCTCTTTGCTGCAGTAAACCCACGCTTTGTCTGGCCGGCCCTGACTTTATATGTTCCTGAACTCCTGAATGAATAGATACTGAAGCTTGTTATGAAGGGGTTTGGATTAATCAAAATGACTGACTTTTCAAAAGCTTATTTAGAGGCTTCATGACGAGTCACGATGAGGTGAGTTTTTTTGTAGTTTTGTGTTTGCATGTGCTGCATTTGTTGTGTTGGCCTGAGTGTGATGGAGCTATTTTGTGTGTGTACATGTGTGTTTGAGATGTTAGTTGAGTTCAAACTTGACAAGGAGGAGAGGGCATTGTTTGTGCAGAGCCATGGAAAAATATGCCTTGACAGAGAGATACACATCACACACACACTCACACAGAGTATCTGCCAGCATTTAGGCTGCAAATGGATGTAAATGATGTTTGGAAAGCCAGTGTGTGTGTTAGATGCTAACATATGCATACGCTAAGAACCAAGGCATAGGTTTCGAGGCCCCAGCCACGTCTGACCATGGACCATGACACACAGGTACACACAACGTTAAGCACATTTGGCTATTGATGAAGGCTAAAAGCTCTCTCATTTAACTATGGTCTCCCAGCGGTATAGTAGTTGTAATTTATTACTGTCTGCACACACACACATAAACGATGGCTTTGCAGTGCTGTCACTGCAGACCAAGGCCAGCTATTAATTTAGCATTCTGCTCAGTCCATGTGTTCTGTGTGTGTGTGTGTTGCATCCTGAGGCCTAAAAGCCAGGTTTACCTCCAACATTTCATATAGTTTTGGTGGTGTAGATAAACATAACAGAAGACAGTGACAATGTGACTGCAATATAAGAATTATTTATGTAAACTGACATCTCCCCGTGTCATCCGCCTGGTGCAGCCTCGCCGTCAACATCAGTCTCATTCGTCAGATGTGTCTTTGCTACTGAAAAATTTAAATTGTATATACATCAATGCCATAACTTGTTCCTCAGGAAAATACAAACCTGCTCTTTCTTGCATCCCAATCGTACATGTGGGTTTGAATGTGAAATGGTGATTTACTATTGTTCCATATTGTAACATTTGACTCATTTCTGTTTGGAGCCCTTTGTGCTCTCAGTTTTATGAAAGAAATGAAGAAAAATGAGATACAAACTTAAGCAAATTAGCCAGTTATTCACAAAATATTTCCATTAGTTTGCCAAATACAAACACAATTCAGAAACACCAATTACAGCCGGAGACTTTTTCAGCATTTAATTAGCATCTTTGTCACCAATTGACGAATAATTTGAGTGGGCTCACCAGTGCAATCACAACAACACACTTCTTTATCTCATAAACAAGGAAACAATGCAAATGGGAATTTAATGGTTTACACTAAACCTTAGTGTAATAGTTCTCCTCCCTCAACACTTGGGGTGGTCTTCAGTATGCAATTTGAAGAGCTGCTCTAAGAGTCTGCACCCATTTTTGAATCCTCAAGGTGCAGAAGCCCATGATTAAAGTACAATAAATGATGTATGAAAGGGCTGAGATTATGTGCTTCCCACATTTGTATTGTTCATACCAACTGTACTTTTGCTTTTAGGCCAGTAGAAAACAATGCATTCAATGCACATTCAATCTAAGCATGCACATAAACTTTCAAACTCGCATGCAGTGCAGGATTACTGTTGCTGTTTTTGTGATGGCAAAACGACTGCAGGGGGTGTGGTGATATACTGGCCTAATGAGGTCCTCTCTACCTTTATCTCTCCTCTCCTTTCCTCCTCATTTTGTCCTCCAGCAAGGCTACAATAACCAAACCAATTTAAAACAGGGCCCAGAACAGTTATGATGGTTTGACATCTCACTTTTAGTTCACTCCCCTGCTATATGCTTTCTTTCCTCACTGTTACCAGCTACGACATTTTACAGTCTGGTTCTGTGTGTTTGTGTGTGTGTGTGTGTGTGTGTGTGTGTGTGTGTGTGTGTGTGTGTGTGTGTGTGTGTGTGTGTGTGTGTGTATGAGAGAGAGCCGTCAAGCTTTCCTGTCCCTGTGGCGAATCATCTGTCTGCTCCTTAGGGGTGGTCAGCAGGTGCTTTCTAAACAGGCCTCCCACTGGACACCTCTGTCTGTCCTTGTCTGTGTCTGAAAGTACCTTCAGTATACTGAAAGTATGTTTCTCCTTTAAATTTCCCTCACCCCTATTGTGCTTGGTGTGTGTGTGTTTGTGTGTGTGTGTGTGCGTGTGCTCATTCACTAATTAGCCACAACATTAAAACATCCTAGTTACAGGAGTCAGCATTGGAAACATTTAATTCTGGCCATAATCAACAGATGTCAGCTGATAAAGATAGATGTATAATATGTGTATATATAATATAATATATTATTTATTGATGTATTCAGTTATATTTTGGATTTTTCCTCTTCTATGGGGAACACAAAATAATCTCTCAGACTGTGACATTTCATTTGCTATTAAAACTATTTGATTATTTCTACACTATACTTGTGTGCTCTTGCATCAGCTAACACCATCGTCCTCCTTTATAATTTTGCGTTGAATGGTCATACCATGGGGACAGAGATCAATTCCACAGTGTTGCAGGCTGTGGGGATAATGAGGCTTTTCCATTGATTAGAATTTAATTGAGAGGCAACGATGGGCAGAGGGAGGGAGGGAAGGCTACTGGAGTCATTCAGTGCTGTGAGGCTCCTTCTCACACTCCTCAAGTCTTCATCAGAGAGCTCCTTTCGCTCTTCTTTGTCTTTTACTCCCTCTCTCCCTCCGTCCTTTAGCCACTTCTGTCTCTGCATGCCTGCTCTGTCTTTTGCTCCCTCTCTCTCTCTGGTATTGACGGTATATGGACAGAATAGAATTAGACCCGTCTTTGTTCTTTGCCGTATCTCTGACTGAGCACCGAGGCTCCTGGAGATGATGCTGCTGAGTGATAACCGAGTCTCACAGCGCCGGGCACAATCACACCCATCCAATTTACAACTTAATTCAGCTCAGTTCGCTCTCAGATGCTCCTGTGTGACACACACACACACACACAGACGAAGCAATAGAATTATTTTACACACATCTGCACAGATCCAGAAAGGTGAATGGGTAAACCACAGTTTCTAACTTTTTCCATTTTCTGTTTCGTCTCTTTAACCTCTTCTATTCTGCCATCTCCTCACTCTCCTCTCTGTCCTCTCTGGATTTGATGGTACAGTTGGACTTAGGGCATCACTTTATTATTCTAATATGAAATCATCTAACTGGTGTTCGACACTGAATAATTAAGACTCCTCTCGTGGGTTTTCTCAGAATGCTGCAATTAAGAGAGATGCATTCGATGGCTACAGTAGCTGTTTCTCATCGATGACCTGTCTGCGTGTGAGATTTGGATACTTTGTTCTTTTTCAACAATTGATTTAGCATTAACAAGATTGTTTTGTGACACGTTGTTGCATGTTTCTTCACTTTTATGTGGTACTTTTGAATCTGTTTGGGGTGCTGTAACGTGTGAAACAGGTAAAAATAGGTGTGTGTGTGTGTTAAATAGGGAATTAGCCTGAAGCACACAGAGATATTGAAATGTTCCCAAGGACAGATGTAATTGCATTTCATGCCCCATAGTGGTGACAAACAGGCATACATACACACACACACACACACACACACACACACACACACACACACACACACACACACACACACACACAGAAGCATAATAATTAGGGAGCACTTTGTAAAGAGTGCATTCAATCTGCTAGACATCTTTTCAGGATATCATCACCATGAGTGTGTGTGTGACGACACCTCTTTGGATGAAAAAGGTCATTGTCACTTGAAATTAGGCAGAGGGAAAGTGAGGAGAAGACAGAAAGAGAGGATGGCTGGCAAAAGAGAGGTGATGTGGAGGAATAATTGTAGATGGTTAAAAATAAGAAGACGAGATAGACGGGTAGAGAGAAAAAACAACAGCGAAGGAAAGGTGTAAAATAGTTTTTGCATTAAAAACATTGAAATGGACATTCTCACAAAGCCATTTCATTATTTCATGATTGTAATCACAGCCTTTTTTGATTAAATCTGTCTTTTTCTTCTCTTTTTTCCAATTTCTAAAAGAATTATTGAGATACGCAGCACTAGAGGTAACGGAGAAAGGTGGAGGAGAGTTACAAAGAGGAAGGAGGAGAGGAGGGGGGGCTGGTTACATCAGTAAGTTAAAACTCTGGTAATAAAATACAGATTACACAGTGTCGTAGCGTGTCCTTCAGCTCTTGGCACCACTACTCATACAGTACCACAGTCTGTATTGTCCGTTGTGTTCATGTGTGTGTGTGTGTGTGCGCGCTTGTGTGAGATTGACCCTTAGTGGTCACACACCCTTAGGTAATGGCTCCATTAGGAAGACAAAGAGCTGCACTCCTGGCTCATCCCCTATCTCTCTTTTTTTCTCCTTCCCCTCCATCTCTCGCTGTCTTCTTTTCCTTTTCTCCTCATCTCAATCTCACACGTCATTTCTTTTTGTCTTCCTGTCACTGCCCCCCGTCGTCTCTCTGTCTCGCAGGTGTGTGTGTGTGCAATATAAAAACATTAGAGCAAGAGATGCAGCATCAGTTGGCTCATGAATTTATCATCTGCAATTTCATCAAGCTGACCTGTGTATGCGTTTCTGTCTGTCTGTGTGTGTGTGTGTGTGTGCATTTCATACATGCACAAACAAGAACAATCTATCAGGCCTCGTGTTTGAGACAGTCATTAACCCTCTTACCCTCTTCTCGTTATCTCATCCACCCCTCATCACTTCTCTTACTCAGCGTATGCGTGAGCGTTTGCGTCGGGCAATTCATCTCAATAAATCATCTTTCTGTCTCAGTTTTAAAGAGATTGTTCTGGTGTTTGAACCCACATCAAATGACGATTAGTGCAGACCTTTAACCCTTTCAAGTCGTGTCTCTACCCTGCAGTGTGCTGTTCACACTGATTGTCAGGATCCAAAATGAAGTAGTGCAAAGATGTTTTGGTTGCAGGTGCCCTTTAAATGCTAATTTTCAAGTTAATTTTTCATTACAAAGTGTCTTCATGACATTTTTCCACTAAGTGTTTGATTAAGTTTGATTCTGATTGGTTGATTAAATGTCTTAAATTGGCCCACTCAGCACTGATCGGGCAGTTGAGGCGATTATTTCTCCTGCATATTCATGTTCCTTAAACAAAAGGAGAATTCCTTCATCTTCAAAGCTTCTTTATTGACTAAAAACATTCTTGTTGACACTTGTGATGCTGCTCTGTGGAAGTGCATCCTTGTGGCAGATGTCATTTTGATTAACTGACATCCCATTGCTTAATAGCTGTATGTCTGAATGCTCCATGAAGTGCAGAGCAGTAACTTCAACCATTACAAGTATTAATGCTTCATTTACATGTTGTGAAAACCAATAAAACAGTAACATCCATCATCAGTATTTCCTGTAGAGGCTGTACGTCTGCACTGTTGGAGGTATTATGTAGGTTAATGAGCCAACAGATCAGGACAAACAGATTTGTTTGCAGAGCTGTTAGTGGTCAGATTGTTCATGTTGTGCCATTTGGTTTTCTTCATTAAGTTTTCAAGTGCACTCAGATGTTTTCAGAAACACGCATGTTTTCATCTTGCAGGATAGGATAGAAGGATAAATGGGAGTTAATGTATGTTTCCGCCAGATAATTCCTGGTTCTTTTTATTCCCGGGACTAAAGGTTGAGGGACCTTCCATTGTGTAAAAGTCCCTTAGAGGGAATAGTGATTTACATTTTTACAACAAGGCCAAAGCCCCAGGAAGATGAAGCAAATTAGCCTACTAGCTCATGTATCAAGAGCACAGTGGTTTTTTGCTTTTAATGTGTATAGAGGAATTTAGCCGCAACATTCAGTGCTGCAGGTCCCGTCCCAGTAGTTCCTGGTCCTTCAGAAAACACTAACACAACAAGACCCTGATTCCTCTGGTGTAAATACAAATAGAAGAGCTAACTTCCTTAAAAGGTTCTTGTTTCCTGGGAAAAGTAACTACTTGAAAGGCATAGAGGAAGAACTAGAGAAAACAAGTGACGTTATAAGATGTTATTCACTGTACTGTTCAGCATTCAAACGGACAAAGCCACTAACATATTAAAAGATAATAAGAAACCTCCATGTGAAGGTTATTTTTTCTTTATGCCTTTGCAGGAACGACTGATTACAGATTCTCATTTCTTTGATTAGAACTGTGTCATCCTCTCCACCCACCATCCTCTCTCCTTTAAAGGGGCATTACGGTCCTTTCGTGCAGTTTGACAGCTCTTTGTTCTTTCCTCAGAGTAACAAGAGAGCGAGGGCAGAGAGATGGCTGCACCTCTCTCTGTATGTGTGCTCAGAGTGAGAGGGCATAGCAGCAGTGGAAAGAGGACTTAGTCAGAGAAAGTGAGTAAGATGGCAAAAGAAGCCGCAGTGCTGGCTTGCGAGTGCATGTGTGCGTCAGCCTCCACATAACCCCGCATGCCAGATTAGTCTATACTGCTGACTCGTCATTTCAAATACAATTACTTGAAGCAGCGCAAAGTGTGTGTGTGTGTGTGTGTGTGTGTGTGTGTGTGTTAATATGAAAGCAAATGGGTGAATGAAAGAAAAAAACCTTCTTCTGAATACTTGGGGTTCCTAATCTCGCTCTCTTTTTGACTGCGTTTGTGTGTGTGTGAGGATTTAGGTTGCTGCTGCTTTCTCTGACTAAGCCTGTGAGGGTGTGTCTGACGTCACGTAGCGTTTCCCCTGGTTACTAGGCGGCCCGTTTTGTCAGTCATGAGAGAGAGAGAGAGAGAGAGAGAGAGAGAGAGAAAAGGGGGACAGAGATGAATCTAGTTAGAGAAGTTGAAATAAAATGAGATTAACCAAAAGAGGTGCCACGCAGAAGAGACTGGACATAAAAGAAGAGCAGGAAATCAGATAGAGGAGGAAATGATTTCAGTTTTTGTTCAAGGAAGATTAAAGTAGTTTACTGTGTACGGAAGCAGGCAGCTAAGTTTGTCAGCGGCTGCCACAATACAAGACAAAATAAGTACACAGAGTACATGTTTTTCGAACCTGTCTCGGTATTGTTAATGCTGCACTTGGACAGATTTATTTTTCCTTTTTTATTGAAAAAGTGCCTACTGCAGCTTGAACAAGTGATTGGTGCTGCAGCAAAAAATAGTATCACATCCTCACTAGCTGACATGTTGAGGATGTTCCCAATTATCCCCAGTAAGATTCAGACTTTTTATCTCTCTCTCTGTGGTACATTTTTATATATTTATATATATATACATATATATATAAGGCCACAGTTGATCTGTTTTGTCATCAGTAAAAGCCTCACCAAGCTAAAACCAGCTAATAGTTGCCTATTATTTTGTCCACCACTCATTTTAATGTTAAATAAAAGAAAGGTAGCTCTGTGCAACACGGTGCTACATCATACAGAGACGCCTTTTAAAGAATACATATATTACATTTTAAAATAATATAAAATATTAAAGAGTAAAATGAAGGCATTGTCAGAGTGATAGTGGAAATAATCTTGTTCATCGTATGGACCATGAGTAAGCAGGTCCTGAGACGTGGTTATTTAGTTAGTCAGCTAGCACAGCAGGTCAGTTCCAGCCTTTGGACCCTCCTCAGGGCACACAAACACACACACACGCACACACACACACACACAAAACATGCACACATACTGTAGACACAGCAAAATGACTGCACAAGTGCACCATCGTATATTTGTTCATCACACACACACACATGCAAGTACAGTACATCCGTTTGAGTCATCGCGATGACACATTGAATAGTATCACTCGGAGGCTGTAAAACGCACACATACAAATAGAGACACACATAGGAAGGAAGCAAATGTAGGTTGTGTTACGTCATCGGATGCACGCACACATGCACGCACATACAGGCAGCGCTGCATCGAGAAGGAATGAGGTTTTCGCCATCAAACCCAATCAGACAGAAGAGGAGCAATTAGTTTTGTCATCGCATGCACACATCCGTGCACACAGCTGTCAAAGTGTTCTTCAGTCTTCATGTTGACATAAGCACATACACATGCAGTAACAATTACTGTATGATTATTATTAGGTCTCAGCAGCAAATAAAAGAGAGAAGGACGCGTGTTACATCTTATGTGAGCGTATTTGTTCGTCTTACCTTTTGTTTGACTAAATCGTTTTGAAATCCACTCTGAATCCAAGTCGTCACATCACACCGTTCCCTTTTTCTCTTTTTTTCCTGCACCCAGACAGCAACAGCAGTGAATTCAGACAATTCTGGTGCCATTTCGGAGGTGGTTTCTATTTTTAGGCCTATATTTAGGCTCATTGTACTGAGATGAAAAGTGAGCTAAATTCACTGAATATGATGATTCACATGACTCGAATCTCTGTTCTGCAAAATGCAGCGCTTACAGAAAGAAGCGGAGCTGTCTGTTCTAGGTGTTGGACCACTGCGTTTTCAACCACCCCGTCAAAAGGCCCCAGGGGAGCGGAGGTGACAGATGACATTTTAAAACGTGTTATCTTCCAAAGCTCCCCTTTCACATTTTGGTTCAGAGGTCACAGCTTTAACATCTGCCAGACAGTTTTGTAGGAGTTCACAAGCAGTTTTAAGAGCTGCTAAGGTGAGTCCAAGGGCTGTGTATACACGCACAGACGACACCTTCACTCAGCCTTAGAGCTCACCCTTCTGTTCTTACCCATTTTAATCTGCGTAAGATCCAGTACAGCTTTTTGGAAAAAGGGATTTATTGTGTGATCTGTGAATGTGAAGGAAGTAAAGTGTTAATGCAGATTTTACACGGTGCTTTCCATGGTCCTGATAGTGAATGCGTCAGCAGGCATTGTGTGGAGGACTAAGTACCATGGACAGCTCCCACTGGAGCTGGTACTCTCTTTCTTTTGTCCTCTTTGGCTAATTTGCGACGTCTAGCCACTTCTTTTTATGACTTTAGGTCATTTTTGCCATGTTCAGTGCTTTCACATAAGAAAAATGCTCTGGCTAAGGACTCAAAAAACATTTATTACTGGGACAATTTGGAAAAAAGATGGATATCTGTGCATTTTACTTGCAGATATTGACTTAAATACACCATGACAGTTGCCATCTATTGCTATGCTGTTAGAAAAAACGTCTCAAACACAAATATTTCTATCCTCACATATTTATAGTCATCTCTTGCCTACATTTCACCGCCCTCCACCTTACACATAAGCATGCACACAAACACACTGCAGAGTTATTTAGATCGATGTAGAGATGAGAGCTGCTTAATTTATTCATCAGAGTGTCCCAGCTAGAGGTCCAGGTGTCATCCTATCTATTGGCGTTTGGTAGATTTAAAGTGTATTGGAGTCAGCAGTCTTTTCGTCCTGGCCTCCTGCATTAACACACATAATGCTAAATCAACAGCTCTCTGAGAGCCTGCTAAGTCTTCTAGCCGGACAGACGCAGAGGGAGAGAGAGAAAGTGAAAGGAACTGGCACACACTGAGAGGACTTGAACATTTTGAGAGCGAGATATTAAGGAAGGGCAGTAGAGGATAAAGCTCTTTATGTTTGGACAAGTGTTAGTTGGGGACCTGAGAAAAAGGGGGCAGGAGCAGCGCTTCCTCTCCTCACTAATCCCTCATTTTTTCTTCTCTCTCTTCTTTTCATCTTGCCCTTCTTCTTCCTTGTTAAAATATAACGGGAAGCTAGTCTTCAACAGCATATCACGGTGCAGGAGCCTAATGGCTAATCATCACAGGCTGGAACGATGATGGCCAAAGACCGTCTGGGGACGTGGCTCAGCTCTGGGCTCTATAGGCCATGCATCCACGTTGTGTTATCTTGTTTTGAGGCTGTAACACAACAGTTTTTAAATTATATGCTGATTCTTTATTGGGGTCAAATAAAGAATCTAGATTGTGGCCAAAAATGTGGCAGCTCGGTGCCACTTTTGTTCCTGGCGCCATGTTGCATGCTATGCTAATTCAGTTTCAGTTTGTTCTCTTCCGTGCAAGACTCAAAGGTCAACACCGGCCGCGGGGCGGTGTTAAAAGGTGTTGTTTGGACACTGTGAAATGTTAGTGATGTCTGTGCTTGTTTTTCTTTTTTTCTGTGTGTGCATATTTGTGTTTAAACACGGGGTAGGGGGCTGGGGGGGGGGGGGCAGTCTGTGTTTGTTGTTTATGTTGTGCGTGTGCATGTGTGTGTAATGGTGGTGCTGCTGTTGGTGCTAATGGATTCACAGAGGGAAACACTGCTGGCCATCATGTCAGCAGGGGTGTGAAGGCAGTGGTTGGATGGTGTGTGTGTGTGTGTGTGTGTGTGTAAGGGTGTGAATGTTGAGCCTAGGGAACAACAATGTGAACATTTTGTCAATTTAGAACTGCAGGAGTGAGAAAGATACAAGAGGACAATTAAAAGGAGAGGACACAAGGGGAGATGTAATGTCAGCTCACAAGAGGAGGAGGAAGAATGTCAAGCGGGGGAGGGGGGCACCAGAGGGACTCATGACATTTGATGGAGGAGTTAATTTCTTAGATAAAATCTAGAATGTGGATTAGAAAGAGTAATCTTTAGAAGACTTTATTATATCATATAGTGATCAGCAAAAACATTAACATTGGCAGCTATCAGCCCCGTGTGCCACGAGCTGTTTATGTGTCAGCTGTCACTCATTGCCAGCGTTACATGTTTCCCCATGGTGACCCCTGTCCACCACAACATGGACACTGCCAGGTAATGTTACTGCCAGGGTATCAGCTTTTAGAAATTAACCGAATGTGCTGTTTAAACAGGTTTAAAGGGTGAAAAAGAATCAAGATCGTCAAGCTTCTCAGAAATCTTCCTGGTTGATATGATCATGCATATGCAGACATCTCAGAAATCCTTTAAGAAAGAACATGCATATTCATATAAAGCAGGATAGTGAAGGACAAGGAGAAAAGCACCAGGACACGGGTCACGGAAGGACAGGGACAAACAGAAGACACAGAGAGACAGCACATTTTTATTATAAACCATCCAAAACTTTAGTCCTGTACAACTACACCCAAGATACTGTTGTCTCATGCTTCATTATATTGTATGTCAGAGATTATACACATGCACAAATGAACAGACTTTTGGTTGGTGATACAGCAGCTGTATTACCGTCGAGCACTGTGGATATTTACCACAAGATATTTATTTAACAGTGTTAAAACATTAAGAGCTGATTCAATCAGTGTCTTTATGGGCTGTTCTCACAGATATAGCAAATAAACTAGGATTTACTGTAGATGTTCTCATGGTTTCCTTTTTTTAAATTAAGTTTTGCCTCTCTACTGTATTTTTCTTGTTGTGTTACGAGAGCATTTGGCTGCCATGTCATGAATCACTGGCTGCACTAACACAGGCCATTCTTTTCCCTCTGAATGTAAACAGCCTGATCGACGAGTCTCATGGACGTATTCACATCAGTGCTGATAAAATGTTGGGATATAATTCCCTGTGTACATGTTTCATGGTGAGCAATGTGAAGCAATCACTCTATCTAGTATTAATAAGCTGAACCGGACTCTCCACCACACGTTATCACGCTCGCTGCTGTTTTATGAGAATAGTGCAGTGAGGAAGAGCTGTGCTGGCTTGAGTGGGCTTCGGGCTCTGTTCAAATTCAATATAAAAATCATATCTAAGAAAAAAATGAATCAAAATGTGAAAGTAAGTTTGTAGTGATTTATCAAGCAAAGGTCAAACTCCACCCCTTCTCTCCTCTCCTCTTTCCCCCCTTCTCCATTTATCATGTTTACGCCGTTGACATGTCCGCCCTCACCGCTATCAATTAAATATACTGTCTGTCTCTCCTTTTTCCTCTTCCTCACTATTTATCTTCTCTTCTTTTCCTGTTTGTTTATTTTTTCTTAAATTTAAAACTCTTGTTTGTAATGTTAAATGGGATCTTTCGGTGCTGTTACACAGGACGTCTGAACACATTCTACCACATACTGAATGTGGTAAATATCAGTCGGCATTGTTTAGTGCAGAACTTATGCTGAACTGGGTCAAACCTGGTTATTTAAAGCTTAGATGCACTGAACAGAGCCAAACCAGGCCGCACTGTGCTGTGCTGAGATGATACAGTAAGCACAACAATACCCAAGACGACGTGCGTGATGATGAGATGATGGTAACACGCATCACAAAAGAAACATCTGTGGCTTTTATGCAATTGTTACCAAAGACTGTGCTCTAATTGAGTAGTTTGTTTCCAAAGAATTTGCATACGTAAAAATAACAATCAAGCCAAGACAACAACAGCAAAAATAAAAGCAACCAGTGAAATACAGCTAGCATTATGGGAGTCATCAGCACACTTGGAATGAGTCTTTGACCAATCAAATTGCTCAGCTGAAACAGCTGAAACTACCCTTTGTATAATTTACTATGGTATCTTTTACTCTGTGCAGCTGTGCCAGTGTCTGGTTTACTTGGCTAAGACTGAGTTGGGATGAGATGGTGTGCCACATTACAACTGCAGCCAATTCGAAGGAGAAGTGGGAATGAGGCCTCCTCTTTATTTATTCAGCTTTTAATGTTGAGCAGGATACGTAGTGTGTGCCCATTTTGTCTGTGTGAGAGAATGCGCCTGCCAGCCAGTCATAGCAAAATGCTATGAGGGGAGGTTGTAGTTTATGATCGAGAGTCTCTGCAGCATGGAGGCACTGTAGAATTGGATTGTGACTGTGATTTTGCATGCTATACACCTTTAACAAAGGAGGATCAAAGGAAAACAATTGTCTATAAGGATCCAAAGTAAAGAGCATATGTATTCTTTTTGTTTCTGTGAGACCTGTAAAAGCACGTTGCACCATCTATCACCACACTGATAGTTTGAGCCTCGGGGAAATGCATTATCCAGTTCCAGCCATTGCAGCAGATAGCGATGCATCAAGAAGGGAGCGGACATGCAACCAGCACTACAACAGCTAGCTTTCCATCCATAAGTTGCTCAAGAACATAGTGAGCGTGTAGAGTGTAATCCAGCATAGTTTCATCTATGCACTTTTACCATTTTACACAGGAGCAGCTGTGAGTGCTTTGTCCACATTGCACCATGCTGTTGATCTATTTAGTGCAATACTACACTGGCCTTTTCCAACATGCGCTGCGCTTTGCTGCGCTGCACCAGTGTGATGTGTGCAGTGTGTGGCTGCGAGTCTATAATTCATAGACATATGCACTCTTCCCTTTGAAATCTATCCATAATTGATTCTGCCAGTCCCACTGTAGCGATGGTTAGAGGGCTATCTATCTCTATGACTCACTACTGAGTATGTGTGAGAGTATGTGCTTGTGAGTATGCTCATGTGAAAAAGAGACTTGAAAGAGGTTGGAGAAAGACTCATAATGTGAGAAAGGAGCATGGTGCAGTGCAGTGTAAAGTGCGGTCTCCCTGTCTGTTTCCTCTCTTTTTCAAATACCTCCCTCATGGCTTTTTGGTGGAAACAAAAAAAGCTTTACTCACCTCACTCTGCTCACGTAGCACCCTCCATCCCCTCCATCCCTCCCAGCCTCCCTCTTTATTTATCTGGCTGCATTTCTGTCATTTTTTATTCTTTTACTATTCTCCCCTGTCTCCTTCTTCTCTTACTCCCTGGCTGTTTTGCTATATTGCTAAAATGGGTCCTTAGTCAGTGGCTTTAGAACCATTAAGCTGCTCTGAATGGCCTTGCCAATATGCTAATTTGATTTATCCTTTTTATTTTTTTACACTGCACTAGGCAGTGAACAGAGCTGTGCTACTGTAATGCTCTGGTGCATTTGGTGACCACTACCGGAGGCCCATGTCATAAAATCCACAGGCTATGATGCAACTTGAGGTAAATCACTGGTTGTTGTCATGCGATGAATCCAGTGTGGTAATGCTGGTGAGTAGCCAAAGTTTGCAGAAAATGATTTTCAGAGTTTAGGTCACTGACCGTTTTTTGATGAATCACCACAAAGACATGAACAATCGAAATCTTTTGATGCAGTAGTTTCACTTCATGGTAATTTTCACCATTGCAGAGGAAGAGATTTAAGTAGATATTTTTCACATCACTATATGCGGTTATTGATTTTACTTGCATTTTAGTCAGATTTCACATTTCCATGATATTTCCAGAACCTACCGATGTGGTCAGGAATCAGGGGCCATGCAGCCATAAATCTGTGGGTGTTCCTCACAGGGCAGTCATGCAGTAATTCCAGTGATTGAACAGTATTCATTGACTCCAACACTGTGCATCATTAAAAGCCTTGGGCAGTATAGAAATGTGTATAAAGAGAATTATGGTTTGCAGCAGAAACTCAACAACAACACTTTATTGTTGTTGTTGTTTTCTTTTTTAGTGTATTTACCTATATGTAATGATATATTGAGGCTCACTATTACTGTTTTCCTACTATGACCACCATTAGGAGGTGTACAATGATGGCGAGGTGGATATGACCGCATCAGCACACAGAGCAGGTAATAACGCTGACATTACAGCAGGCTAAGTAACACCGAGATGTACGTTTTGGTGAATTGAATGTAATCTGAGGTAATTCCAGAGGTAATGCTGAGGTGAGTTTGTCCGTGCGTCAGTGATGTACAGCTGAGAGAGAGACTGGGCGGATGGCCCAGGGAGCTAACGACACCATCTGCTCTGCTCACACACACCATTAAAACCACAGCTGGAGACACACCTCTGCCTGTCTGTTGGTCTGTGTCGCTCTCGCTGTCTCTCTTCCATTGCAAAGCAAAAAGGCTTCATTGACATGAAAAAACAACAGGATCTATCGTAACACAACAAACAAGACACAATTAAGAAAAAACAAAGTGATTACCAAATTACAAGGCACATGTTTCGCATCTCTTGTTCTTAATTGTTAATGTCCCTTCTGTCTGATATTGGAACAGCTTGATCCATATTTTCAGCTTCATTTGTCGCTGTATCTGTTCTCCAGTCCTGGTCTCTTCCTCTTTGTAAGTAAGTTTATGTATGTTTGCATCCGGTTCTTCTTTTTATTCACCCCCCTCTCTCACACACACACACACACACACACACACCTGCCCCCCACACATCTTAAGTGTGGGGGGCTAAAATATTACAAGAAATATAGAGTTATAGAAATACAGTTTTTGTTTCAGAGCATCGGCCTACTATACCGTTTACCTTGACTTGTTACTCATTATATACCCCCCTTCCGCTCTTTGTTCCTCGGGCCTGTTGGCACCCCCATCTCCTCTGTGTCCGTCTCTACAAACACACACACACACACACACACACACACACTGTCTCTCACAGCTCTTGGCAGACAGAGACCCTGTGGTTTTTCTGCTGAATCTGCCTTTATTGCTGATCTCTGCTGTTGAATAATTCACTGCAGATGTTGCTATTTGAACAGCCGCACACACACACACACACACACACTCCCATTCATTGGCACATGCGTTACACATGCCCACGCAAAGTCTCTCTGTCCTGTCTGACAGCTACGCACACGCACAGGCAGGCACGCACATTCCCACACACCAAGGTGAAGACATGTGCCTTAACTGGTGCACACACACACACACACACACACACACACACACACACACACACACACACAAACTGCTCTGCTTTCCATTTCCCTTTGCAAAATGGGACAATGGGGAGATTTCATTACCCTGTGTAAAACGCATGACAGTTTAACAGTCCCTCAGTACATCAATCCTTCCATCCTCTCTCTCTCTCTCTCTCTTTCTTGCTCCCCTACATCCCTCATGTCTTGATTGTAAGTTAATTACCTCACTGAGAGGCTCGTTTCCGAGCGCAGCGCTCTGTGTCTTTGTGAACGTCACTGGTGAGTATCTGAGACAAAATTTGTTGGTCTCCTTTGGGTACGATGTTTATTGACTTATTGATTATGCGTAGAATTTCAAAATGTTGAGTTCGGCTTTTCAAAAATTAAGATATTACGACTTCAATGCAAACAAATGCACACTTCTTTAAGCAAAAAAACAATTCTTCAGGTGTTGTTGTCTCATAAAAATGCTACTTGTGGTTTCATACATTTGAAAACTCTCATGTCTCTGTTAAATACAAACCATAAAACAGCAACTACTTAGTCTAGCTTAGCATAACAAAGTGGCAGCATTGGTTAGTTGGCTCTGTCTAAAATCAATATAATACAGTACCAGCACCTCCGAAGCTCTCTGACTGACTGACTGCTAGTTTCTGTCTCTCCTCCTCCCACCATAACTGTTTTTAAGACCACTGCAACACACTGAATGTGTTCCAAATGAAATTGCCAAAGCTGCAGCATAAGATATCTATCAAATCTCACCAGCATCACAGGAGTAAAGGGAGCTTCTTATTAAATCACATTAGTCTATTGATTCCTTTGTTGGCTCGCCCGACTTTTTGTCTTTTAAATGAGCTTTTAACTCCTGGCTGGCCATAGACTTACTAAATGTATTAGCATAGACGGAGACATATTGTGCTGTCAAGCAAGAAGCACAAACTTCCCACAGTACTGTAAAGTCTGGCTGCTTCGTCTTTGTGCTTTTGAATTGATTATATTTTAAACATTTGATTTCTTTGTTTCACTCTCTCTGAAGTTGAAGGATCCTTGCAGGGATGAAATGAAATCTGAGACTTTGATAAAGCATTTTCACAATTTTAGAACCAACCAACAGCATGTTTAAAGCCACAGCCGCTTAACGGAAACAAACACATATACAGACACACACAGAAGCTGTGTCGAGGGGTCAGAGCTTTACTCACTGCGTGATGGTTGAGTGGATTATAGATGGTGTAATGATATCTGGGTGAAATGAGGTTTTGAAGTACCGCGTAGGGTGATTGCACAGTGGCTGTTTATTCATTTTCTCTCATGCCTCGTATCATCTCTCTGTGTGACAACATTTCTGTGTAAACACGTCTACTAATATGTGTGTTTGTCTGCACATATCACTCTATGTATTTCCAGTGATGATTTCCCGGTTGGGAGATTACAGCAGGTCAGGCAGGACATGTGATAGATCTGTGAATGACAGCTGAACATCTTGTTGTACTGTCAGGCACATCACTGAGAAACCTGGCTGCACTACTCCCAATGAGAATCAATGGGGGTGTAATCAACAGGGGTTCTGCAGTGACAAACCAGTCAGGACGCAGGTCCCCAGCTGACCCTGTGTAGTGTTGTGGAGAGAATGTCATGTCACTCATGTCATGAGGAAATAGGCAAACTACATGCAAAGAGGCTGGAGCACTTTGACAGTGTTGCAGTGCAAAATCCCATCATTAAAAAGTTTGAGACGGTCTGAGACACCTGAAAGTACAAGATGATCGATGTCTCCATGTTTTGCTAAACTCAGTGTAGATAAAGAAACCAGTACTGATTAAAAAAAATGAATGGCATCAACATCAAGGATGAAAAGCTTTGTAGAATCCAAACACACATTTAATAAGCTGTAAGAAATATAGGTGTGCCTGTTTGTTTGCTCCACCTCTGGAAACATACTGTACATCTCCATCAGTGCTGTTTTATTTATTCACAGATTATCCTGAACAAATAAAAAAGAAACCTGACAAGTAGCATGTCAGTTTATTTTCGTAAGACTTGTTTTAATCTCAGTGTAATCATCCAGAAATGAGTTATTACATGTACAGTACATGATAATTAGAAAACACCTGTCCCTTATTGTCTCTTTCTAATTGTCCCCATACTCGTCCTGAAATGACTGTTAAACGCATTTTTTAGATGCAAAAAGGATATAGGATACCTGTACGTACCCAGACTAGATGGATGCCAGATACAGCATCAAAATGTAAAAGTGGTGGAAATGAGAGTAATGTGTGAAGCATTTGCAGTTTCAATGCACATGTGAATGTCGGTGCATTCATCCGATAAATCGTCAAGCTGAGTCTTAAAATCATGTGTGTTGATGTTGTGTGTGTGTGTTGGAGCATTTACATAAAAATGCATGATGTCCTCATGCATAAGTAGGTTGACGGTCGTGTATATGAACGAGTAGGTCCAGCGTATGATAGAGAGGTGTGTGTGTTCACATTTACATAAAAAGTATAACTACTCCCATGTATGCTCAGAGATTAGGTGTCTCACACAGAGCATATGCATATATCTCATTGCTTCACAGCTCCATACGTAGATCCTCTCCTGCTCTGACATCCCCATCCCCCTTTACTGCTACGTCCCCCCTCTCAGCCCCCTGCCATCATCTTTCCCTAATCGTTTGATCACGTCCTTTCCCCTCATTAACTTTCTCCCTTCTTTCCTTCTCCATCAGCCCTTCCCCCACTCAACACTTGTGACCCTCTTCCCTCACCTGGTTCCCTATCTTCCTGCTGCTCTCCTCGTCCCCCTCCTCACCTCACCTTACTTTACCTGAACGTGCCATCTGCCTCTTCCTCCTGGGTACTGGAGGATGAAAATAAGAGGGGGAGTAGAGGGGTGATGGGGAAAAAAAGAAGCAAGAGGAGAGAATAAAAACGGCTGAGATTCACTAAAGAGGAGGAAATGTAGGTCTCAGCATAAGTCTTCATCAATTATGCTGTCGTCATACAATATGTCAGGGGACTGGATCAGAATATTTTTGCTGATGGTTCTTTTTTTGAGCCTATTACTCTCAGTGCAAACTGGTCTACACTGAATCATGTCAATAAGCAGATATTCACTGAAACACACACAGTAATAATTTATCAAGTGTCTGGGAAAATAGTCTGGAGAATGGAGCTTTTAAAGCTTCAATACAATTCACATTTAAAGTTCCACTTCTGTCCACTGCAAACATTTCAAATCATTTTCAAATCAGGGCAAACTTCCTTTCTTACTATTCCTATCTCCCATGCAAACATACACACGCAGAAATAATAAGAACAGGAAAAATGCTGCAAAAAAGCAGTGGAATCCGAAGTACTGACGCACACAGTAATAAAAATGCAAGTGTGATATAGTTAAACAGAAAACTGAGTCACAAATGATGATACAGATTAAAGTGAACTCCTTTAATCTGTATCTCGGGTGTAAAAACGTGAAGAAATGTGTTCTCCAGTTGTCATCACGGTGACATTGCTTTTCATGTCGAGTGATCAAACCAAGGCAGCATCTCACATCGTCTCCAAATTAATAAACTAAATTAATTAATAAACTAATTCTGACACAACGTCTGTGGATGATTGTCATACAACCAAAAAACAAAGTTTGCACATGCAGTAGTTAGACAAATACTGCTTTATTACTCTTGACACTTCCAGGTGATTAATATAGGCAGATGTGTGTTTTCTTTTTGCCAATTTTCCCCGGGTGGCTGGTGCTAAAATGCAGCCAGTAGACGGTGACGCGTCCCCTCACATTCACGATACAATCCAGCCAAAAGCAGTGGCTGAGGCGTCACAGCAGCAGGGTGGAGCTCTCTTGGATTTGATCTCATGCTTTTCATAGTCCAGTTTAAGTCCACTTTTAATTTTATTACCTCATTTAAAGATACAGGTGTTCTACCAAACAGTTAAAGACGTCTCTGCTGTATTTAAGGTGTCAAGTAATTAAAATATAGTCATGTTAGAGAGAGAGTGTGTTGAGAGTTGTGCATGTCTGTGTTATTGTTAATAAAATCTAAATTGAGGCAGAAATGCTGTGGGTGTTACAGTTCTAAAGAGACTGAGAACACAACTAACTAGGTCATCTTCTTTCTCTACACACACACACACACACACACACACACACACACACACAGCAAACCTTTAATACTGCAGGAATAAGGTAGATTTAGACTCTCTTAGCCGTCTCCTTAATACATTTTTTTATAAATAGAAGAGCAGCTCTAGTGAACCATGTACATCTTCTCCAAGTTTATCACTGTCGAATAAAGCAGCCTCATTTCTATGGGTGGCAGTGGCACCGAAGTGGGCAAAATGGCCTTGTGCTGGGATGTCCGCCAGTTGGACCCCGTAGACTGGCTGAGAAAATCTGGATAGGGAATGTTAGTCTCTGTCACTGTCTGTCACCTGCAATGATGGTGGAGTTTCTGCCGAGAGACTAGTTGGGCGGCTGCCCTGTCTAAATATGTGAAGCCGAGAACATGAAACAGGCCATTTGTGGGGAATAATAAAAAAAAAACAAACAGTGCCAGATAGTAATCAAGAACGAGAGTCCGAGAATTCTAGCCATGAGCTCTTGTAAGTCATGATGGCTCCTGAGTGGCCACAACAGACGGTGCTAAATATTACTAATGTAATCCTGATAAGCTTCTGGGTCGTAGTCATACTGCTCTCAATATGCTTTTATGTAAAGAAATGAATGTGTTCCACCTACTGACAGCAGGAGCAAACCGTTTCTGCAGACTGTCTTGTTTTCTGATCAAAGGTTGCTCCATTTTCCGAACCCTGCGAATGAAAAACACCCCCCACTCCCTCCGAGATGATGAAAACCTTTTTGTAAAATAAAAAGAAAACAAATAAATGGGGTGTAGTAGAACAGATAGTCCTCCCTGTCAGGGTCTAATTTGACCCTCATTTGTCATTTTACAGATATTGTCATGAGCATTTTGAGATGGCTTAGATCAGATTGTCAGCAAAACCTTAAACTCATCCTCTATTCGCTCAGAGGTCAGGGGTTAAATAGTGGGGGACAATGCAGCACTACTGTAGATGACAGAGTTCAGCCTGCTGCATTAATCACCTATTCTGTCTAGTTCAATATTTATGAATTGTATATGTGCTGTCTATAAGAGCATCATGTGGGTTGAAATACAGAGGCTTGGGTGTAGTTACCTGCACAGACCACTAGAGGCTCTCTAATGCCCACATATACTCTACCATCACTCCACATGCAGCTCACTGCTGACATGCGCTGATGCACAAACTTTAGGGGTTGTTCACTGTCAAATTCTAACTTTGTCTCATAAGTCATACCTTTATGAAAACAAGGATAGGCAGATGTCCAAAACATAGCAAGGCAAATCTGTACCCCTCTCTGTGATCATTTTTTGATTTTTGTGACCTTTTCGCCATTAATAAAAAACACTCTTTCAATATCTTCTGTCTCCTTTAGCTGTACTGCAGTTTCACACCTTACTGTGCCTTTTTATCTGTCAGGCAAAAAAAGAAACCAGTTAAATCAGATTGAAGCAGAAATTAACAATGAAGAAGATTCATTCCTAATGATTTACTAATGGATGGAAGACAAACCTCCCTCATGCCAAAGGTTGGTAGTTAATATTTGACATTTCCATTTCTTTTCTGAAATTACTGAAAAAGAATTGAAGGCTGACTCCGCTGTCTGCCAAACATTTTCCTTAAGTACTAAAGCACAGCACAGACACTGGCTCTCACTGATCCTTCAGCATTTGGAGTCACATCATAGGCAACCCCCTCTTTGATTCTCTGGATCGTTTAACTTAATCCACGTCTTTGAAACATGGCTCTGTCTTCAGCGGGGTTGAGATTTTGTCAGTAAATGGAGCGCTGAGCATGAGGTGAGGTGAGCGGCGTAAGTTCAGTGCTGTTTCTTTTTGATATTACACCTGGTATTGATGAGTTAGAACATTCATATCATACAAATATGAGCTTTAAACCACATCTTCTTGAAATCACAGTTGGCTAAGTGCACTAAGAACACCTGCTTTGTCTGTAGTGGGGGCTTAGCTCAGCCTGGTGCACTTATCTGTGCATTATCTGAAAGCTGAGTCATGGCAACTGGACTTCTTTCTTGTTGGGTCAAAATGTTTCGCTACTCAACCAAGTAGCTTCTTCAGTCTGAGAAAAGTTGGTGAGAGATCTCAGATTTATCCTTCAGGGTGGGTTCATTTCTCATCTGACCTGATACTGATGGATTCTCCATGTGTGCAGAAAGACGCACTTCTTCTTTACAGCACATTAGTTTGTATTTAAATCATTTTAATTCATGCTTTTTTGATTTTATCTACTGCCGTTTAAAAAAAACCCACCAAATCAAGCATCAGCCGGCAAATTACCGTTAATCCAGCCTCTAGATAATGAATTCCAAACAGCACATTTTGTAGAGTGGAGTAAGTTCCACAAAGCAACAAGCTTTAGTCACGTCAGCATCCTCTCCGTGTCTTTGGAGATGCTGCTCGAATTCAGGGAACACCCAGGATCTGTAGCTCTGCAGTGCTCGTGCTAAGGCAGTTTCTAATGTGTTTCAGCTGTCGTCGACTTGTTGTCTGTGTTAATATTTGTACATGGCTGTTTGTGCATAAAGGAGATTACGCGACCCAGCAATTTGTGCTTTTTTTAATCCCAACGCTGGAACCATGTTTTTCTGCGTGTATTTTATGTGATAACGTGTTTGATGCATGCTCCTCCTGGCAGTGCTGTACATGTTTGAAGCTAGTGAGCGTGTGTGTGAGAGAGAGAGAGAGAGAGAGAGATTGTGGGCGCCGCTGCGTTCGTTGCGCTGCTCTGTGCCGCTGTGCTCAGAATGCTGATGTGTCACGCTGCAGCACTGCCCCACTTATTCAGCTAACCACTCTTCGCTCCCTCCTTCCTTTCCTTCTTCCCCAATCTCTCCTCTGTTCCCACCTTTTTTCTTATCACCTAGTCTTCTTTCCTCCTCTCGCTCTCTTCCTCTATCACATCTCTCCTGGTATTTTTTTGTTTCTCACTATTCCTTATCTCTTTTCTCTCTTTCATCTTTCGTTCTCTTTTATTCTTCTGTGGTTTCTCTTCAGCTGAACAATCCCACCTCCTCCTTTATTCCTTTATTCATCCATCTTTCCCAGACATTTTTTTTTTCCTCACATTTTTCTTGGCTGTATTAATGTGCCTGTAGATGCACCTGAGTGTGTTCACATGTTCTGGTGTGTCTTTATGTGTGTGTGAGTTATGTTGGGTGCCATTGTCTGATTACAGATGTTGAAGATGCAGCACACCGACCCTTGACCACCGCTGCCTGTCTTCTCTCTCCCATGACACACACACACACACACACACACACTAAACAGCTCTGTTCTTATCAGCCAATCACATCGACTCCATCCACTCGCATCAGCTAGCTCCGAGAAGAGCTGCAGCCTGTGACAGCCGCAGCCCCCGGCAACCCACATATGTCCATGCCAGAAAGTGGAGGCTAGCACTGCAAAGCTGTCCCCGTGTTGGCAGCATCTGTCCCTCTGCCGAGCAGACCCGGCTCCCTGATAACGAAATCTGACCACACTATCTCGTGATGTAAATATAGAAAATAACACACTAATGAAGAGTTTGTCCTCCAACGGTTGTGATATGTGGTGAAATATTGTCAGTAAATATCTGCCCCTGGTCACGTGGATCCATGCTTATGTGATAATAAATTTATTAGATAGGATAATGAGCCCTGATCGACTATAAGATATTCTGTGTGATATCCTCAGTATTGCAGAGTGTGCGCCTGTCTGACTGCTGAGGATATCAAAGGCTCAAGCAAGAGATGAATAAGACTGCAGTAACACAATCCATGCATAACACATTCCACCAAGATTAAGATCTGAGACTACTTTAGTAGGCATTTTACACAAGGTTACTGGAATCTGGCTTTTCATGTGGCTTTCCATAGACCAGAGCTTCTTAACCCAGCACCAGAGAGGTTTCCACTCCAGCCTGTTTTTAAGTGTATTCATTATGTCTTTTGAGGCAGGTGAATGGAACTACAATATGTATCCATACTATGAACTGTAACATCAGTGAACTTGGTGCAGTTGCGGTTTTGATTAAATAAGAGCATCTTCCCTTGAGACACTCTCATCTTCTACACATTTGCATTTCTTAATGAGTACACTGCACTTTGGCCTTGGAGCAGTTTGGAGTCAGTGTCTTGCTCGAAGGCTCTTCAGCTGGCAGATACAGCTCCAGCCACTCCTCCATCAGCGGTGGGGGGATAGCAGGAGATAGGAGGACTTATTGTTCTCTGATTGTGACTGAATCTGTTCAATTTGGAATATTATAAGGAACATCATAAAAAAAAGCAAAGTGGTCTGGCCGGCATTTATTTGTTTCCTGTTAGTTATGTGGCCCTTGAGTGGGATTGGTGTTAAAGAAGCAAAGTAGTCCTGGCAGCTTCTTGCTCCAGCTCCTCCTGGGGGGTGTTAAGGTGTTTTCCAAACCAGATGAGATGTAACAACCCCTTTAGTTCTGCCCTGGGGTCACTTTGCAGTTGGATGTGTCCTTAATAGGTCCACGGGGAGCCATTTTGATCGGTTGCTGCTCATGTTCTTTGTGAGTCTCTCACTTTTTTGTTTTCTTGGTCCTTGGACACAGCACGAGTGGACAAAATGTTTCCAAAAAGTCCTCCCAGTTGTTTCATATGTTCTGACTGACGCCTCTGTTAGTGTTTTGAGATCATTTGATCTCCATCACACACAAAATGAATCAGGACAATGTGATGAGGACGATGTGTCTGTGTGTGTAAGATACTTATCACAAAATAAAGGATATTGTGTTTTATTTCGAGCGGCATCAGGGCAACATTCCACCAATCGCAACGGTCTCCTGAACGCCGCAAGGCTGCATTGTTGTGGAACATAGTCTCCGAGATAAGTGTGTTAGATATGCTTACTGTTGTGCATGTGTGTGTGTGTGTATGTTAAAGCTGTACTTGAGCATAGAGTGAACATAAGAACATACATAACACAAAAAAAAACATGAGCTGAACACATGTACACACGTGCACACGCGCACGTGCATGCTTCCTGGTGGCAAAAGCAGCATGACGGTGTTCAGTATCGACCAGGGAGATGTGTAATCCACTCTGCGGGTGTGTGTTTAGATGATTCCAGAGTGTTTTGTGTTTTCCTTTGTGTCTTGTGGTTGCTTCCAGAGCGAGTGTAGCGTGTAAAGTAATTATTGAGACAATAAAGCCTGCGTCTTTTGTCTTTCGCACTCAGCAGAACGTGTGTGTCTGTCTGCTTTTGTTCATGCGTCTTTGGTTTCCATTTGGAGACTGGAACTCAAACGCTAATGATGGGAGCAGTGATAATATAACTATTGATACTGTGATACTTGTGTCTTCTTGTAAAATATTGATTTTCAGAGGAGTGGAATCAGTAATAAATATAAACAGGGCAGTGTAGTGTCTCCACTCTGTGTTTTGCAGGAGAAAATACTTTTTTTTCTTCTTCAATTTCCTCCAATCGCATCACAGCATTATTGCCACTCACTGTCATGAAAGAGATTAGCTACCATGGAGCACAAATCTCACTAACTCAGCAACAATATGGACTTGTGATAAGGAATTTGTCAAAGTAAACCTAATAAAACCCCACACACTACTTTTAGAATATCAAAAGTGATAATCCTATATACTGTACCGTACAGTATTTACCTGATACCCGGATTTTAGCAGACGTTTTGACACCATAGCAGGAAATTGCACAATATAACTAAAATGATCATTTCAGGGACAACCGTGACATGATGCATACAACATGATGATACAACAACAACACACACACACAGAAATACATCCTACATACCATTTGTGTCTTTAAGTGTTTTCTGACTCTTTTCCCTTCCCTCTCCGTCCTCCCCCTGTATCTTTCTCTCTTGATTGCTTTATCAGTTCTATCTCTGTCTCTTTCATCAGGCACAGGGAAGAATGTAGTGGAGCATAAGGATTCGATAGCACTAACCTTTATCTCTTTAGTCCACAGTTCTAACTAATGACAACCTCTTCTTCTGAGCTGAAGTTGCTGTGTAGCCACGGAGGTTTGACAGGTACAACTTCCCTAATAATCCATATTGAATATCATGGATTGACACTACTACTGTTAAATGGAGGGAAGCCATAAAACATTGCAGCAAAGTGTATAAAGCTCTGTAGAATTTAAAGCCTACATCCAGTGATAAATGACTCCAGCATTAACCAGCTCTTTTGAGACCCTGCTCTGTTCAGGCAGAAGTACTCTACGACTCTTCTACACCTGTTCTTTACTCTCTTTTACATCTGATCCCCCTTCAGAGCACTATGGTTTCTATTATCTATTGACGTTCGTGTGAGATAGTGTACAGTGTGACTGCAGTTTGCCAAAGGATCCAATCGATAGTAAAAGCAAACTAGTTAACAAAAGTTATCAGTGTTTTAAGAACTCTGCAAATCAAGTTCAACACCACCAGCTTCTTCTTCTTGACTTTTCAGTGTCATTTTAAGTTGTTTTTGCAGCCACCTTATTCATGTTTTTGAGTTTCCCTTTTATTTTGTGTTGTTTGTAATGTTTTCTGTAATTAATGGATTTATTTATTTTTTATGGCATCTGTGCTGGCTCTGTGTTATTTGTGGGGAATCTTAAGAGTGTTTGGTGTCTTTGTTCTTGTTTCAAGTCTGTATCATTCTGTATTTTGTTATGTTTGATACACAAAGTTTATTTTCGGCTGCTTGGTAGTGATGTCCTTCCATGAAAAATGTGATTATTCTGATGGAACAAGCCTTTCCTGACTTTTCGGCTCCCCTCTCCGCTGACCTCTCGTATAAGGTCAAGTATTCAATTGTGAGATGGCAAAAACAAGGGGAATAAATGTGGAGAACATACAAAATTAGCGAAGAACTGCTGCACTCACTGAGTGTCCCCCTGTTACACCTCAGCGACTGTTATGTAGTCGCTTCCAGAGGAAGATGGAGCTTAAACAAAAGGCAAAGAGAGTTAGGGTAGGGGGGAAGTATAAATGGGGAGGAGAGGGAGGAGGGACTCATTAGTGAAAGGGTTTAAGTGGAATGATGAGAAGAAGCTGGAGGGAAGGACAGAATAAGATAAGACAGGATTTACAGTGGGAGGGAGTGAGAGACAGTGAGAGAAAAGGAGGGAGGATTTTGGAGGAGAGAGAAGTGTCACTTCAAACATTCTCACTGGGAAGAGATAGGAATATCATCCAAACCTTAATCCTGGTGTATATTTAGTATCTAAGGTGCATGCATGTGAAAACTGTTCCTTGTGCAGTAAGAAAATGACACGACACACTTTTCCCTGTGACACAAAATGTGGTGCTCCATTCGACAAGATCCTGCATTTGAGGAAAGTTCACTCAAGCTTGTTTAGCAGTAAAGAGTCGGCCATTTTGTTGTCTCCCCAGCCACTTTCCAGTTAGCTTTTCACTGTCAGACTGCAGCTGCATATAAAGCTGGCAACGTGGGAGTCCAACTGTGTCTAGAACCTGTGTACCTGGTTTTTAGATAATTCTCTATCCCCCTCTAGCTTTCTCTCTTTTTCTCTTCCACTCTTACACACATACACACGGGCAAACACATTGATGCTGCTTGACTTCACTGTTACATCTGAACATCTCACCATGTCTGAGATGTACTGCAATCACATCACTGCTGCAGTATGCCTGAGGGCTTGTTTGTCAAATACAGATGTAACTGTCCTCAAAATCCCACTTTTTTACACGCACACTGGCGTGCTGCCGCTGTGAGTGTGTTTGTCAGATTTCTGTGGGGAGATGAGCTTTAATACAGTGATTACTCCTTTAAAGTATGCTTTACTTTATTCTCTTTCAGTGTGATTGAAAGGTTTGCACCTTGAGTCTTACCGTCATCATGCACCTCATATTTGATACTTGTTTTGCAGAGTATGGTCAGGTCAGTACAGTAATAAAGATGACTCATCTAAGATTTATTAGACGCACAATAAGACATAATGATTTGATATTTAACTGCTGATAACCTCGCATTACTGATTCTTTCATGGCATTTTACTCTTTTGTTATTCTCTTAAAGAACATTTCAACACAACATATTTGTTTTTTTACTACTCAATATAGAAGCACTGATGTTTGATGTCTGACTGTACAGAAGTGTCATCTTTAACCACGTCAACATGTGCATCACAGCGAAAAAATGGAAATGAACTCTGAGCTATGTCTTGGTAGAAAAAATATATATTGGGTATTGTCATTGTTAAATAAAGAATCATGCAGCAATAAAAATGAAATATAAATAGGGAGTAGACGACTGTAAACTACACTACTGCAGCATGTTTCACATTAAAATTTACAAGTCCTGTAATATGCTCCAGTTGTGTGAGCACACTCGTGATGTGTCCTTTCAGAAACATGGGACTGCAGCCTTACCTAGTTATTTATTATGTACTGTGCCAGCACTGCAATGTGGGGAGAGAGAGAGAGAGAGAGAGACTGACTGTTGGCAGGTAGGAACCATCCACACATACTCACCCACAGAGGCACACAGTGTATAATTATGTTGAGCTGTTACCCAAATACTTATTGATTGCCAATGATCCTCCACTGAACCTGACAACACACACACACACACACATGCAGTGACTGCAGTAGAAAAAGCGTGGAATTAACTGAGCCATGATGGAACACCATGAGATGAAGGGGACGAAAAAGAAGAAGGAAAATGGGGAGAGCGAAGTGGAGTGAGAGACGAGCGTAGGGGTTGAATGAAAAAGAAGATATGCTATGATGCAGAGTGCAGTCCACTTGAAGATGCAGGACAGAAAACTAGTTTACGTCAGCATTGCTCCTCACCATAAACTGTGACCAAAAGGGCAATTTTTCACTCTGCTGTGATCCGTCCCCTGTAGTAAATAAAGAGTATTTGGAAATGCATTTAAAGTCACACACAATTAGAAGTTCAAAGTTGGGTTGCTTGTAGACAGTACAGTGAGGAAAACAGGCTGTGAGGGGCTGAAGCAAGGAGAACACACAAAACACTGTTTTACTGGAACAATGCTGGAAAGAGAGGAGGATACTTCAGTGGCAACGCTCCTGTCTCTTGTAGACACAAGCAGTCAAACAGACACTCACATACACACAGTCCCACGGATACAATCATAGCTGCACCGATGCAAAGCTGCTTAATAGGAGAGTGATGAGGGTGAATTGGCTTATGGAGTGGAAGGAGGGAGACGAGACATAATGGTGTCAATCTGGATACACGCAAACATCAACAAATACGTACACATGTCCAAAATGAAATGACTGAACGAGACAAAAGCTTCTCAAATATGATTCCTATATTCACTTGTGTATTTTTTTCTGCTATAAATAAAAACACAAAGATCAGTGAGGTGTCAGTGCAGTTTCACAGTCTTTTCTGGGTGGTGGTGGTGGTGGTGTGTATGTTTGTGTGTTTGCAGCTGTATGTACCAGTGGGCTTGTTGTACAGTGATCTGTCTATCCCTCATCGATTCTTGGCAGGCATTTCTCGGCATCGGCAACTCTTCTGTCACGCTCTCCCCTCTCTCTCCCACCCCCTCTCCGCTCCTGTGTTTTGGATATCACTTGTTTGTTGGGGTTTGTGTGGTGTTTCAGAAATGGTGGACCCAGTGCTGCCTCAGCAGATCTCTGGCCAGCGGTCGCTACTTTGAAAAAGAAAGTGGAACAAAAAAAAAATAAAAAGAAGAAACGAGGTAGTGGCAGAACAGTGAAGCCGAGAGTGAACAAGGGAATTGTGTCCTTAACAGGAAAATGACAGCACTGGCCATCTGTTTAGGTGGTGACATGTTTACAATTACCTGACAAGGGCCTTTTGTGGCCACGTGAATTACTGCCTGTCAGTCGTCTCCCAGAAGCAAAGGCAGACGTAGCGTGATGCCATTATAACACTGCAGAACCTCTTGAGGAAGAGGTCAAGGTGGGTGGTTTGTTGTACAGAGCACATGATGTGCACACTAGAGACATCTGCTCATGTCAAGGAGCAGTTTTTCCTTGATCTTAACCATATATATAGATACAATATCTTATATTGTTGCTAACTTCAGAAGATGTAATTGTGAGAGAGAGAGGAGTTCAGTTGCTGAATATTGAAGTGTGGAGGAGAGCGGAGAGAAAAGGGGTGGGTGAGAAGAGGAGGAGAGAGGTGGTAAAGAGAGGGTGCGGCTTAGTAAAAGCTGTTCCCATCCTTTCAGTGCAGGGTGTGATGGAAGGTGATAGTCTAATAGGATACAGGACGGACAGATAAAGAGATCAGCTCTCTCTCCCTGCGAGCATTCCAGTCGGCCATCGGGTCACCATGCAGGGCTCTACACATAAATCCTGCTTTATTCAGAGCCTTTCCCATCAGTAGGGAGTGCTCTGCTTCCATGCCAAGCTGCCTAAAGCACCTGACAGAGGAATAGTGAGAGTATGACCAGGTTGGAATACATCAATGTGGAGCTCTAGTGCACTGTGGATATCCACAGCTGATGAAAACTGCAAAACGTCCTGCTAAAGCTTTACAGTAGTAGTAATATCGTAGTAGGATAGACAGTTGTTTTATACTGGACTTGAACTCCCATCTCATGCGGGAAAGTCCTGTGCTTTCTTGTGTCCCCCATCCACCCCAACCCTCCCCTTGAAAATCTTTTAGGGGTTAAATATTTAGTGGCTGTTTAAAGTTTTCAGCAGGACACACTCCAATAATAATAAAAACATGACAGAGTGGGTGTGATCAGCACACAGTGAGGTGAACAGACAGACGAATAGTTAGGATTAATAGTCTTTGGGAGTCAGAAAACAATTATGTGAATGTGCTCAGAAAAACTGGAGCAAGACAAAATGAGAAAACGAAAAGAAACAGTGGAGGAAAAAAGTATGATGAAAAAATGTATTCAGCGTGAGTGAAGAGAGGAGGAAGGTAGGTGGGAGGAGTGCAGTGCTAAGTAATGTATCCTGCCAGTTTTCATTGTGTCTACAACTGACACTGCTCCACAGAAGCAAGGATGCCGTAATAGGATAAAGACTGTACTGCAGAGGGAATGGAGGGGAGGGGGCAAAGCAGGAAGACAGACAGAGACAGACAGACATACATGAGCAGGAACAGTCGGGAATCAATTACTGGGTGTGAAACTATGTTTGATTCACTAATGTTGTTACTTCAAAATATTTAGTTATGTTTGAACTTTCCACGTCTGGAGCGAGCTACACAGTCAGTCGAGTGTTATTTGGATGTTGAAGAGCTTAACATTTATAGGGGAGCGTCCAGTGAAAGAGGACCACTCTCTGAGGAGAAGCTGTAGTCTTCAAAAGAGAACTGAGATGGGAAAGTTGAGGGCCACATGCTTCAACTCTTCAACACATAGTTGTACTTCAAGTCTCACGGAAGTTTGCAGATTTCCCTGCGTTTCCTTACTGTCCACTGTTTACTCTCAGTGTGACGCTCCACCAGAATATGTGCTCCTCTTGTAGCACTTGTCGCGTCTGTATAAAGTAGACTGTATGCTGGTTAACTGCTCTTCCTCTGGGGCACTTTAGAAGTTTCTAAAACTGTTAGTCCGTCACTGCAAGGTGAATTACCATCCTTTCAATTATTCAACACTGTCTGTCATCCTACCTACCTAATGTTCCTTCCACATCTGCATTTCCAGCATTGCTGCCTGAGACTAAGACAAGTGAGGAAGTGTTGCTGTACACATGTGAAGCGTGAATGTGGTGGTTTGTGTGTGAGATCCAAAGACTGAAGCACTTGGAAAAAAAGATCATAAACGGTATCATTTTATGGACAACACTGCAGACAAAGACGAGTGAGATCATTACATTCTCTGTAGACAGACACTTTCACAGTAATAAATGACCTCCTTTTAAAAGCATATACATACGGAAGTTCAATCACAATCCTGTTAACTGTGCTGTTAACACAGCTGATCATGCAATTTTAATTGAAGGCCCTAAGCACTGGGTGAGTACCTCTGACCCACAAGTGAGCTGACTCAGATCCCATGTGGTAATCCATCTTGAGAACACATCGCAGCGGGGTTCTACAAGACTCAGGTGTGGGATTCTTCTTACTTTCGCTCTCTTTGTTTCCACAAATGACAAACCAGCTCATGAATTTAGGAAATTGTCCTATTTGGCCTGCATAGCTGCAAAAAGCACAAATGCAAAAATACAAATAACTTTTGATGGTGATATAAATTGAAGGAACATGAAAAACGGCTTTAAAAACTAGCATGTCAGTCTCAATCCCCATTGCATGCAGAGTCGTGATCGCATGGGTAACATGTTTAGTCTCCAGGCCATGGGGGAAGGGAGATTCTGTCTACACAAGCACTGATCTGTGTGCAGTGATGCTAAAATGTAAGCTTCAGTTTTAGTTTTATAATTGGTCAGAATGTGCAGAGTATAATGAATGTGCGTATGTGCATCAGTGTTTATGACTTACAATGGCCCAGAAGGAAAATGTCAGCACTCTGTTGTTTGCATTTCACCTACATTTTACCATATGAACATACACACAATCATATGATAAGGTTAAAAGGGTCATATTGACCTGCTCCAATATGTGCCCTAGTCATAGACACGTAAATAACTAACAAACAAAAAGGCACACACACACACACACACACACACACACACACACTGGTTCTGAGCTTCCACAATCCATATCTATCAATGTACATTAAAATAAGAATACATTAAATACCCCATAATCAGTGTCAAATTTAATCATTTTTATTTATGTTGCCAGATATCACAAATTTGCCTTAAGGGACTTTACAGTCTACAACAAATTGGCATCAACTGTCCTTAGATTCTCAAACTGGATAAGTTGTAATTAAATAAGCACTAACCACATTTAAAGGCAAAACCTGTTAGTTTGGTTTAGCTTCAATCTGCATTGCTGTCTGCCAGACAGCAGAATGAAACAACCCGATTATTGCCAACTGATTATAACCGCTGCTCCTATGTGATGACAGTTCTTGTATTCCTAACACTTAACACACACACACACAGCGTCCTAAACAAATCACAGCCTTATCTCTTATCTGGCCCAGCCAATCACATGCTGATCTGATCACTGACACCAACAAAACACACAGGGAGAGAGAGAGAGAGAGAGAGAGAGAGAGAGGTTGGAAAGGAATGAGAATGAAGGAAAAACTACATGATCGGAGGAGTAGGGAGAGCAAGACAACAGCAGAAGATGAAGAAAAGCAAAAGCTGGGATAAAAGAGAGAGACAATGGAAGGGAGGATCAGAGAGAAAGAGGGTTTTGCAGGACTAAAATAGACCAAGTCAAATGAGAAAACTAACAAAGCGTGTCGAGCACTACCAGAAGTGTGTGTGTGTGTGTGTGTGTGTGTGTGTGTGTGTGTTTTACAGCGGTTCAGAGCTGCCGTTATCAGGTGATGTAAGGAGCTAACGTGGTGTAAAATAAAAGCAGCATTTGCTCGATTGTTCTTGATGTCTGGGGTCACAGGCACATGTTATTTGGATGTGCGTCCATACAGCATGTATGACATGTGTGCGAGTGTGTCTGTGTCTCGCCAAATTCTTGGCCACAACTCAGTCACTCTTTAAAGAGGATTTGAAACTTTGAGAGCTACAAAGTGGGTCAGCAACTTCCCTCTCCTCTCCTCTCCTCTCCTCTCCTCTCCTCTCCTCTCCTCTCCTAATTCACCCAAGAGGAAGTACCTTCATTTGACTTTCAGTGGCAATCTAAGAAGCATATATTTAAGGCTGAAAATGCCGTTTCAAATGCTTTGCCATACTTTCAAGAATCACATTATGGGAGAAACACAAAATCCTTGTAAATGAGCTTCAAAACATTTGTTTTTAAAAAGCTGGGTTGTTCAAACCTCGCTGTACAAATGTGTTTGTGACCCAGTTGAGACTCTCCCCCGCTCGTGTGTGAGCACTGATCCACAGATGCTCCTCTCTCCTCATGACTCAAGTCAGATATTGTCACTGTCCTTGGTCCTCATACGAGATACCACAGCAAGGTCACGGGAGGACGACCCTGATCGTCCAAGATGTTCGTCAGCCTCTAACCAGCGTCACAGATGAATCATTTTTGTTTCCCGTCACACTTGGCTGTTAACGTGGATGTGACTGTATGCACTTTCTCCATTTCCCCTACAATCGAGTGACTGCTTGCTGTCCTGTGCATTCTTTATTCCTGACAGCCACTGAGCGGCAATTCCTCAAAACAACTACTTTAAAAGTTTTGAATGTATGAAAACCTGAGTGGAGCAGCATTTATCCAGTGGCTTCAATTGGTTACGGATTGATTTTAAGTGGATAGTGTTTGTTCATATATCCCCTTAGGTCACTTATGTCCTCTGACCAGATGTTTTTGGTTCTGAGATCTACACTGACGTTCACAGGGCCCATGCCTTCATGGTAATGCTGAACGTGTGAAATTACTGATTCAATAGGCCGATTACCTGATTACACAGCTCCGTCTATCAACCACATTCTCTGATACTGATTCGATGTGCGGCATCAGCCAAACCTCTGCTAATAAGCGCTCACTGGGGTCCCACAAACTGTGGATGATGGTACACAAACACATAAAGGTCATTTTCAAACATTTTTATCAAATGTGATCATTATTGTTTGATTATCACTAATCGTCACTATAGTTCAAAGTGTTTCCCACGTCTTCATTCTTCCTTCTCCCATTTTATCCTGTTATCTACACCTCCACCATCCACCTGCTGTTCACTGTCGTGCAATCTTTTTCACTCCACTTTTTTTCCCCCCTCATCTCTGTCTCTTCATCGCTCTTGTGCCTAGAAATGTAAGTGACCCATCTGTGATAGCAAAAGGTACATTAGGCATTAGGGAGTTCCCCTCCGGTCCTGCATGTGCATGCGTGAACGGGTGTGTGTGTAAAACTCTGTGCGCCTGTGCATGTTGTTAACAGATATCGCCTGATGGACTCCTCCCAGGGGTGCTGTCCTTCTGCTTGGCCAATGAAATACAGCCAATTACGCTGCAGGCCTTGCTGGCAGCCAATCAAATGGAAATGGGAAAGCTTAGAGATGACGATGGGGTTTGGGGTATAGCACTTATATTACACTTTGTTAATGTAAAGGAAAGTCTGTGCATATACTATCTAAACTAACTGATTTTCCCAGCTGTCGTCTTATAGTATATAATCAGGTTGGATGTCTTTTTTTGCGTGTTCAACATGTTCATCTATTCCTATAACACACCCATTCTTACTCCCCTTCTTCTGCTTCCTCTTTCCCTCTGCTTTCAGTCCACGCTCACCTCTTAATCATCCATCCTTCGTTCCTTTTGTACCCTCCTCTTGCACTCTGACATCGCTCCTTGCCTCCTCCTCATCTGTCTTCCTGCCATGCTTTCCCTCCTCCACCCTTTGTGCCCGCGCATCTCTGCTGTGTCCTTTTTTAAAAGTAGGTCTCTCAGTGTCAGCGGTTGTCCGTCAGTGGCAGTGGCGATGTCTCACTGATACTGCCAGCGTAATTAGTGATGACCATAACAGCTGACCGATGCATCTAGGTGGAGGAAACTATCAGCACATTATGCAGTATTGATTTGACTGAGTATAAGAGGGTAAAATGATGGGGGGGTCTTCTCTACTCTAATATGAGTAGATACATACTGAGTGAATAAAGTTAGAGACGAACTAATTCTGGGTTGAAACAGAGAAAAACACAAACATTTTATGAACATTAATATAGACACATGCTTTGTAACAGTTAAATAAATAAATAGGATATAACATAATATCAGGACTGAACAGGACTGCATTAGTGGGTTTTTCCTTTAGGATTTGGTTGTTATGCTATGCTAAGCTAATCATCTCTCCACTGAAAGTGAGTAGCGGATCCCAGCTGACATCTGGCATCATGGGGCTGAAATATAGAGACAGATAACCAGTCACAGTCAGATTTACATTTAGAGTCACCAACCTAACTGCATGTCTATGGATTGTGGGAGGAAACCAGAGCCCCTGGAGAAAATCCATGCAAGCATGTGGAGAACATGCAAACCTCCACAGAAAAGCCACAGCCGGCCACTCCATTCAAATCCAAGACCTTGTAGCTGTGAGGTGGGAGTGCGAACCACTTGTCACCACTTGTTCCTACTTGTAGTATGTAGTGGAAAACTAGACGGCCTCGGGCCTTCCTGACTGGGCAATCCTGTCAACGTGCTTGCTAAACAGTGGATACTGCTGCATGATTTCAAATTATTCACTCCCGAGTTAGCAATATCCTCTCACCATCTGAGCAAAACTCACTGAAGTGAGTCACACTATGCACAATTTCCTCAGTTGCTGCGATAATGTGACATGATGAAGGTGGCCAGGTTTAAAAGCAACCTACTGTAAATGCACACAATATGTTGGTAATGTGGTATGATGACCCACTAAAATCCCACATTTAATACTTTAATGGTGAGATATCAAAAACATAGTTAGATTTAACTTCCACTGAAGGATGGGTGAAATAAAATGTCAACTCAGCTTCATGTTGGAGGAAGTATCAGAAGCATCAGTTGAGTTACTCATCATAATGATGTTGCCCCTAAAAACAAGACGTAAAGAAAAAAGAGACATGAAGACATAAACTTTTTTTTGTCATTGTAACATCGTACAACGAGATTAAGGATTTGACCCAGTATTCATGCTCCCTTATGTCACTTCAGCCTCCATAAATGTAGGTCTAGGTGTTTTGTTCTGTAGAAATTTGGCCTGTGAGACCCTGTTCTTCCTTTCTGCTGTTTGAGCTGAGGCTTGTATTAGGTTTTCTGGGTGTTTGAAATGAACTCGGCAGGATACACAACCCTCTGGCACAGATACAAACACACACAACAGTTATAAATTCCTTTAACTTTGCGCGGAGAATGTGTACGCATGTGTCCTAACACATCTCCAAGCATTTATTTCTTTGTGTGACTTGATGTTTGAGTTAATGTGAATGGTTGCATGTAAATGAATATACTGGTTATTTCTCCTAATGAACGGTTTATGTTCACCTGTCTACATCCTGTTGCCTGCATCAAGTCTCACCCTGATTGCTCACAACACAAGGTTTCTTGTTAAATTATTAGTCATGTAGTCAATAAAGCACCATAGTGTTGAGGATGTGGCTGTGCAGTGACATCTAATTCAAAGTCCTATTTTATTGTTATTAACACATTCACTCATCCAGGAGGATTTGTTTCTCTCTCCTTTGTGTTCATTCACAAACCTGCCAAAGTGTGATGTGAGGCGGGACGGAGAGAGACTCCAGGGAAGGAGAAATGATAATTGAAAGGTATAAACAAGGAAGGAGGACAGGAAACTAGAACTAGAAAAGCTGAAAGGAAGGAAGGAAAGGAGGGAAAAAGAAAAGAATTGAGAAATGGTGAAGTGTAGGACAGCTAAGACGCCGAGGAAAATAATGACGGTTATGATGACATATCGACAGTGATGGCAATTTTCATAATGATGACTCTATTATTACAGTGGAGGCTGTAATGATGATACCAACCATTTCTGTGCATGTGACAGGTGTGAAATGCCCAATATGCCAGTCGAGAGAAGGCAGGTATAATAATACAGTGATAACTAACAAGCAGGGTGGTGTAGCAGGAGAGTAGTAATCAGATCACCGGGAATGGTGTGGTTTAGAAGAGCCGTTCTCATATTTCTAGTGGTAACGTCATCGTCGAGATCATGTGTTCATTAAACGATGCCAAAGTCCTAAAATGTAACCTTAAAATAACACCAATAATAATATTTACATACTTTTCTATATAAATGGTGTTTTCTAAGCCCTTTTAACAGACCCAGTTGGTCCTCCAAAAACATTCCTGCTACGTATGCAGACTAATTCAGCTAAAGACAGAGCTCAGATATTTTATCAGAAGTGTAAAAATATGCCTTAATAATATGACTATCCTTTTCTAATCATCTTGCAGGCCCTCAGATTTATCTTCTGCATCCCTCCTGGGTGTGGTATATCTAAAGTTGACTGACCACATTTCTTAAGATTAATTAGTCAGTGAAATAATATTTAGTTTTTTGGGGTAAAATTGCACCAGCTTAAGCACAGATCCTTATTTTATTTGGTTGTTTTCATTGATTTGATTCGGGGGTAAATTGTTAAGTTATGTTCCCGTCACTAACAACTATCCCTGCTTTGGTCCCGGAGGGCTGTAGCAGAATTCAGGCCTTATTAGAAGAAACAGAGAGTGGGAGGGAGAGGGCAAGATGGATAGAGGGAGGCGAGAAAAGCCAGAGCCCCTGGATAGAGAGCTAACGGAAAAACAGTAAGACAGAGAGGAAGATATTGGACTTATTAGAAAAGAGAGTGAATGGGAGAAGAGAGTAAACACAGAGCAACAAAGATAGAGACGGAGAGAGAGAGAGAGGGATGATGTTATTTTGTCAGTGTTTCCCTGTGGGGGCTCGACTGCTTGTTAAAAAGTCCTGACAGAGGAACCACAGCAATAACACACACTCGCACACTAACAGACACTGCTTCTGTGTGATAAACTTTGAATAGGTCTCTTCCTCCCTCTGTGTCTGTTATCTAAAATGGACTGCATTCATGCCAAAATTGTTATTCTGTGACGCCAAGTACAGCCTTGTTTAACAATCTGCGTGGATGTATCCTTCATTGCCGTTGAAGGCCACTGTTTCCTTATAATTATCTAACACAAACAAAGGATTTCTGATCTCTGTTCACACCAACTGGCTTTTTAATGCTCATTCTCCACAACCCATAAAGGCATTTAAAGCACACACATATTCACAGCTCCACCAAAGGATGTGCTTATTGCTTTAAAACGCTGTAATCTAGTAAAGACTGAACAAGCTTCCACAGTTTCATAAGATTCTGTCAGAGCCATTTGCAGAGGAGCGCAGTAGCATCCCATAATGTGGTGTAAGTAAAAGACACTAATGTATTTAGGGCAATTATATTTCTCTCTGGTCATGATCAGAGGGAAAGAAAAACATAAGGAGGCATGCTTTTTGTACACTTAGTTAGAACAACTGCATGCTTTCCTCACAGTGGCTTACTATGCAGTACTTCAGTATATAAACCTTTATATTCTGCATTTGAATAAATGCTGCAGAGTTTCACGGACGGAGACACACTGCTCCATAGTAGAAGTTCACAATCACAAGGCTTTCTTTAAACTTCTTAGATTATCTGAGTCTCCTATGTCTGCATTTGACAGAGGATATTAAAAAGGGATCAGCACTTGTTGGAAATAACATGCAGTTTTGGTGCCAACAGTGGGCCGTTGACACCTTCTTTTAATATAGGTGATAAAATCAGTGCATCCTGATGGAAATTGTCAGCTTAATGATGTCTTGCTTATTTGGCATCATGAAGAATATACCTTGGGAAACACTTGAATATGGCTGATGTCTTTAATTACACATTTAACTATGAAGAAGCACTTGTTGCAGCTAAGTAACTTAACTTTCTTAATTGGCTTCTTTTTTTCCTCTTGGTGGGAGGCAGAAGCAAGTGTTAGCCCATCAGTTCACACTTTTTGTACATTTGGAATTTGTGCATACTAAATCTAATGAATCTTTTCAGCACTTCTCTATCTGATATTGCTTTGGTGTCAATCCTGCCCTATGGTCACATAGAAACTTACTCTAGACCTGTTTATGTACAAACTGCAAATTTGAAAACAATTACGGCACATCAAGTCTGCAAAGCCAAATTAAATATATATCATGCAGAATAAAGCATCTAATAAATCCTAAGGCACAATACAACTTTGCATTCTGGTGTCCACAGAGAAGATGGCTTCTTGAAGTTAATATTGCATTTTTGCCTAAAGACATAAAATATGATCCTAATGCACAAAATTGTCTTGTTGATGAGTTTGGCTTTCTGTATATAAAGTCTTGCTGTATTGCTATATTTTTTTAAATTTCTATCACAGTGTAATATTGGCACAGAATGAGTCTAATGATAACAGTCTCAGAGCATGTATGTAGGTATTTTCTGTGGTTTTTATGCTAAATGTTGGCTGCTTGAAATTCCAGTTTGTGTCCACAGACATTTCGAGTTCTTTTGTTTTGCTGCAGATATTTTTAAGTCTGTGTGTCTATATTTAGTAACTCGCCACTGAGGAATTTGTGTCATATCAGAGCGTTTCTCCTCCACTGGTCACTGCGGAGCTGTTAAACCCAGCAGATACCAGGATATCTGTAGCAGATAGAAATAATATATGGACATATATGACATCCATATTTAACAGATATTTGCAGGTTTTGCCGTGCATGTGTACTATTTAGCCTTTATCTTGGTGAATGTGCAGCTAAGTTCACTACACACTCATGCGTTTGTGTGTATGTGTGGGTGACTTTTCTGTACACGTGTGTGTGTATCAGACTAGACAGTGCATGATGCTATCAGCAGCAGAGGATATGAAGACTACTATTTATAACTCCCCCCTATCTCAACTTAGACTTGTCCTGCCCCACAGGGCAGGTGCATGTTTGTGTGTGTGTGTGTGTGTGTGTGTGTGTGTGTGTGTGTGTGTGTGTGTGTGTTTGCGTCATTGTGTTTGTGCGTATGCAGCAGAGTGGGAAATTTGAGAGCAGGAAACTGTGAATGTGATAGACAGAGCAAGAAGGGAAGAGCTGTGAATGGTAGACTGTGTGTTTCTCTAGGTATGTGAATGTGTATATGTTTGTGTGTGTGTGTGTGTGGATGCTGCTAGCTGAAGGTGTGAGTACAAAGCAGAGACATGTCGCACTTGACAAGGGTGAAATGAGAGGATATGATTGGCTGTTTTCTGATGTCATGGATTGTGAGCCATCCCAATTAGAAACAATCATACGCTGCTTAGTCACTCCATCAGTCCTTTTTTCTCCATCTGTCCTGCATCCAAATCCCCTCCCTTTTTGTCACCGATTCCATGTCTGTGTGGAACTTTTCCTGCTTGTCACTGTCAAGCTAATTTATTATCTTAAAGTGTTTCTGTTGCTAATCCTTATAATCATAAGCTTCTTTAATGATGATTTACTTTATGCTTCCAGTTTTTTATTTTAATAAATATAGAACATGAAATACAGTAAAAGAGAAAAAACACCTCATTCATTTTATACAAATGCATACGGTATACTGTGTGCTGTAAAGTCAAATTTGAACAGGAGAGAACCATCAGTGACAGAAAAGGAATCGAAGGTGTGATCGTCTTCTCTCCTTCAGGAGCAGAGCACAACATTTTTTTCAATTCTTTACTGCTGCAGTGTGTTGTCTTTTGCTGCAGTCAAGTGTTCAATTGAGGCAATTGTGGTCTGAGAATTATAGGTTAGGAAACCTAAACTGTCCATTTTTGAGACAAAATCCAAAAGCCTAACCTTCCCTTTTCTTATTCAAGCAGTGTTTTGGATCATGCACACGTGTAAAACTAAGATATTCTCCCCAAACCAAACCAAATCTCTTCATTCCTGTTGGGCAAATGGCAAATATAGATTTCAGGACTTAAATATGTGAAGACAACATATAAAATAAAACACTTATTCCGTTTTATTTGCTAACATATTCTGTGAATGCCATGACTGCTCGATGCTCCCTGGTGGTCACACTCCTCTGTATATTGCTTCAAAGCGTGGGAGTAGAGTGGGAGCTGCGGTGATGAGGACAGGAAGTGACACGTCTTATAGACTGACCTCCCTCCTGTCCCACCATGCTCAAACATTGCTGCAGTTTCAACCCTATTAGAACACACACTGCTACACAGAGAGCCTCTGAAGAGCATTTGATCCCGAGTCATCCAACCTCACAGATACAATACCACTAAAGAGCACTCGAGAGTCTTGATGTAAAGGGGAAAATGATGAGCACACACACAGTCGCCCAAATCATGCCAGCAGTGAATATCTGAAGTATAATATTGAGAGGCTAACAACCTACTCTGTGTTATAGAAGTTAGAAATCGATTCCTGTCTTTTCCTTAGTATTGATCTTTTCTAAAACTACTGTATGGTGGCAACATTAAGTCAACATGCAAGCAAAAAGGAAAAAGCCTAAACGCTGACATTTCTTAATCTGCCTAGACTCATTATGTGTCAACACTTTTCGACAAGTTCATTTCTGAATCAATGTGCTGGAAGTGTCTTAAGTTTTTTTGGCTGACATTTCCACAGGTTCCTCATCAGAGCAGACTTCATCTCAATCAGCCAGCGCATGGCTGACTTCAGTCAGAGCAGGGTGGATGCTGCAGGCGGGGCTAGTTTAGATGCTAAGTGAGCAGTAGTGATGATGTTTTAAGTGATATTCACAGTTAGAAATACAGGAGTGTAGAAGATTCTACTGAATGTGTGGATGAAGCTGTGTGGTTTTGTCTGCCTGAAGTTTTTTTGGCAACTTTTTTGAACATTTACTGTATCAGTTCTGTTTGATCACACATCGACCCTCCTGCTTTTTATTTTAGTTTAGTCACAGTGTGGATGAGTTAGTGTAGATATAAGATGCAGGCAGTGTGAACATTTTGAGAGCAGGTGCGATCTTAAAAGGTGACACCCTGCAAAATCACTTTTTCTTCACTTCTCTTATTTCTCGTTCCAGCCTTCTGTTCTGCGTCTCTTAGACCTCATGGGCTTTTTTTTAATTTTTCTCTCCCTGTCAGGTTTCAGCCTCACACACGTGCGTGCACACAGACATGTACACACACTAACCTACAAGTCTATCATAATTACAGTGCCAAAGACAAGTGGTGTCAAAATAATCCATGTGTGAACTCTCTGACATTTCAAGGTAGCGGAAGTCCACCCAGACACTCACACAACAAACCGTGCAATAAACAACCAAAGACAAGGTAACACCTTGTCAGTCGACACATTTGTGGTGCTAGACACTTTTTCTTCCTCACTTGTCTCATTTCACATCGTTTAGTAGTCAGCGCCCTAATGAATCATTTAAAATTGAGCCCCCGCTATAAATGAATAGAACTCATTTGTTCACCTGTAATAGTACATGCCTGCTCCGTCCAAGTCCATGTCTCAGTATGGCTGAATTAAGTGGCAAATGATTCTGAGTCAGGTTTAATGGAGTGAATATGAGTGACTCATAGTGACTGTAACCCTCGTTGCCCCAGAACCAAGCCCACAGAGTTCTGCAGCCTGCCTGTACTGCACCAATCCAATTTGGGCCTAATTGAATTGTTCTGAGCCCCCCATCCATATATTTCTACACAAGAAGCTTATTACCCTTGATCTCTATGTGTGTGTGTGTGTGTGTGTGTGTGTGTGTGCGTGTGCGTGTGCGTGTGTGTGTGTGTATGAGAAACAGTAGAAGAGAGAGTGTCCGTGTACCTGAAGTGTGCCAAATCTTAAATGCTCTGTTGCTGATTGATATTTCTGAGCTGTAGTTTGAATACGTTGCTGCTGAACTAATAAGGAAAGTGAACCTAAGAAAAATCGAATGAATAAAGTCTCTCTTCTCTTTTCTAAGTCTCTCTGTTTCTCTTCTCTGTTCTCTTCAGGATGTGAAGTCAACATTCTTCCAGTTCGGCGCCTCCATCCAACAGGAGGCTCTGCTGATGCTGAACATTATGGAGGAGTACGACTGGCACATCTTCTCCATTGTTACGTCCAAGTTCCCTGGCTACCAGGAGTTCATCAACATCCTAAAAACTACTGTGGACAACAGGTAGGATGATGTTCTCAGCTGTGAAGCAGATTATAACTAAATTTGATAATAGTGGCCAACAAGATGGCACTTAAAGTACAGCAGCATCAAATAGTTTTTTACCTAGATGTGGATGTGTTTGCTGAAATGTTGACTTACCAGCTGACGACAATGTGGAAACTTCCTTTCCATTTGGAGAAGCTCTGGATACAGAACACAAAGTGTAATGACCATCAACACACACTTGACCTACGTGTAGCATACAGTACAGTATACACTGTATAGTGCAAATTGGGAAGTGTGTTTAGTTTATGTAAGATCTGCAAACAAGTAGGAACAATAAACTCAGTTGAGTGATATTTTTTGCATCCTCCATTTAGTAAAGACCATATAAGTCTAAAAAGGAAATGTAATCTTAATATTAAATATAAATATGATAGTATCTTTTGCAGGATTGTTACACACGGTTTAAATGGACAAGCTAGCTTTGCATATTCAAAAATATTTCCAGTAAAATTCATTTGGATACTTTCAATATAATGACTTCTAATGAAGATACACAACTTCAAAATTGCATATTGAAAATACAGTATCTACATAATAGGGAAACTATGAAGCACTTAGGACACATTTACCCTTTCAGGTCATCAACCAAATCACTCCCAGGGCCAAAAAGTTAGACTAAATAAGTGCAGATTACAAGCACTGTAGGTACGTTCTCCAAAGAGTTATTATTTTGGGCATTTCTCCAAGCCCATTTTTCCATGTTGTGTGTAATCTTCTCCATTATCACTGCAAATTTCCCCAGAGAATGGGCAGGTTTACTTTCTGGAAGAGTTGTGGTGTTCCGGCCTTGTGTTTTTCATCTCCGCTCATACATCGTGTACTTCAGAGACAGAGTCAGAATGGAGTGGTTTCATAATCATTCTTAAAATTAATGTATATGACTGGTGGTGTTACTACACATGTGGATTTGCTGTTTGCTTCACCTGTAGGTCATTCTGACTAAAGCTTTAGCTCTCACAAGAGAGAGAGACTAAAAAAATCTACAGAAGAGAACAGCAAGTAATATATTTCTAGCAAAAATGTCAAAGTCATGATAAATGTTCAGCAGTGTGGAGGTGGTAGCAAGGGCCGATGTCTGCACCTCTGAAATACAGTATAGAAGCCCATTAGCAGTTCGTCTTTATGTCAAACCTAACACGGGTTCAAAGTAGTCTGACAACAATTAGTGGAATCCTCATAGAATGAGAATGTGTGAATTTGTCCTCAAAACGTGTCACTAACAAGAAACGACAGTCTGAACGTTCCTAATTCAACAATTTGGCTTTGCCCTGTGTTTTTAATCCTTTGGATGAGAATGTGTTTCTCCTGAACACTTTCAGTCTTCAATCTCCTCAAACATGTTCTATATGCTCCTTCTTCTTCTTTTGGCTGCTTCCTCACCAGGTTCATGAACCTCCTCTTGGTCCTTTCTTTTTTCCTCCTCTCTTGCAGCTCTATCCTCTGCATTCCTGATATACTATGGAAGAAATATGTCTATACATATAGAAAAAGAAAACTTGATTACCCAATTAACTGGCTGTAACTAACAACCTCTCATTGCACTGTTTTCCATTGATTGTTTACTACCTCATCTTTGCTTCATAATTACTGTTACAGGAAAATTGTTAGGAAATAAGTTATTACAACTTTTGCTTTATAAAACATGCATCATCAAACTGTTAGAGCTATACACAAATCGTACCCTGTGCATGTTTTTACTCCCAGCTTCCAGCTTTAAACGACTCTAAGCCCCCTTGATTATGGTTCTTTAGAGCATCATTAGGTATTGTAACATCAATATCGATTCCATGTAAATGTATAAATAATACTTTAGTAAAAGGTAGCTCCACTGTGCCAGAGATTTGTAATTAAGAAAAGTTACTCAACACACCTAGTGTCAATATTCGTACCCTCCAGATGTGATGTTGAGCTCAGTGTTTAAATAATAGCCTATCATTCATGAAACAAGAAATAATAAGCCCAATTACCTGCAATTACACGTTGTCGATTTTCCATGTCTGCATTCACTTGGTTCACACTTAGTCATGGGCAGACAGTTTTAATGCCAATGAGCTTTCACCATTCACAACAGAAACATGTGGTAGGTTCAGAAATACAGGCTCAGATGAATATGAGAGGAATATATTTTCTAGATAACTGGCAGATATGTGATCTGCCTGTTGGGACAGTGCCTGAACCACCAGTGATCAGAAATGGTGGTTACAGTATCTGCAGTATGAGGTCTGAAACGTCCCAAGCAAACGAGATACTGTGTGTGCAAATAAAGAAAAATCAAAAATCAATATCCAGAACTATATAATAGTTTAAAAGTATTTTAAAGGTGGATGTTCACTTTGTATGTGTTCATTTTGGTACAGAGCAAACAGTGACATCATGGCGTGGAAACTAAGTTCTTCTTTGAACATCCAGTGGCAGTTACATCGTTCCATAGCTGCTCTGACCCGTGCTGTCTTTCTTTCATTGTGAATGTGTCTCCGTGCATTATCGTCTCTCTTTACTAGTTTTGTCGTCTGGGACTTCTAGACCATCATCGCTTTGGACAGCAAGAAGAGGACAAGACGTCCCAAATCACTCTCATGTTACGCAGCCTGCCTACTGTTGGATTCTTACACGATGTTTAACTGCTTCCCTCTTTTCCCTGCTGTGTGTCACATTTTGTAACACTTCCGTGTTACAAAGTGCCTCCTGTGTGTGTGTGTGTGCGTGTGTGTTCACATCATTCCTTGGCCAACTCTGTCAAAGACCTATACCCCTGACACTTGTCAGTTTGCAGCATGTTATGTTCTTTAATTACCACCATTTCCCACCATTTCCTGTGTTTCTACTGCTCTTCAGCTTTGCGTTCTGGGATGTGCTGAACATTATCACTCTGGACAATGCGAAAAAGAACCACTAATCCCGCTGGATGAAAAAGATTCCCTCTGATTGCATTATCTTTTTAATGAGCATGTGTTGCTTTTCACTTTGCCCACTTTAGCTAACTGGCTACAGAACTGGTTTAAATACATATTTCACTTGGAATCATTATACATTTTGCTCCACAACAGCATCAGTCTCAACACTCAAGAGGGCTAAATTATCCTTATAAAACATTTATAGTCAGCCACATAGTTTTGCAGGTGCAATGCAATATTAATGAACCTATTTTTGTGCAAAAAGTGTGCCAGAGGCTCACAGTGGCCGGCCTCTGTTACAGCACTATTAACTGATACCTGTTGATGCTTTTCTGTCACTAATTAGCAAACTGACCACCAGCACTGCGTTGGCTCTTTCACACTAACAAGCCAGTGCTTTACCATTTCTTTCTGTGGGCTGGAACCCACTGAGTATCACTGTACAAGACCAGCTTTAGCGTTTGCATGCTATTTGGATTTAATGTGTTTCCTCTGACAATAAGCAATGTACACCTATTAGCATTCACGTCATATTTTACAATGATATTCATTATAATGCCTAATTCTAGCTGCCCTTGTCCTGCACACGAACAAAGTTAATAGTCTATTGTTAAATATTAACATTTCCCTCCTGTCCTTGTTATTCTTATTTTAGCTTTGTGGGCTGGGACCTGCAGAATATCATCACTCTGGACGCAGTGGAGGAAGACAGCCGGTCTCAGATCATGCTTAAGAAGGTCCAATCTCCAGTGGTCCTGCTCTACTGCTCCAAGGATGAGGCAATCTACATCCTGGAGGAGGCTCGATCTCTAGGTCTCACCGGGTTTGGATACATCTGGATTGTGCCGTCACTCACCACTGGTAACCCGGAAATAACGCCTGATGAGTTTCCATCAGGAATGATTTCAGTGTCATACGATGACTGGGACTACCCTTTGGAAGCGAGAGTTCGTGATGGCCTAGGGATCATAACGTCAGCAGCGGCAGCCATGTTGGAGGAGTATGGTGACATCCCTGAAGCCAAGACATCCTGTTACGGACAGATGGAGAAGACGACCAAGTTGCCACCTAGTGCACTACACAAGTAAGCAAAGAAGTGCTTGCTGACATTCATGGTTATAATGACTATTTTTATAACATCTAAGACAGACAGTAGCTGTGTGAATGCACATAGACGCTTGTTTGAGTGCATGGCTTTCTGCCACAATCTGTTTGTTTTCACCCCTGTCCTCAGTAATTAGAGACTTCTACAAGTTTCCACCAAGTCTGATTAAGGATTGAGATTGAAGAAAGATGCAATTACTGGATAAAAAAACAGGGAATTGAGAATTAGAGCTAAGAGAATAGAAGACGTGTAGGAGTCAGAAAGGGGAATGAAAGAGCTGAATGGAAGTTAAGGAGGGAGTTTGTGATTTAGGTAGCGAAGGATGAGTGAAGGGAATAAATTGAGACTGGGGTAACAGCGGGAAGCCGCTACAAATGAGTGCTCTCCAAAACTGAAGAGCTCCTCGACGAGTGCTTCTGTTCGCCTTCTCATTTATTTCTCCATCTCTGATTCACTCGATATTGCTCTCCTTCTCATCATGCACTCGCTCCCCAGCAGCCAGTGGGAGATGTTGCAGGTCTTGCCAGCTCTGTCTGGCTTTCCATCTGGCAATGAAAGGAAGAGACACACACACAACCTGTGTTTACATCCCCACACTATTTTTTTTTTTTCCAAACTGAAGTTTAAATAACATCCCATTTATTTGCACAAACATGATGGAAAATTCATAAATGTAGATTTTTAATGTGCTCCATTTTACATTTAAGATAGTTCAAGTAGAGAATGATTGACGGGAACATATTTAGCAACTCTGATTGTTGTTATTTGACAATATCTATGAACGTTTTTATAGTCCTAGTTAGTTTGTATTTGTATTAGCTAAAACACTTTTGGCTTCTGTAGCTAATGCATAAATTACACTGCCTACTTTACATTAGTATTGATGCTGTTTTTAGTCTGAAACTCCCAAAGTCTTTGTGTTTTTCTTTTTATTAACAAAGAAACCAAACTAGTGCATTGTGCACTGTGGATATTTAAGAGATGGCGCCTGGGAGATTAGAGCATTAACTGCAAAAAAGGGCTGGGCTGAGCAGTTTGAAATTTCAGTAGTAACAGAGGAGAAAATGGCATTAATCAGCAATATTTATGAACTCCCACTTAAAAATTATGGTCATTTTCTGCAGCGACAGTAAAGTATGACTGATAGCATCTTTAATAACCAAAGTGGGACTTTAAATACCAGTTCCACACTAATATAGCAATCATTTGTTAGAAAACACACACACACACAGACACACATTGCAAGAGATTTACCTGAGCCAGCTGACTTCATTCCCAGCATGCTCTGCTGCTTCAGATTGTTACCCAGGTGATGAGTAGCCACAGATGGCTCTGTTGTGGGTGACAGAGTTCAGCCAATAGGGTTTCAGGGCCAGGACATGAGAAACATGATTGGTCAAGGATAGGCCGTGGCGGTGGGCCAGTTTGCGCTGTTAGACCATCAGTGGGTGTCAGGGGAGATGGGAGGACACGGTGAAGCGAAGACACAGACAGAGGCGGGCAGATGGCCCTGTGCACCAGGTTTACATACTTGAGTATTTACAGATTTCAGTAGCAGCAGCATCTCATGAGTATCTGGTTAGCAGTCATTTTGTTTAAATGCCTCCCACACGCAATAGTGACTTGACAGCAAATTGATTTGAGGATGGACCTTTTATTCTGAAGTGGGCAAAAACATGTCTCAATAGAGCTTAATATTAGTCTGTGCCTGGGATCTCAGAAGAGCCAGTAGTTCAGGTGACTAGCACTGTGCAGTGTGGGCTTTCAGTGAAGTTTTACCTCACTCACTTTAGAGCTATGATGATAAATCCACTGTGACACATCTAAGATGAATATGTTTTGCAGAGTAATAGAAAAATAAAATTAAATAAAAACAGGTGACAAATGACCAACTAAGAGCGCTGGCCAGTGCAGCAATCAGACCAAGTGACAACTTGTGTTCCACATAAAATATGGTGTGTGCATGTGCACAGGTCTGTGTGTGTCCGCATGTGTGTGTGTTAGACACAGGAGAAATATCCCCCCTGAAGAGAATGTTCTGTCATGGCAGATTTACAACGTGCTGCTCACCTTACTGTGGTGAACAGTATGCCTTAAAAGACTTTAACACTTATTTATCAGTGTGTGTGTGTGTGTGTGTGTGTGTGTCTGTGAGTGTGTTTGTGTACACACATCTGAGTGTGTGCGTGTGGAAAAGGCGTGGTGGTGGTAGTAGTTTGTTCTGACAGGTAATTTCAGTCTCTAGCCCTGATATATAAGGGTGAGAACTCGCACACGTGTGGACAGTTGTCATACGAGCCGTGCAAAGACATATTATATTTAGACACAATACAGTAGAACTGAGGGTTTAAAAGATGCATGTCACACAGTATGTTGGATTAAAATTATATATTATGCTCATGCAATATTACATAGTCTATGTTCATAACATGTATATTTCATCTTACAAGTAGGCTACTTACATTTTAATACTCCAGCTGTGTTTACATATTGTTCATAATTGCTTACATTGAATCATGTCCCAGTGGCTCAACATGCCAGTCACCGTTTACTGTATGATCACACATTAGTACATTTTGGACTAAAGGAAGTACAGACTTAAACAGCGCTGTTAACAGTGCAGAGATATTACCTAAACTAAACGTTTTTGAGTGAGGCTCAAGCTTCTAACAGATCAGACAGATACAGTCGTTTCTGCAAACCACTGTGCCTTAATAGTGAATAGTTGGAACAGGTCTTTGGTTTCCAGGCACAGGATGATTCCACATTTTACAGGGCGGCAACTCTAACTACTAAAACTACTGCTAATCCCGTCGTAAAAGAAGATATGAAGTATGATATGTGAGCAAGGTGCTTCAGTGTTGCGAAGGGATTCCTGTAGTAAAAATTGATTTGCATATTGGAGAAAAGCTCGGTTTGATATCCCAACCGAGCTCCAGTATAAAGAATCCAAAGCCAATACTCACATAAATCCTATTTTGTGCAACAAAAGAAATCCTGCTGAAGTAGCTGTGTGGGCATGTGTTGCATTTTGTTGTGCAACTGTAAGCTTGGAAAATACAAATGCTATTGTTAGCATTAATCTCGTGCTACTGAAACTCACACAGAAAAATAACTGCACAGACTCATACACACCAGGGACAACAGGAGGGGCAAAGACGCTACTAAGCTAGCATCTCCTTCACCTTGTGCAGTCATCATTCATGCCACACTTAACACCCGCCACCTGAGGCTGAGTGTGTGTTTTTTCAAGTGACTACCCACCCTTGGGTCCTCTTAAAAGATCTAAATCAGCACTGATATCAGCTCCCATCTTTTTCTTCAGGCTTCCCTGCCACACCTTTTCACTCCTGCAAGCACAGTGGATGTGTGTGTGTGTGTGTGTGTGTGTGTGTGTGTGTGTGTGTGCACTTGCTTTAGCGCTTCTTTAGAGCCTGAGTGATTTGACATCATACATCATTGCTTTGACTAGTCCTTGTCTTGAAGAAGGATAAATGTCTCTATCTATAACACCCACACAGCATTATAGAGTTCATTTAAACATTTCTGTGGAGACCATTTTCCCTGCAGTAAAACCTCTTCAGATAAAATGTAGAGTCCTTATCACAATAAGACCTTTATAAACATGCAGAGATACGAAGAATAACTTAGCACTTCAGATTTGATACCTATTGTGTCAAGAGCACTTTCGCAGGGCAGGGCTGTTACCTGAGAAGACGGCTGCTGTGGTGTGTGCAGAATAAAATGACTCAGTATTTTCAGATATCATTGTCTTAACATCATCTTGACAATCGAACGCTGCAGTTCCTTTGCTCACTGAGTGGACCATTAATAAAGCAGCTCTTATGTGTGTGCTGCAGTGTATCTGTAGTGTTGGTTCAATCTGGTGCAGTGCCCACCCATCGCAGCCCCCTTTTCTCCAAAATACAGGAAAAGAGGAAAAAATAACACCAAAGATATTTTTATCCTAACTCTGTCGAGGCTTAGTCCTCTTCCTCTCACGTCGCCGCTTCCCATCTCTCTCACTCAATCTCTGTTATCTTTATACTCTCTCGCTCACTTTTTTTTTTTTTTTTGGCTGCCCCTTCTGAGCAGTCTCCCTACTTCAGCTCCTTTTCCTTCGTCCCCACTAATGAATAGAGAGATTACTGATATAATGGAGGCTGGAAAGTGAGAGAAATTGGATCGCTTTAGTGTGATCCTCAGTGCTACAGGGGAGAGGAAACATTACGTGGAGAATTGTTGAGGTGGGCAAAGTAATTGTCTGTGTTTCTGTGTTTGGGAAGGGATATTCATTCAGGGTTGTTTAGGGTCATCTTCCAGCGAATACACTTCAGTCCGTGTCCGTATCCTAGCAACGGCATATCAGGCCCACCTGTTCGATGGGCGTCGGCCCAAATGGGCTTACACACACACACACACACACACACACACACACACACACGTGCAATCTGCCCGTCCTGTCTGCATCATGCTCTTGGTTACAAACACTAATGTGTGCGCTGTTAGTGTATTCCTAATTGCATGAAGTCATTTGTTTTTTTATTTCCTGTTTATAACAGGATAGAGAAGGTTGTCCCATAATTCAGGTGTAAAGAAACCTATAAGAAACCTATCAGCATGATGTCCCACTCACGTAGCCTCATCCATCTTACTGTCTTCTTACAACCACTAAACAAGTTTCTGTGTTGTTTTTTTCTGATTTATATCACATCAGTTATGTTGCTGCTGTAAATATCACTTTCTTATCACTGTGTGTCAAACAAAAAGCAAGAAGATAAACCAAATCAACAACAAATGAGGGCAAATTGTACAGTAAAATGAGGGAATAAAATAGCAAAGCCTTCCACTGCGTGTGTCCAAGAGGCATGTGAGCGTGTCTGCATCTCTTCCAGATAGACGGCTGCATCGTGCAGAAGGGGCTGTTGTCTAAAAGAGCAGCACAGGCACTGGTATTGATTCCAGCACCTCTCTCAGAGCCATAGTCACACATAATTGGGTTCAGCACTGCATCCCATGTCCAATCAAATGGCTTAATAACACTCACCTGGTCGCTTGCAGGCCAATCTGATTATTTTAATCACAAAACCTGCTCAGTCCACTTATCTCTGGCTGATTTCATCTGGGTATTGAGGGATTGTGTGTGTGTTTGTGTGTGTTTTTGTGTTTGTGTGTTTCAGCAATTTAAAGGGACATGTAGGTGTCGTAAAATGCCACCACTCACACAAACACACTCCACTTTTCTCCACTCGCTTTGTCATCATGTTTTATACACAGTGTTATAATTGATCATCTGGCTTGCCTAACATATAATTTAATAACTTTCAATTTATAATAGTTTTTTTATATAACAGCACAGATAATAAAAAAAGGATAATGAACCTAAAGGGCAGTTACATTAGGCAGATCATGTTAGTTTACGCAACTTCACCTAAAGAGACTTAAAATCAATGCACCCTAGTCCACCGAGCCATTTATCTCCCTGCTCTGCTACACTCTGCTACGCTCGGACGCACTTAATGTCGTCTTTGTTGTGAAATTACATTAAATTGAAATGGTCAAATACATAGCCTATTAATAGAGCACAAATTAGTGCAATTCTCTAATTAATTAGAAGGAGGAGTCTCTATCATAAAAATGTTGAATGAAGAAATATCTCTGCACTCTGCGGTTGAATGAGCCTGGGTCACAGAAGCCTCTGACAGCATCTTGCAGCATTAAGACATTTTTTGAAGCATATTTCTACTTAAAACCAAAAGGAAAACATTCTGTATGGTATTACAGTTTGTTGTTCAGCAGTTGCATCCATGCAGAAAGTGACTCCATGAAGCACCTCCAGAGCTCGAATGTGGCTTTTACGTGTTCCACGTAGAGGTTCACCTTATCGCCATGCAGTCCTAGAGCAGAAAAGGAAGAAAAGCAGAGTTGTTTCTCCTGTGTTGTACATGATCGCCGACAGAAGGAGTGAGTGAGACAGAGTGGGCAAGGACAGCCATGATTAATGTGGAGGCTATGTGGACCCAAGAATATCTTCCCATTGCCCTCCATCTTAGCTAATGTGACCTGCCATGTGGGTCAGCCATTACATTTTGTGTGTGTGTGTTATCTTCAGCATTTCCAGTTTACTGTATGTGGAAACACTCCCTGCATTGCATAACTTTCACTCTTTGTTCGGTTACGTCATCATAATCCACTCCATGTGAATGAAAATATGGCTTTACAACACTCGATACAAAAGAGCCTGTGTGAAGCTTTCAGGGTAGTAACACTGGTGCAGTAGATTGTAAATTGACTTTTTCTCATGCTAATACAATTCAATATCTCCCTCTCTGTGTTTCTCTTCACCTCCTTCAATTTCTTTCTATATCTCATGCTGTATTTATTTCTCCCTACCTTCCCACTATCTTCCTCCTCATCGCTCTCGCTCTCTTTTACTGTGTCACCCTCTGTCCCACCTCTCTTCATCTCGCCTCCTCCTCATCTCACCCTCAGGTACATGATGAATGTGACGTGGGATGGCAGAGACTTGTCATTCACAGAAGACGGCTACCAAGAAAACCCAAAGCTGGTGGTCATTGTTCTCAACAAGGACAGAGAATGGGAAAAGGTAGGAGTCACATCTGTGTGTACAGTATGTGGGTAAGTTTCTGCATGTGTCTATGAATTCATATATTCACATACAACAGTCGTGCAGGACATGCTCTCTGTTTCAGGGGGGTTGTGCAGTTTGTAGTCTCTGATAGCACTTCAAACCACAGTTAATCAAAACCAAAGACCTCAGTTATTGGTGTGGCAGAGGGTCAACGCTCTTGTTTGTGTGTGTGTGTTTGTGTGTTTGCCCTTCCACATTCTTTATTGACAGGCAATATTTTTTTTTAGACCATTCTGGTTTTTATTCAGGTCACATCTCTGTGTGTTACAGTATTCGTTTTAGTTTGCCGCAATCCACACACTCTCCACTCAATCTCTGAGACCAGCTTTTTCACATTACACACTCACACACACCCACACCAGAGTTGCACAGAAGATCCTTTATTGGTATTCTGAGGGGAGGTAGAGTGTGTTGTTGTAATGTGTGTAAACAGAGAACCCATGGAATTGATCAGTACTACTTCACTGTGGTGCAGAGAAAGAAGTGAGAGAGACACGGAGACCCAAAGTGGAAACATAATTGGGAGCTCTCCCTCTCTCTCTCTCTTCCTCTCCCACTCAGTCTGGTGCAGCTGTCCCACCCATGCACCAGAAATCAACTGCACAGACAGAGAAAGCAAGTGATGGAGACAGATGAGCCGAGGCAGTGAGAGCAAATGAGCGTGAGAAACAAGACAAAGAGAAAGAGAGGGAAACAGAGGAAGACAGAGGTGGAACTGAGCTACCACCATGTGCATGATTTATTTTTTTCCATCCACTACAGGTGTTTAGCACTCAGATTTTCTAAGCATCCACACCTGCTGTTCTGTGCAACACACGTGCAGGTAGCATATTTTAAAATATTGGTAAGAGTTGCTTGTGGATTTGCTGCAGCTGTTTTTTTGTTAATGGTGTCGGTGTCTTTTTTTTCCTTGAGGATTATGTAATCACCAGTGAATTACTGTTTTCTACAAAAGAAGCACAGATTGCAACAAGGCATGCAGGGACTGTACTGTATCTGAGTGGATCAGGAAGCTGGATCCAATGCTGCATTATGGGAGTTTATGCTAAATTAGGCTTTTATTTGGAAAAGCATGTGCTGTAACAACTGAACAGATATTTTAGAGCAACTGAGGAGGACCTAGCTCTGCCAGTAGTGGTAAACGTAGTGTGGATGGTGGTGGCGTGTACGTAAACGCACACCATGCATTAATGTTTCTGTAGCAGAGGTACTGTAATTTAATGACAACTCAAGACATCTATCCATTATCTTAACCACTTACCCTGTATAGGGTTGTGGGGGACAACCCTATACAGGGTGCTGGACCCTACCCCAGCTGTCATGGAGCTGGAGGCGGGGCACACCCTGGACAGGTCACCAGTCTATCACAGGGCTGAGATATAGAGACAGACAACCATTCACACCTATTGGCAGTTTAGAGTCTCCAATTAATCTAACTACATGTCTTCGACCTGTGGGATGAAGCCAGAGAACACAGAGAAAACTCACAGAGACATGTGGGGGGAAACATGTGAACTACTGCTACTGGATTTTAAGCTTTTCACTCATTAGCGTGTGGTTGGTCAAGTTAAACAGAGAAAATGTGTTGGTTGGTGAAACTTAAAAAAAAAAGCATCTCCATGATCAGCAACATTTCATTCATGGTGGAGTTACAGTATAGCATCACAGACTGAATGAGAAAAGTGTATTTACCGATCAGAACCAGGATGTTATGTTTTATTCCTGCTGGGTAGATGGAGTGTGTAAATTGCTTCAGGAACTGCTGCAGTGTTAGCAGCCAGTTCACAAAATAATTATTACAGACAGCATGGGATTTGTGCTTGGAGAGTCACAATATGGAGAGCAGACACACAGAAAAGCTGATGTGCATTCACGTGCACACACACACACACACACACCTCCAAACTGACACGTAATTTCAAGGCATCACTACTTCCTCAATCTTAATAAAAGTGCTCCACTTTAAGGAAACATCTGAGATTCCATAGATGCACTTTTATCTCACTCTTCCACTCTGTCATCATTTTTCTCACATGCGCACACACATACACACACACACACACACACACACACACATTCACAACATAAACAGAGCAAACGTAAGAGATGGAGAGCAGAATCCATTTTCCCGACATAATTTTGTCTGACAGGAGTGACAGATACTGTTTTATGACTGAATGGGTTTCGCCACGCCATTAGGAACTCATTCTCCCATAATGCAACTTGCCACAGCGATAACTCTCCCGGTGAGAGCGGCACAGAGAAGGTGCTCGGGGTAGGAGCCCTGACCCATGTTTTTCTTTATTTTTTTATCATCCTGTCTGACTTGTTCAGCCGTGTTCTGGCTGATGGTAGCACTTGTGCGAGAGTGTGTCCGATTATGTGTGTGTGTGGTGGGGTCAAGCACATTGTGACAGAAAAGGAGTTTGAGAGAGTGTAATACTGTAGATAAAGGAGAGAGCAAGGCATGTTATGTGCAAAGGGCAAGGCTTAGCAAAATAAAGAAGCGGGAACAGGGGGGTTTAAGGTGTCAAAAAAGGAATAGATTAAACAAAACAAGTGATTTTATTTTGAATTATAAAAAGAGAAGTTGCAGAGAAACGCTATTCTTCTGGGGCAGGCTACCTTCTCATCACCAAGTGGCTCTAAATCCATCACAGGATGATGATGTGATAGGATTGCCGCTATGGTTTGTTATAAATCCCGTGGGCCTTATCATCCTAACCTCCCACTGGCCTTGCTGTCACATTACACGCGCACTCACCTACACACTTCTTGCTATGTATTGTGTGAGTATGATATCTGCTTTTTCATACGGGGAGATTCAGCAGTCTGCTGCCTGGTTGGTCGATAAAGAGGATCCTCACTCCTCTCTGGGCATTAATTTATAACCCCTCTTTCTTTAATTAGAGAGGAGAGATGAAGAGGAAGAGGGAAGAGGAGAGCGGGAGGACAGGAAATCAGCTGAGCTGCTGAAGTCAGCTCCTTCTTCCTCTCCGCCTCTTATTCCTCTCTTTTTTTAAACAATTTTCTGAGTAGAACATTTATCTCTCCTCAGTTTATTGACTCATCCAACTAAATCAAGGCCACTCCTCAAACGCTTCTAGTCATGACTGAATGTGTCAGGCTGATCTGAAGTGTGTGTTGTCAGGTTTCTACTTCCTCTCCTCCTCCAACTTGTGTGGGTGTCTGTTGTGCATATGAACAGTTAAAGGTGCCACATGTACTGAAACCAAAGAGATTATTTATCCTTCTTTTTGTTTTTGTTCTGCCTAAACTGTAGTATTATGCACACTTCACTTCACCAATGCACAGATAGATGTGTGTGCACATGTATGCACCACACTCGCCTAATGTGAAATGCAACAGAGCTGGCGTGAGACAGATGGATAAGTGCAGCCACTCCCTGGAGAGTGAAAGCGACACACCACATACCACACACATCTTACCTCAGTGTACTATCCCCCTACCCCGTCCCAACACAAACACCTACACACACACACACACACACACACACGAGAGATGTAGCTGACAGCAGAGTGAGCTGTTGACAGCGAGCGGAGAGAAGACTCTAATCCCTGTCAGAAGACAGAAAACCACTCAAAGCAAAACAATTAAAATGCAAATTTCACTTCATCCTTTCTGCTCGTCTGATAATAACTTATCCAGGTATGAACGCTAAGTGAACATATATCTGTGTGCATGTGACACCCGCTGTCCTACTCTGATTCCATGGTGAAAAGGGGTTAACGTGGTTAAATGATAGTACTGTGTGTGTATTCAAGGGCATTTATGCCTTTGAATATGTGTTGCTCAGCATGTGTACAGTGTACTGTACCATATACGTTGACTGTAAAGTCAGCCAATCTATTCTGCACTCCGCTGTAGAAGAGACAGACAAGAGAACAACTTCTGAAATGGGAAATAGTGAGTGAGATTTAGCTATTTTCTGGTTCCTGTATCATTAATAATTAAGAGTTGAGCTACGCCGTGTTGGCTGCTGCTGCCTGTCTCTTTCTATCTGACACAAACATGCATAAAAGCTATATGCACACATACACGTGCATTCAGACCGGTGTGGGTGGGTATGAAATATCCATAGAGGACTCTGCAGCTCTGAAAACAGTTTGACTTTACAGTAACAACGCCATCACGCCACATATGTAAAACTTTTCTACATTTGTAATCATCTCAGTTTCTTAATTCTTATAGTTGAAATAGTTCCTGTTTGTAATTATTTGTTGTGAAGACAACTGACTATGTCTTAAACTAATAGATAAGTCATCTCATCTTCTTTATGCTCTGTTTTTACCTTCCAGATGGGGAAGCTGGACAATGGCAGCCTGACACTGAAGTACCCCGTGTGGCCGCGCTTTAACTCCTTCGGTGATGCCGAGCTGGATGACAACCACCTGTCTATTGTCACTTTGGAGGAGAAACCTTTCGTTATAGTGGAGGACGTAGAGAGACTCACTGGTACCTGCATGAGGAACTCTGTGCCCTGCAGAAAGCATATCAAAGAGTAAGTCATCTATCTGTCTATCTAGATAATTAGTTAATTAACTATCTAGCTACTAGCTAATTAGATAATTAGCTCATTCCCTAGCTATCTAGGAACTTGCTGGGTAATTAGCTAATTAGCTAGCTATCTAGCTATTAGCTACCCTAACACCAACGTAACATAAATATTGTATCACTTTAAAGTAACAACAAACACTATTTTTCATGATGCAGTGTATTTCCTCACTCCCCTCAGCATAATGCTACATTAACCTTAGCTAAATGCAGTCAACTAACCATTTATAATGCTAAACAAGTATGAGTGCAAAAATATTTAAAGCAGTATGACCTAAAAAAAATGACACAAATCACACATACAGATGCAAACGTGCTGTTAAGGTTGTTTAGTGACACTGACTGACTGGAGTTTCTGTGTTGTGCTGTGCTAATTAACAGAGTGACAGGTAATTCTGTGTTTGAAAAGTGGCCTAAGCACTGCAAAAAATGAGGTTCCATTTTATATCAGTGTATTTCATAATCGTAGGATGATGAAAATGACATCATTAATTTTCCATTTTCCTTCCTGGCTCTGCTCGCGCTCTCTCTTTCCTCTCATGAGCATGGAAAGAGGCGCAGTGTGTCTATGCAGCAGCGTCTTTCCTCCCCCTGAAAATGGAAGCAACTGCTGAACTCAGCACTTTAATTGCTTCCTTACCATTTTTATTTCTAATGCACCACTTCTGCTAGCATTTTGTTGTAGTATGTTCCTAAAGTGTTTGCAACATCTAATGGGTTTGCACTACTTTAGTATTATTTCAGTTTATTGTACTGGAACACAGTTAAAGTAGTACTGGAATGGGCACTCTGCAGACTCTACACTACTCTGTGTCACTCTTATCAGTACATGCGTGTACACGTCAATAATTAATACTCATGGGCACACATGCACAAACAAACAGAGTTGATTAAGCAGTAATAGGGTCCCAGAGAAGGGGTCAACATTCATCCAGAATGACTGTGAAGTAGGGCGGAGGATAAAGCATCTCCAAGGAGGAACACAAACACACACACACACACACACACACAGCATATACACTCTCTGCTGCCACATGTCCACTCACTCACAGCCCAGTACATTTGGGTGTGTTCCTCCCTCCTGCAGTGCAATTCCCATTCAAGCATCCGTAGTGTCCATTTGGAGAAAGAGGGATAGATGGAGGGAAGGAGAGAGGCAGAGAGAGGAGTGTGGCGGAGGGGTTGAATTAGGGGGTTAGAGGACTATCCATGCATGCAGAACTACAAATTCACTCATCCAGGCTGGGCCTAAAAACAAGCCATACTCACACTAACACACACAATTGCACATGTACCCACACTGCCCTCTCTGGAGACCCATCAGGCCCTGTAGCGTTTCTATATCAAGTTGGCCTGGCAACTTCACAAACAGCCCCATAACATCACATGCTCCCGGTGCCTGGACTGTACTACTGTATGGCCTGCCTAAATGAGTACACTGTGTTCATGAATGCAGCTATTACTGTTCTGGCCTATATGCTTGCTCTGTCACTACCCCCACCAGCTGAACCTGCCAGAAAGTTGACTTAGTTGTCCTTGTTTCTATTATTATTATCACAGATCCCATTCCCAGCACGATTCCTCCTCCCTCCCTGTAGCACTTTATCGTGTAGTTACCTTACAGTAACATGACTACAGCTACGTTCGAATTTTAACGTTATATCAAATTAATATAATAACCTATACTAAGCCTAAAGCAGCCACACTTCTTTCCTTATTCCCTGAGTCTGTGTACTGTGGACTTGACCAGCGTTTCTTACAAATGATAATAATGTTCTTTGTGGACAGTCTGTGAATTATTATACTCATTTTAGTCACAAATGACAAATTGTTCCAGTATTATGCACAGAAAGTAGCATTTTCTTTATCTTTGCACACACTTTAAAATGGTAATTTTACTTTTACTTAAGTACAATTATTTTTAAGTATTTCACATTTTTTACACTCTAAATCGTCTCTGAGTGATTTCTTGCCAGAACAGTCAGTTGCTCATTTTCCGTGCCAGGCAGTAAAGATGAAATGCTACGAAAGTGCACTGGAATAAAGAAATGGACAGACAAGAACTAATACAGACCTAAATAAATCAGTATCCAAATCACGTTCAGCTCAGACTGAAGTAAAACATGAAGAAGGAATAAATTTCACTTTAAGTCCCAAAAGGCGGTAATAGCAGGTTCATTATTCATTGTAAAGTTGTCCTTTTCACCATTGTGTGCGCTAAATTGTAAGCCATGGGCCAACTTAAAGATGTTGGGGTGGAAGATTTAGACAAATTGACACATTGCAAAGAGGGTGTCAGTTGTTTCAGAAGTTATTATTTTAAGATTGATGAGGAAACAAAACCTACATTGCTTCTCTGGTAATACATTTTACTGATTTTATTGACATATGCAAGGATTGCTGGAGCATTTAGATGCAAATGAGCATATTTATTTGATTTTAAATTAGCTCTAACAGCTGCTATAGATAATCTCTGGTTAGATCGGTAGAAAAACACCATGGGTTATTGTGCAACATTTCAGAAAATAGTAATTCACAAATGCTGACAGATCAGCCAGTGCCTGGCTTTTTCAGATGAACCCTTTCTGTCTTGTGCAAAAACTATTAGAACATAAAAAGGAAACTTCTTTCCAGTTTGAAGACAGCAAAGAAGTCAACTTGGGGTGACATTCGTTTGACAGGTCAATGGCGACAAGTGAGGGCAACACAGGAGTTTGCACCTAGAGCAAAACAACACACAAAATGCCTCCAAAGTGACAGAGTTTGAGGTCCAAAGGCTGCAGAGTCATGGATGTGTGGGTTCTTCCCCCCCTCACTTTCCATTAAGTTTGTGTCGGGGTTGTTGTTAAACTAAAGGACGAGGTTATATCCTCCTAATTAGCACATATCTAAAAGTTAAATGAACATCCCAGGTGGCTGAAAGTTGATGTTCACTCTTATGTGTGTGTGTGTGTGAACACTGTTTGAACTCTCCTGCTCTCGAATTCATACACGCAGATGGTACAAGGCTTGCAGATGCAGTGCCGTCATAAACCCCCTTCTCTAGAGAGACGGAGAGGTAAAAGGAGAGATAGGGGCATATTTTTCAAGTCTTCTGATGTCATTCCTAAATAGAACAACCTGAACCTGAAGGTGAAAAAGTCCCAGGGTGATGTTTGTTCATTTGAGTATTCATAGAAGTTTAAAGTAGGATGCAAAGAGAGTGTGTTTTTAAAGCAAAAAGAAAGATTGACATGAATCCATACAGTACAAGGTTCATAAAGGTGGATAGAAAAGTTGATCAGCCTTTCTTTATGCATTATTCTGCTTTTGAGCACAGCAGGTACATTTTCAGTAAATGTCTATTTCCTACCATTTCCCTCATTTTGTGTCATCACAGGTCAAAGAAGCTTCTGTTCAAACTAATGGTGTTTGTGTTTTCTTTGTGTTTCTGTAGTAACACAACAGAGGCTGGTGGGACGTACATCAAGAAGTGCTGCAAAGGCTTTTGCATTGATATTTTGAAAAAGATTGCCAAGTATGTCAAGTTCACCTATGACCTGTACCTGGTGACCAATGGCAAGCATGGCAAGAAGATCAATAATGTCTGGAATGGGATGGTGGGAGAGGTGAGTGGTCCATTCACTTACCTACTGCTTGATGAGTTGATCATAAAAGACAGATGTATAATGATTGTGGTTGTTTGTCTGTAGGTCAGTCTTCACTTTACGTTTGCAGTACATTTGTGAATTAATAATACAAGTATAGGCTGTGGGGGAATCGTTAATGGCTGCATTACACAATATTCCTATTCTTTATGTTGCAAAACAACCTTTTAGTGTTGACTGTACAGAACTTTTAAAGTATGGGGGAAAAAACCTTCAGCTTTGAGGCTTTGGCACCAACTGTAGATGCTCAGAAAGTAAACAAATCTTAGCTACTCCTGCAGAAAACTCTTTTGCATATCTTTAATTACCAGCTTCAAATTGAAGGCAAAGTCCCAGAGTTAACTGTAAGACTGTAAACTTTATAGCACTCTATATTTTTATAGCACACTTTTTTCACGGAGCTGAATTTCATCTACAGTAACATTCGTCTTATTTAGCAGTATTCTGCTTTTACACTCTTTACATTATTTAATATTCAGATTGAGGCTGAAGATGTTATTGATGTGCAGTCAGAATTTGGCAGGTATGATTTATTTGTGCTCATGAAGGATAGTGCTCATTTGCAGAGACTTGGACTTAGTAGTAACTTCTCTGTACAGAAGAAGCATGAGTAGTTATTGTAAGGTCACTTTTTCACTGCATGTTTGTCTCACTGTTCAATCAGTTAAGTAACTACAGACAGAACTTGAGTTTGAACTAACATTAAGTGCAGCTTCATGGTGATTGTTGCTAATATTCCTCTCCTCTCCTCTGCCCCTTAAAGGTGGTCTATAAGAAAGCCGTCATGGCCGTCGGATCTCTGACGATCAATGAGGAGCGTTCTGAGGTCATCGATTTCTCCGTCCCGTTCGTGGAAACTGGGATCAGCGTCATGGTCTCTCGTAGCAATGGAACCGTCTCCCCATCAGCCTTTCTTGGTAACTGTCACTGACTAAAATGAGAGGAAGCTCTGTCTTGTTTGCTTTTTCTGATTGTGTGAGTGTAGAATGGTATTTGTTTTGGGTGTGTGTGTGTGTGTGTGTTCCTGATGCAGAGATGACAGCACAATTCAGTTCTGTTCCGCAAGTGTCAATACTTGCTCTTTCATCACAGGGATTTAGCTCCACTGCTGCTTCCTGCTACAATAACTCTCACTTACCTGAGAGGGATTTAACCACAGGATTTTAACCTGACTGACCATGAATATCCCTGCTATGGCTGCTCAGTCACGTTCATTTGATGCACGACACTTCAGCATCATCATTTGAGCTGCTGCTCTCACATGTATGGGAAAAAATGCATACAAAGGCACACACATGCACAAATATTCAGCAAGTAAAAAAAGAAACACATGTATAGGCCAGCGCATACAGGCACGATGAAACACACACACACACACACACACACATAGGTACACACACTGACATGTATGCAGCACGCAGTTACTGCTGTGAAAGTGGCAATTATAAGGATTTAGCAGGAAAACCCATAATGGCTGCTTGCCAGCGTGCACGCACGCACACACACACAGTGTGCAACTCTGTGCCAGCAGTGCTCTCCCATTTAATCTCTGCAGTAGTGCTGTGAGCTTAGAGGGAGGACAGGAGTGCTGACACTAGGACTTCCTATACTGTACGCCTCCTCATACTGTCAAATAGGAGGTGTGCCTGTGTATGTACAAGATCATTGGGAGGGGTGTGGGTGGGGGTGTAGGGGATACTGTGAACACGCAGGAGTCAGCTTGTTATCCATGCAGTTCTTTCCTCAATCCGTGTGCCCCTGTGTTTATCTATACGATTGATTTATCCCTTCAGTTAACACAGTTCAGAGAAGCGACCATGAAAAAGAAAGTGATGTGATATAAAGACGTGCGATAACGTATGTTATTACTGAATCTCTGTCTTCTTATTTCTTTCTGTCAGAGCCATTCAGTGCATCAGTGTGGGTGATGATGTTTGTGATGCTCCTACTGGTGACTGCAATGGCTGTCTTTATGTTCGAGTACATCAGTCCTCTTGGCTTTAACAGAAACCTGGCACAAGGAAAAGGTGAGCATCAACATTAAGACACAGAAAGTGGTCTATGTCCAGTATATTTACCTTTTTGGCAGGAGGATTTCAAAGTTGTCATTTCTAGATTTATTTTTAAACCATCTGTCATTCTCTCTCCTATTATTTCTGTCAGATCCACATGGCCCTTCCTTTACCATGGGCAAGGCTGTGTGGCTGCTGTGGGGTCTGGTCTTTAACAACTCTGTGCCAGTGCAAAACCCAAAAGGAACCACCAGTAAGTTCATCGTGTCTGTGTGGGCCTTCTTTGCTGTCATCTTCCTGGCTTCCTACACTGCCAACCTGGCCGCCTTCATGATCCAGGAGGAGTTTGTTGACCAAGTCACCGGACTTTCTGACAACAAGGTAATGGAGAATAAATGGGAGATGTGGGTTGTTACTTGTTGAGAAGTATAAAACTAGACCTATTTTAAAGTGTGTCTTAGCCTCGTCCATTCACCACTTATTTAGTGAATAGTTGCTGCACTGTTGTAATTCGTTGTGATTACAAATTGTTAAAAATGCACTTTTTTATGTGTAACTGTGATAACATGCACTGAAACAGCTGATAAAGGAAGGGTAGTGTTCCTGAAGAGACAGAGGCAGATGTTGAGATGTACCAAGGAGAAAGCATCTGAGAATGATGTAGAGGGTTTTGACAACATACAGAAGGAGAGAGGGAGGGAGGGATAGGAGAAGGGGTACAGCAACTGGCAGGAGGGCGACAGAGGAATAGCGAGAGACAAAGACACACAAGATGGTACAAGACAACAGGCAGACAGATATGGGCCAGGCTGACGGCTGAGGTAGGGAGAACGGAATGGCACGGGGAGGGAGAAAGTAAGAGAGATATGGAAAGACAGAGAGGGTCAGGAAAGTGGAACCAGACAAAAGGGGTAAATGGCCATTCAGACAGATGTGCTGAGCGAGGCTGGGCATCAAGTCAACTGTTACAAGCAAACGGATTAAGAAAATTCTCCACTGACAACCCTGTCTGTGACTTTTTCTCTGTAAACTCCTTTAAGTGGTTCCGGACCATTAAGTGGGCTAAGAGGCTGCAAAACAAACTAACAGACTTGCATGTTAGCAAACAGACAGCAACATGGCCATTATCTGTTTTTATTATCACGTAAAGGCCAATCATCTAATTGTTTATTAATATTCTAATAATAATATAATCTGAGTGGGTCACATAAACAAAATGCTTCTGTGACTTAAGCATTGTCATTTTGTAGTGGTTCCACATTGTGGCTTTAATCCCATTTTTCGAAACCTCTAATTGGATTGGATGCTTCTTCATCTGTTACATTCAGCTAATGCTTTTGTCTATTGTGCATTTTCTCCATGCATATATTGTACATACTCACAAGCAAAGTGAGTTTGATTAATTTGCTCAGGATTCTTTTGTCAATGTTGCTGGTGATTCAGCTAAGACAGGTTTCATTACTGATATGAAAATAACCATTAATATATTAATCATAAGCTCAAAGGAGAATCAATTACTATCACTTTTTATTGTCTGCGGTTTAACCATCTACGTAGCTTCGGTACAGTTACATCTTTACAAGAACTTTAAATCTCTTACATTAAATTTTAAAGTCTTAAACCCCCTTACAAAGTCAGAGAAGGCTTCAAAGTTTGGAGACACAAAGATGGACTACTGAGATGGAAAAAGTCTGCAAGAAATAAATAAATAAAACATGTAAAGACACTGGCAATTCCTTCTTTAAAGAAAGATACGGTAGATCTGAAGAAAAATATGGCATGTGACAGAGATGGATACTGTAGGAGAACCCAACACATATACATAGAACACGCAAAGAAACAGTTACACACACAGAAAAGGGAGTCCTGTGCTTATGTTACAGCAGACATTCATAATAAGCAGACAGAATGGGAAAAGAATGACGAGGAAGAGTAGCAACAAAAGAGGCACAGAACAGAATATGAGCAAAGGAAAAGACGGCAGATGAGCTTAAGTAAATACACAACGAGGCAACGCTTGAACCTACAGCACTGGAATCCCACAGGGAGTCGCCTGACAAACACAAAGGTTTGTGAAAGATTTCGCAGACTGATATATTTACATTTGTTTATTCCAAATATATGTACTGTATATATATATTTGGAAGCCTCGCTACACGTGATTTCTTGGTAACAACATTCAGGAATTTATCGTATCACCGTTGTAATGTTGTGTGCGTACTTTACTGTCGGTCATGGTCATGGTGCAGGGCAGTGAGCACTCTTATCTCTACCTGTCTGAAGCACAAACCTTCTCCTGCCTCTTTCGTTTTCTCATCATCCCTGGATCAAGCTTTTATTAGCACATTGGCAGCAGCTCTTAGGTCCTGAAAAGCCCTTCACTTTTAATCTACATTTGACTGGTATCTGCTCTTCTCCGGAGGGCTGCTGCCTGTGATGCTGACACACACATTGTGTGACATCACCACTTATCACATGCACATGGACAGTAGAGTTTGACTTATCAACACACCCTCACCCTGACCTGATTACACAATAGATGCACGTGTGCAGGCAGATACAGTACTCATACAGTAAAATATCTCTAAATGTACTACATTTATGATCTACACAGTTTAGTGTACATAAAAAAAAATCCATTGGTATATTAGTAGTCACTATTCCAGGGTTTCTGCAGCTTACTTTACAATTTAACCATAGTAAATGTACTTTGAGTAAAATAATTTTGTACATAATTAAGACTAAAATTCAGATCTATTGAATTTTAGACATTTTAAGGACCAGGGGAAACCGTGTATTCAACACAAAGCCTAACTGACGTGTAGATATATGGAAATTATTGAAATATACTTTACAAAACCAATTTACGCACATATCCAGAAACACTATGTGGTTAGAGTGGAGCTTGTAATTGCTCACTAACTGATACAGTTCATTTGTGTCCGAGGGCAAATTGTTACCTCTGTGCACGAGGGTAGGTTGTTACCTCAGTAACAAGCGCACTACTGCAAAACCCTTGACCTGTACACTGAGTAGATTATACCTGAGAGACGCGGACGATAGGAGAATTTTAAAAAGCAGAAGAGGATCTGTTATAGGAAGGAAGAAAAGTAGGAGAAACCAGTCTCTCTGCTATGCAGAATTGGTTTTTGATGTTGTACTGTAAATGGTTCCCAACAGATACAGTAAAGCTGATAGAGTGAATAAATAAAAACTGTGAAACAGTGGAATAGACACTATGGACTATATAGAAAAAGAACACGTACATATTTTCCTACTCTGTAATAGTTGCTGCTATGACCTAAAATGCAGACTTTGCAGGAATGCGTGTATCAGTGTATTTTACTCTAATGGATGAGTTTATTCAGTTATATATCCTTTGATCCTTTGAATACTTTGTCTCTTCCAGTTTATTTCTGTTCCTTTTCTCTCTCCTGATGTTCTATGTATTGTTCTCCTTAATTGCGCCACAGTTTCAGAACCCATATGCCTACTCACCACCGTTTCGCTTTGGGACGGTTCCTAATGGATCCACAGAGAGGAACATCAGGAAGAACTATCCTGCCATGCACCAGTACATGGTCAAATACCATCAAACTGGAGTCCAGGATGCACTTGTGAGCCTCAAAACAGGGTAATAACATAAACTACTTTACTGATCCATAATACAATAACAAACGTGTGTAGTTGCGTGCACAGTATTTCAGTATGTGAGTATCCATGTTTGAATGTGTGTGTTTGGGTCAGCTCCTCTGAGACTGGGAATGAATGGGCTTTCTCACTGGGAGCACCTATTTTTAGTACTGGTCTCTCAGCAAGGACAGGGTTGCATGGACAGAGAAACATTGGTAAGGATGCTGAAAAGGTTAGGCAGATAGAATAGAGGAATAACTCTCATCACATGGCATGACAAAAAGGAAGAGGGTGGATTAGGAGTGCAAATGCAAAATGTCAGATTAGACAAACTGGAGGAAGGGTAGAGGACACGGAAAAAAGGCTAAGACACTAGAGAGGAAGAAAATGGCAATGAGAGGGCAGTGGAAAAGGAAAGCATAAGGAAAATAAAAGAGGAAAGGAGAGAGAGACATAGGAGGGGGACTTTTAAATATGAGAGGAAAGAGACAATATGGAGTGAGGCGAATTGGAAGTGAACTGGAAAAAAAAGGTGAAAACAACTTGCCGTAAGGTACAAAAAGTGAATAGACAATATGACAAGAAGTTATTTCTGATTGAATCCCACCCCATAGCCATTAACCAATCGGAGTTCTCATATGAAACGGAAAGGAAATAAAGAAAATTACACACATAACAAATATGAGGATATAATTCATTTTTATGCAGTTGTGTCTTTAAGCTCATTCTGTTTCATTCACCATAAATAAACTGGTGAAAAAACACTTAAAGAAGGCTTAAACCACTCCAGCATCTATAATACTCTCAGCAGCTCTGGTCTTCACTTCTGCATTAGCATACAATACGTGTAAACATGCTCACACAAATATCTCAGGTATCTAATACCACATTCACATAAAGAAAAACATGCATACTCATGTATATCTCTGCACACACAGTCAGCTGCAGGTATGCACAGTCACTAATACCCTCATTGATAATTCTGTTCTGTGGTATTAGCAGATGAGCAGTTTGAGACTCAATAGCTGGATTAACTGTGATCACACATAATGCTGACAAGCTTTACACCTAAAATCTGTTACAGCCACAAGAACTAAAACTATGCACAGGGGAGTAGAATTCATTTGACTGCACTTTGGTACAGCAGTGGTAAAGTTTCTATTTTTAATGGCATTAAACTGTTGCATTACTATCTATCTATTGCAAAAGTGTAGCATAATGCCAACAATCTGCAGTGCCCAAAGGTACAGGAACAGAGCATCTTCAAACATTTCAGTGAGACCACTGAGTTGTCACAGCAGGGATACTGAAGCAAAGGATTGTCTGACAAAAGAAGCTAGCTTTAAAGTTATCCAACGGCACAATAAGTATGAGGAAAAACTAGTATGTGTTCAGTATATTGTGCTATGTACCAGATTCAAAAGTGGAAATAGAGCAGGGAGGTTATTACTGTTGTATTACTGTTGTGATACATGCATGTTTGCAAAGTGTTGTTTGACACAGCCTCGCAAGTTTTACCTCGGACTGAAATCTCAAAATCAAATAGTCTGTTTTGGATTATTTGGAGTTTGAAATTATGGCAATTAATATTTATCTAGATTTACAACTGTACAAAGTTTGTGTGTCGGAAGACACAACTGTATAAAAATGAATTATATCCTCATATTTGTTATGTGTGTAATTTTCTTGATTTCCTTTCCGTGAATAGTTTAACTGACAGGTTATGTATTGTATGTGTTGCTCTGTGGTGATGTAAAACAAGATTTAGAGTTGTGCCAAATGGTAATTTTACTAAGATAAAGATGACATTCAAAGGTGTATATGGATTGAGGCAAGAAAATCTGCGCTGCTACCTCCTACTCACTCAAATAAAGGTGTGGCAGATCACTGATGGCTGAATCCTTTTCCAAGCCATTAGAGCTACAATATGTCTGGCTACCATCTACAAATATCCATGCACAAATCCATGCTCACAGACATGCACCAGTGCACAGCCACATCTGCACAATCACACACATACTGAAGTATATGCACACTTACTCACACACATGCCTGGTTTCCCATGTTTGGACACAAAGTCTGCATGTGGATGGAGCCAGTGATGGGTTAAGCTAATTACATAGCTAAACTATCGGCTGTGAGCCTCCGTTAGAGGGCTGGATCTGACATTCAGTAAATGCCATCCAGTCACTGCACTATTAGTAGCGCTCTCTGTGTGTATGTGTGTGGACAGAGAGTGAGAGAGCAGTAGCTAGTGACGGCATCAATTACATTGAAAATGTCAGTCTGATCTAGGATCTTTTACTTTCCACTTTGCAACCTGCTTATTTGTGAGTGTGTGAGAGAGAGTTAGAGGCAGTGAGAAACCGTGTAAATGTTTGTGTCTGTCTAAAGTTTGTTTGTTGTCCGTGTGCCTCCAAGGTCCTATCATCAGTGAAGCGTGCTGTATTGAACCGCTGCCACTCCCCACTGCGTCCTCTGTGTGTATGGTTACACTTGGATTGCAGCTCTATTGAAGATGATTTAACACTTTAGAACTGATCCACAAACAACACATTTGGAAAAATAAGCTCCTCTTCTGCTTTCTGTCTCCACCTGTGCACTTCTGACTCACTTTCTTGAGTGGAAAAAAAACACACTGAAATCTCTCTGCTCTCCTGCTTTGACTTCATCCCTTCTATCTTTTTCTTGTTTTTCTCCTCATGTGCAGTAAACTGGATGCCTTCATCTATGATGCTGCAGTGTTGAACTACATGGCTGGCAGAGATGAGGGATGTAAGCTGGTCACCATTGGCAGCGGGTAACTAAAACTTCAACTTAAAAAAAACGTTGTTTAAATCCATATGTCGTCCTGCACAGAGGCATGTAAATTTAGGCCACATGGACTTGGCAGCTTGTTTATCTTAGTTTTGCTACAATGACAAAAAGTAATTCAACATTCAGTATTTGTGCTTACTGCCCTTTCTTGCTGTGAGTTCATTGAGAATTTTAATGCCACATATCTCTGTACAGATTAAAAAAAACAGCAGCGATTTTTTCAATTACTATCATTATTCAACTTCTTGAACAATTACAGGTCTGGATTAGTTCTAGGTCAGAAAGAGCTGCTTCTCAGTTCTGGTCTGAACCACTAAGTCACCTCTGCCTCTGCTCTAAGATCCGTTTTTCTACACCTTAGTTTTAGTACAGTCAGACAAATGAGGTCATCAGAAGTGTTAATGACTGCACTTTAGAGGTGCTTGTAAGGATTTTGTTATCTCAGGAGAGAGCCAGTCTAGATGTTTACACTCATTTCAAGTCTTTATGCTAAAAGAAAGCTTACTGGCTGCATTGATCTTTTTATCTTTTAACTCTCAGCAAGAAAGCAAAGAAGTGTGCTTCCCAAAATGTCGTATTTTCCCTTGATGTACTACAGACAATGTGGCACTCATCTCATACAGCTAATTAATGTGCTTATTTTGTTTTGTTTATAACAAAGTACAGCTGATTATTAAATGTCACTATTTGTCCTCCATTTACTTTACATTCCCTGGTGCCACCACATACGCTACTGTAAGTTCAATTAAATCTGAGCTGAAGTTGAAAGTTCAGTGTTTTAAATAATACAGTTCTTCATACAAGCACTAAATTTGGATTTGAACTAGACACAACAGTTATTTTATTAAATATTAAAGTGAACAGAACAGCCCCAGGACTGCTTTTCTAACCCATTAATGAATTGTTGAATTGTTTTTGTGACCTGAGCGAATATCTTTGACCTACATTTTTAGGTCATCACATTTACGTGCTTCATTATGCAAGCAGGTTCTTCTTAAAGAAGTTTTAATCACAGTGAGCTATCTGAAGAAATAAAGGTTAAAATGTTTGTTTAAAGGTTAAAATATGTGTTTTCTGTGTACGTGTGTGTTTGGACTGGCTTACTTTCAGGTACATCTTTGCTACGACTGGTTACGGCATTGCTCTCCAGAAAGGTTCCTACTGGAAACGACAGGTGGATTTGGCTATCCTGGCTATTATCGGAGATGGTGAGAAACGCACTCGTACATCATTCTCATATACAAATTCAAAGTGCATGACACTATCTGCGAAGGCAAAAGGTTACACTGCTCTTTGCCAACACTGTAATTCGTGCACACATACACATTCTCACACACATGCACATCTCTGCTGTCTTGTCTGCTGACAGCACAAAGGGAAAGCAGTGAAGTATAAATAGTCCTTTGATGTTATTCTGGACACAAAAGGCTGCTCTAAACAGAGGGCACAGTGTGTAAGTTATTCTAATATATTCTTCTTTGCAACACCAGATCTGTGTGCATGTTTGTGTGTGTATGCATTACTCTATCTGAATCACCACATTTCTTTATTAAAGTAGCCTCAGAAGTTCTTACATAAACAATTTTCCTACTGCAAAACAGACAAAAAAGAGTTAGCCAGAGCTTTTAGTGACAGATTCATTTACATTTTACATCGAAAGCATTTTGCTAATGCAAGTGTTCACAGCCACTCACATTAAGTGCACTGAAGTTGATTAAATGAACATTGGTGTCAAAATAATCTTCTCCAACCAAATCTTATCAGGGCAGCATGCAGGCCACACTCTATATTTCATGCCTAGCTAAGGAAAAGGAAATAAAACAACAGTGTGTGACAAAGGTAGAGAAAGAGGAAACAGGTTGAGGCAGAGAGTGATGAGAGAGATAGAAATACAGAGAGTGTGTGAGCATGTGAAGACTAGAGAGAGGTCAAAGAGAAGACAAGGTAGGGAGCACAGGATGAGAGGAAGACAATGAAAGAGTGTCAGGTAGAGAGAGATGGGGAGTGAGAGGAGTGCAGTTCCTTGATAGATGACAGTGACTCGGTGTCTTGGCAGATCCTGCTTGATCGGATAGACATAATGTGGGTGGGGAGCATATGGCTTTTCACGGACAGAAAGACGAAGAGAAGATCTGTTGGTGGAAGGTGAAGGACAAACAGACACAGAGAGAGACAAAACAGGCTGTCTGGAAACATGTGGGCTGGGTACAGACACAGTTGAGCCAGCTATAGGTCACATCTCGTCTTGAAGGCTAAAGCGAACTCGCATATAATGAGAGCACTTTGCTGTGATATCCTGTTGTCTTCCCAGTGCTTGTTTAGCAGTGGTATAGAAATGTTAAATTGTGCTTTTTTAAAAATTTTCTATTTTGAGCAATAGTACAAATGCAATAGTTTTGACAGCAAGTTTGTATCCATTAGGTTACAAGTATGTTCAATCGTTTTTGGGACGGAGCCATTTCATAGTGCAGATTGCAGTTTTGTTACTATACTCAAAATAATAGTTTTTTAAATCAACCATAGATGCTTCAAACTAAAACATTTTAAAAGTTCTGAAAGTGCGGCTGAGACTTGTAGAGACTTGTGTTCCTGTGTTCCAACTGACTGGTCACCAGACCTGTTTGGGTCGTCTGACTGTTGAAAAGAACATTTGAATTTCAGCAATACTTCCCACTGGAGTCGGAGCAACCGTGCACGCAGTAGTTCCTTTCTCCTACCTACAGCTACATCAAATTTTAAGCAAGGCATAAAAGATAAAGCATGATATTTATGAAAAGATTTACATTGGCTCCATCTATTTGTATATTTGCAAATTTCGGAGGAGACGAATTCTGCTCAATTGTCTTAAAGGGTTTAGTAAATCTGCAGCCCCAAGACATCTAGACGAACACCACCATGATATTTATCTTTTCCCACTAGCAGCCTTAGTTATCTAGCCCTGAATGACATAGATTGGATTAACCACACGCCAAATGTCACAGAGGAAGCCAGAGAGGGTGGGGGCAGAAAGCGGAGAACAGCAGAGTGAGGAATGAGAAAAGATAAGGTCTTTGTTGCTTTCTACCGTTCTATCATTAAACCTGGAAAAAAAAAAACAATCTCTTTGCCCTATCAGGCAACAAAGAGAGGACTTGAAGACATTGGCTGATGACCAAACAAATTTACTTTATAACAACATTCCCTGCAAAACCAATTAAAGAAAAGCATTAGCATTGATCCTATAAGGTGACATATTTCTAACCACATATGCCCAAAAGCAGAGATTAAACATCTTTAAAGCTCTCATTACATCTGCTTTTAAAGTAATACTAAGTACAGATTGTCACAGGAGGACTATAAATGTTTGCTCATGTAATGCAGGATCTGGGTATAAACTCCTGATTATGCTAGAGTTCTTCAAACCCCAAAGATCCATTCAATAAATGATTTTCGCCTCTCTCTGTTTTGTTTTTCAGGTGAAATGGAGGAACTAGAGGCACAGTGGCTCACAGGAATTTGCCACAATGAGAAGAATGAGGTGATGTCAAGTCAGCTGGATGTGGACAACATGGCTGGGGTCTTCTACATGCTGGCCACTGCGATGGGACTCTCCCTCATCACCTTCGTCTCCGAGCACCTCTTCTATTGGAGGCTTAGATACTGTTTCACGGGGGTCTGCTCTGGCAGGCCAGGTCTTCTTTTCTCCATCAGTCGGGTAAGGGCTGACTTGTGTATAGCAGGTCCTAGTTTGAATCTGCAAGAATGTTCAGCAAGCATTTGTTAGCCTCTGTTTGTGATTTGAGAGAACAAACTACAGGTTTACATAGAATTACATTTTTAATGAGTACAAGCACTTGTTGGAACAGCAGTGTTGAATTTGGTCCTAACAGTCAACTGGTGTGCCTGAGTATGTTGCAGTGCAAGTACCTGGTCCTGAGGTGGCCTGAATGGATTAACAGTGGTTGTGTTCAGGGCTATAAAGTACAGTAAGCACTGCAACTGTATGGTGAGCTAATGTTATTAGGGTTAGGAAGTCCTGTCAAGTTTTCTATTAGGATAAAGGAGCAGAGCAGGCATGAACAGGCGTGTACTGAAAGAGACCTACTGCTGAAGTAAGAAACTCAGTTAAACAAGGGGAAAGGAGAGAGAGCTGCATAAAGCAAGATGAGAGGGAAGGATGGGGATGGCAATGGGAGGGGGGAATCACGAGGCAGCCCTGAATAGCAACAAAAATAGATACTAATTGCAGCATGTTTTTGGGTGAAATCATGGCAACCTACGTTAAATCAATCTATTCTCTCCCTCATTCTGTTAAAAGGTCAGCATTCTCCCTTGTTATGTGTAAGAACAGAAGACAGACATTCATCCCTAAACCCACTGCAGTGTCTCTGCACTATTTTAAACTGTGTCTCTTTTTGCAAACTTAACTGAAGGGGTGGGGAAGAGAGAATAACTTTGAGAAGCTAGTGAGGATCCTGAAAACACATTTCAAAGGCATTCTCCAGAGTTATTTAGAGCAAACGTCATTCTTAATGGCTTAATATCAAGTTGATATCAAGTTGTAATTCTAAAAACTCTTTGAGAGTGAGACTCCGTTCTTGTAAAAACATCAACATCAGTTTTAGAGTGTCCTACTGAAAATGTTCATATAAGATCAACTATTCTGAATTAGGAGTGTCACAGACTGTAGGAGGTTAATGTGTTAATAAAATCAAATACCACACAATTTATATCTAATGTTCCTCTGCAATATACTCTATATATAGATTTAGGTAAATGTATTGTTAACACGATTCATTTTTAAAACTACTGCAAACACAGTGAGGAGCTACACTACATCATGACTATATTCAATTAAATTCTATTTGTAATGCACTAAATCACAACAGAAGTCATCTCAAGGCAATTAACCCTAACCCTAACTAAGAGATGGTCCAGAGTCACCTGATCCATCTCTAACTATAAGCTTTATAAAAAGGTAAGTTTTAAGTCTAGTCTTAAATGTAGAGACGGTTTATGCTTCCTGAACTGGGAGCTGGTTTCAAAGGAGAGGAGCTTGATAGCTAAAGGCTCTGCCTCTCTACATTTGAAAACTCTAGGAACCACAAGTAAACCTGCACTCTGAGAACAGAGGGTTCTGCTGGGAACTATGAGGTCTTTAAGATAAGATGGAGCCTGATTATTAAGTGATTTATATGTGAGGAGAAGAATTTTAAACTCAGTTCTGGATTTTACAGGGAGCCAATGGAGAGAAGCTAACATAGGAGAACTATGATCTCTTGCGAATTCCAGTCAGAACTCTGCAGTATTTTGGATTAACTGGGGACCTAAGGCGTTACTGGGACATTGTTTTAATAGTAAATTACAATAGTCCAGTCTGGAAGTAACAAATACTTGGACTAGTTTTTCAGCATCACTTTGAGATGCTCTTCAATTTACTAATTGAGTGCTCCTAAATTTACTAATATTCCTCAGGAGGAAGAAGGCTGTTAGAGATTTATTGTATATGATGTAAAGGAGATATCCTGGTCGAAGAACTCAGATTCCTAACCGTATTACATTGAGGCAAGTTTGATAAATTGAGTGAAAGGAATTGGCCCAACCTCGGTACCCTGTGGAACTCCATAACTAACTTTTGTGTGCATGGAAGACTCATCATTAACACGCATACTGGAATCTGATAGATATGATTTAAACCAGCATACTGTTAACCCTAATAACTGTCTTTCTTGGCTAGGCAAGATTATTCTAAATTAGAGAAACACCAGCTTCTGTGATCTCTGCTTTAAGCTATGGATTGATGAACTGTACAATGGAGCTAGCTTCCTCTGATTAACTACCTTCTTTTTCAGAGGGGCAATAGTATTGAGTATTGTTTGGAGTGAGGCTAGAGTGAGAAAGATAGTTGATTTATGCTGGAATAAAGTTAAGTTGACTGCCCTCGTCTGTGTTGGTACACCTGAAATAAAAGATGGAATCAGTTCCTTAATTTTGTCAATAACGTTCAGATAAACATCTACTGTAGTAAAGAAAATTCTTAGGTTAAGTAAAACTCAGTACAGTAAATTCAAATGTTAATTAAAACTGTGAGTGGGTTTATTTACACTTTGAGCAAAGCCAATGGAGTCCAATAGTAAATTAAATGCAGTGTTGAGGTAAGCAGTTCAGCTCTAAAGTCACTGCTCTGGCTCCATATTTTCCCCCCCTTTAGTAAACATATGGTGGTTGTCCTTAGAGTTACAAATGGACACTGGTTGTTTTTTTACCATACCACCCTTATCATACAAGATTAACAAAATAAATAAAACTGATTGCTGTCTTTACTGAGGGGCACAATTTTTTCTTATGAACTGAACAAGAATATGTCAGAGAGAGTGATAGCCTAATTCAGTTTGGTTCCAAGGTTGGAATAATGATGATGAAATGCTGCGTTGATTCAGTGTATTATTATTTCACTGCCAATTTAATTAATTTCAGTTAAACATACAGAATACAAATATGTTTGACTACAGTGGTAAAGTAATCATTCTGTTTATCTCTCTCCATCTCTTTGTCAATCCCCCATGTTCTATTTTCCCTTGCTCGTTTTATTTTACCTCTTCCTCAAATTTTCTCCTGTTATACTTTTTCATTTGTTATTTGTCTTTCTGTGCTCTCCTCCATTTCATTTTTGTTCATGCAGGGAATCTGGAGTTGCATCCATGGAGTCCACATTGACATGAAGAAAAAGACAGATCTAGACTTCAGCCCTCAGGACAAAATGCTTAAGCTCATTAAGTCAGCCAAACAGATGACCAACATGTCTAACCTGGGTGGCTCCCACATGAACTCACCCAAACGTGAATTCATGCACTCAGCTGGCCCCATGATCATGGACATGATGGCAGAGAAGGGAAACTTTATATATGCTGACAACCGAAGCTATGCTCCCAAAGATATGATCTACGGGGACACTGGTGACTTGCAGTCTTATCTTGCTAACCGCCACAAAGACCACCTTAACAATTACATCTTCCAGGGAGGCCAGCATCCTCTGACTCTGAATGATGCCAATCCTAACACAGTTGAGGTGGCAGTAAGTGCTGATTCAGTCCAGACCAACGCCAAGCCACCTCGAACCCTGTGGAAGAAGTCGGTGGACACGCTCCGTTCGGTGCCACCTGGACCCCCTCCAATGCCTGACATGCTGATGCCAGATCCACGAATGTCAATGAAGACACAGCGTTACCTTCCTGAGGACGCAGCCCACTCTGACATCTCTGACTGTTCCAGCAGGGCAGCCTCCTACAAGGACCCAGAAAACAACAAGCACCTGAAGCCCAAGGACAACTTAAAAAAAAGATCGGTGACGTCAAAATACCCAAGGGACTGCAGTGAGGTAGAGCTGTCCTACTTAAAGACTAAGCAGGTCAGCAGTGGAACCAACCAAACTGGGAGAGGAGGAGGAGAGAAAATCTACACTATCGACTCAGACCGAGAACTGAGTCTGCACTCAGACCCCGTTCACTACCGCGAGAGTCGCGGCCTTGCTGCTGACGATTTGGATTACCCCGAGATCTATTCTGACCACAGCGACAACTATAGGAAGTGTGAGCAGCCCATCATTCAACTGAACTCCTCGCCTTTACATCATACCGACTCAGATCTTCTACCAGACCCAAGTTACTCTAAACATTATAACCTGAAAGACAAAAACCTATCTCTTTCCCCACATGAATCTATTGATCGCTATAAACAGACACACTGCCGTTCCTGCTTGTCTAAAGTGACTGCTAGCTACCCACCAGCAGGGCCGTACACAACTTCTGGCTCTGCCGCAGCTTCGGCCACACGCTCACCTTACAATCGGTGTGAGGCATGCCTCCACACAGCTAACCTGTATGACATTAGTGAGGACCAGCTTCTCACAGACACCTTGGTGAGTCCCACCATGCACCACCAACAGCAGCAGCAGGAACCAGACGAAATGTTTGGTCTGTATTGGCCACAGACGGACGGCCCACATGTTCAAAAGCGAAATCGCTTGAGGCTGAGTCGACAGCACTCCTTTGACAACATCATGCTAGAAAAGCCCAAGGATGTGGACCTGGGCCGACCAGCACGCAGCGTCAGCCTAAAGGAGAAGGATCGCTTCCTGGACTCCACATCTGACTCGCACTATGCGAACCTCTTCGGCATGCGTCCCTACTCTGGCAGACTGTTTGGGACTGGATCCAAGTCAATGCAGTTTAACCACAATCTCGAGGAAAGCAAGAGGAGCAAGTCCCTGTACCCAGCCCATGGCTCAGATAACCCTTTCCTCAGCCACTCGCTGAGAGATGACACCAGCAGCAGACTGGTCCATGGGCGTAGCTCCTCTGATATTTACAAACAGCTGGCGGTGGCCTCACCTGCTGCAGTCCTTGGAGCTGCCCCCATCAAAACACGCAATGATGCGAACAATCTCCGCTCTTCAGTTAAATCCACCACTTCATACTGCTCACGGGACGGGCGAATAGTTAATGACATGTACAATAAAGAGCATGTGATGCCTTACTCAGCCAATAAGACTAGTGCATACCCAGCCCCACGTGGCGTCCTAAACTCGGCCCAGTTTAGCAATAGACGGGTTTATAAAAAAATCCCCAGTCTGGAGTCTGATGTTTAGTTACTATAAGAAAAGATGTGTTCTCTCCTCCTTACTCCTCTCTGGGTTTGTACTATAATTTATCAACTATGTTATACACTATGGGATGCCATAGCCACACTACATTTTTCTTCTTCTCTTTAACATTGTAATCCAATGGTATGATAGTACTATTAGTACTCTCTTTGCAGATATCACCATTGCTGTTCATTCTCTGCCATGTGAGTTGGCACCATGGCAGGCACTTTGCGATAAGGTATCTGGATGTAAAGGTTATGGGAATCATTAACCCTCAAAGTTCTGAAAAAAGGGTAGGAAATAGCATATTCCCATTAGTGGGACAGAGAAGGCCCAAGTTGCAGTAATGGAGGACTCCTTTGAGACTTGTTCTGGACAGTGCCAGTTGATTTGTGATTGAAATGTGCAAGGATGTGGTGAGGAGGATGGGATAAATTATATGAGAGGGGAATTATAGGGAGGTGGGGGGAGAGGTAACCTCTCTTTCAACCCTACCTCCTCCTCCACTTTTTCCTCTCCACCTCCACTGTCAAGCTTGGGGCTCACTAGTTGAGGAGAAGAGGCCTGACAGGTAGACCAGATGGGCACGTTTGATGTCACAGCCAGACATGGAGGCGTCCCAGGAGGGCACGGGCGTCACAGTGAGCTGGTCCAACGGTCTGCTGCTCGTTATTCTGACAAATATGGCCACTGAGACACCTGGCAGTGCAAGAAGAGACGGAGAGAAAGGAGATGATTGGTTAAATGGCACAGTTCTGAGTTCATCCAGTTGTTTTTGGCAGTTAGGTATGCTCGGTCAGAATTTGGTTTATTTGTTAAACCAATGGTAAGAGACATGAGACGTTGAGAATAATGTAGGTGCTATCAATGAATAATGTTTACAGGCTGACAAAATGACTGATAGAAAAGAACAGACAAGCAGGGAAACTTGAGGCAATTGATGGGCATTTCATTTGTGGCACTGCACATTTAAAAATATTTGCAAAATATTGCTTTTTTATTCTATGAAACTATAGGATTTATTAGGGATTCTGGCATCTGGATCCCCTATGTAGAATTTTAGTGTTTGCTTATTTGGTAGCACAATAGCCAGTTTAGTTTTAACACCTCTCTCCCACATTTGCTTTTGAGAAATGCATACCCTTCTGAAAACACCAAGAGTAATATATAATTTTGCATGTCTTAATTTTTCTTTCTGTGTCAGAGAAGATAAAATACACTCAGGCACATACTTTACAGTTTTTGAAAATGGACTGTCTCTCTAGATATGGTGGATGGATATTTGTATAATCAAAACCTTCATCCTTGACCTCTGTGCTTAGTAAAATAGTGTCATGCTGTGGCTCCTGCTGCAAAAGACCAAGAGAAATGTGGAAGGGAAGAGAGCAAAGGAGATAACAAGGGAGAAAAGGATGAAATGACAAATATGTTGACCACCACCTTGTCTGAACTGAGAAGGGAGTGCACACCTATGTTTTTGTTTTTTGATCTGCCACTGAGAAACAGGGTATTAACTATGAAAACCACTGATGAGTCCTTCCTTCTTCCCTTCCTTGTTCAACATGACACATCGGCAAAGTTGTTTTTTTACCATGTCATTTTATTTTAGGGTTTTTGTAAATGTAACTTTGGTTGTGCTTTACATTAACCATTACGGTCTAAATGGGGATTGTGTTGAAATTATTGATCATCAATTACTGGTGATCTACAATTAACTAGGGCTCTTGAGAATCTGAGAACTACTTCAGATTCATTTTTGGTTCAAGTACATGGGGAATTTTGGGTGGAGATGTGAATTGGAGAGGGTGGGACGAGATGGGACCAAGAGGGCTCCACTGCAATGTGATCATCAAGGCTCCATCTTAGAGTGAAGTAAATAGTGTGTGTGCATGGCAGAACTTGGGTAAGCTTCACGTCTTAAGAACATCTGGTTATTTATGCTATAATTTTTTTTTTGACTTTTATTTTTGATAACACTACGAAACACAGAATTGCACATGCTTCCTTGTACACGCGTGCCCACATAATACTATTTTGTAGCATACTGTCAACTTGTACAGTTCAAAGAAAAATATGTAACCATTTTAACTGATTTGCTTGTTAAATTGGATTCACAAAGCCAAATTGTATGAAATAAAATACCTCAGGATGATTCTGTGCGTTTTGGGGGAGCTTCAACCGTAGCAACAGAACATGATGCGGCGATGCGAGTTTTTTGTAGAAAAATAATAGAAAACAAACAAAAAAAAAACAAAAAACACAATTTATTACAGCTGCAAAGCGGAGTCAAACTTTTCTCCTTTTGATGTTTACCAGTCCAAGGTCTTCCAGTTCAGCTCTCTGCCCAAGCTCACGCAACCCAGGAGAGAAGAGGAAGAGAAGATGGAAAGGAGGGATGGCAGTAGAGTGCTCAGATCGTTTTGCTCAGTGAGGGGTGTGCTGCATGTAGCTCCACCTCATCAAACTGAGCATCCTTAACAGAATGGAGGATGTTAAATAAGCATCCAAAATCCACACTTATATGGAATATTGAGACAGGAATCTCTGTTTTCTCTCCACGGTTTTAAAGGCAGTGAAATGCATTAGCCACTGTGTTTCAATTGAAGCTCTACATTTAACAACCACAGTCATATCGCCCTTTTGTACTCTTGGAATACTGCAGCGAACCTCTCCTTGCTTCAGCTTACCCAATGCTGACTGACGAGCAACATTTGTCCTTTTTTGCATCTTATCTGCATATTTATTATTATCATATTTATCTCCACATGCTGCTTGCGTGAGCTGACGAGGGAACAATATGCACATGTAAAAGTATCAAACAGCACCCTCACGTTTTATGAACTTTTATGACAATTTGTTCTATTTGTTTTCCTTTTACAGAACTGTCATGTAAACTATTGCCATTTTATGTTCAAACATACACACACGCACACACACTCACACACACACACACCCTTGTGATGACAACCCTGCTCTTTTTAATGGCAAAAATGTATTTTAATTACATTTAATGATAAATAATGAGGTGATGGCATGCAACCCCAGATGTAACAATTTCAATGTTTTTTGTTTCCTTAAATTTTCTGTTTGTTCTTTCTGTTATGATGTTATGATCACTAATGCGTTGTAACCAGGTGTGAGTATATACATATTTGAGAGAAAAAAATTATCTATGTTTAACATGATGAAGATGCTGCTGCTGTTTTGGGGGAGAAGGCGAGAACCTGCCCCTTAGTGTACCTTCCATATTGGCTGACAGGTCATTATCAGACCACGTTTTGCCGGGTGGGGGTCGCAGGTCAGGACTTGGCTTGGTGTGGCGGGACATCCTTGCTCTTCCTCCAATGGCAGGTGAGAATTACTGAATCACCAGCTCTGCTTCTCTCTTTCCCCCTTCATGTATAGTCAGGACTTCAACTGTAAAGAAGATAAAAGAAAAAAAAAGGCAACCCTCTTTGAGTCTGCTATCCCTCCAAAGATACAAGACCTCTTTATTTATGGTTTGCTGTAAGAATAGAGCTTTTTTTTTTTAAACTAATACTTCCTCAAAGACTTTTAAGGAACTATTTTGAATATACTTAGAAATGACACCTGTATACATCGCTTGTAAATTCATACTGGAGTACATCATCATGGAGAATTATAAATGATAAAGAGTAAAAACAATATTTTTTGTGTGAATTTCACAGGAGCTCTTCTGTACAGTGGCACTGTTTCTCTATCTCTCTCTCTTTCTATCTCTCTCTCTGTAGAGTGACTAGAATAAAACTTCACCATTCACAAGGTTTGTTGTCCTGTCAAAATTCACAAAATGCACACCAGGCTCCGTACCTCACCATTCATGAATCTAACCAGTCTGATGAACCAGCCTGATTAATTAGCCAACATTGGGCTGATCTTTGGCATTTTTAATTATTCCACATCGGTAGATGTCTCTGCTCATGCTGGCCGATTAATACAAAGTGTCTGCAGACACAGCAGCAGCTACACTGGGAGCATTTTACACATACACGCACCTGTAAATTACTTTGTGTGAATTTACTAAATTATTTGGGACTCACGTGGATGCGTTTTATTTGCAGTGAGCGAGATTAGCTGATCTAAAAATACAGTCTGCAACCTCTCTTCTCTGTGTCAGCGTGACTGAGGGCAGAGCTCAGCTCCTCGACACAGAGCAGACAGCCGGCAGGAGAACAGAGGGAGCACAGGTGACATGACACATTACTAGTTTCTCATTATACATGTTAAAAGCGAGCAAAGCTCATCACAGCATGTTAAACAGACAGACTCTCAGAAAAGCAAACATCCCACATCTCTTAAAGGTTCTGGGAGTCCCCCACATGTTAAGTAGTGGCTCCCTGACACCTACAAACTATATGAAATCACCTGTGTATCAGATCTTTCCTTGTAGTAGAAGCGCTAGTGACAGTACAGAATGAAAGTCATCTGCATTTCAGAAACTTTTTTGCATTTTAAAATACTAAATATTTTCTAAATACATTAAATGCTCAATTACGTTCTGCATTTTCATCTCTAATTTGTAGTTACAAAATTGTTGCATGTTATCTGACACAAATCATCACTACATTACTGCAGATCTGACAGCAAAAGAGATTTTTAATCAAGGAGCTGTGAAATTATGAAACCACTGACCACACACTTACTGTAGGGTCCCACAGTAAAGAGGACAGTCCACTGTATTATAACATTGGTTGGTTATTCTTACAAACTAGGTTTCTAGCATGCTTGGTAATGACTCACAATTCACTGACAACTGTCAATATGTTTGTGTGAGTGTGAGAGAGTAAATATTGAGTGAATTCTGTGACGTGCTGCTCTGAACTGAGGTGAAATGGTCATAAAATTCATTAATGGATTAATTTAAAGATTGTGCAACTATTGTGTTTAGTTAACAGCATTTGATGAACCAACCCACCCCTCTAATTACCACCACTGGTCTGAGCGAAAGAAAACTACTACCCAACAATGTTAAAAAAAAACAAAGAAACAAAATGACTTAATTTACTAATAATTCAAATATTGACTCAACTCTACAGGATGCTGCACTAAACAAAGTCGTCTTTAACTTCTCTGTTGTATTTCTGATTTTAAAACACAGCCACAACACTACGTGGCGATAAATGTTTTATAATGATTTCTATCAACTTGTTGTTGACATTGTTGAGTTTTGCATATTTGACTTTCTGTGTATGTGTGTTTGTATCCAACAGAGCATCAAGACACCAGACACATTTACCATCAGCCACATTCCTTCTTTCCTTTACGTCGCCATATCTCCCTCTACAGTATAGATCCATATGTTCCATTTCTACTTTTCACCTTCCACGTACCATTTTGATCCATTACCCTTCCTATTGCTGCTGTTCGACTTACTACTTTCTCTTTTTGCACATTTCTCATTTCAGCTCCGTCTTAAATACACTCAGGGTTTGATCAGTGCTCTGTCATTCATGTGTGGGTTTTACAATCTAATCCTTTACCAAAGCCTAATTTTAAAATAATACCGTCCCATTGGCTAAATGTGTGCAAGAACATCACTCCAAGCAAAACATGGTTGCATCTCTCTCAATGTCTAAATGAGGACTACAGGAGTGTCTGCACTGAGTCTACAAGGATTCAAACAATATCAATTTGAAAATGATTATCAGTGCAGGCACAGCTTAAAAACAGCATGCTCGACTCTTACGTTAGTAAAATGCAACTCTCTCACTTTCTGTAAAACCAAACAAACCCCGCCAATCAAAAGTCTTATTTTCCGAAATGAACAAGGACTCCTCTGGCGGAAGGAGATATACTGTAAATAACTAGGTTAAAAAAACAAAAATTAAATGGTTAAGTTTAGATAAAGATTTCTTTCTCTTCTTTTTCTGTCCAATAGGTTTGGCCACTAATCTCTCATTAAATGTATTGATTTTGGTGAAGGTATCCAAGACGTGAGGTTCTGTTTAATTTGAGATATTACAAGTGGGGCTCCTAAGTACACTGAGTGCAGAGGAGCCCCGGAGCCAGCAAACTTAGAAAATGACTACACGACATGACACACAATGCTCTTGCAGAATCTCTCCCTTTAGCCATTCACTTTTCATTAAACACACTGTAAAAAAACATATTGAGGGACATTTATTGTGCTAGAACAAGCAGACACACCAGGTCACGCATCTCAACAGAATAAAATGCCTGGTCAAATGTACTGTAGACACCCGCTATACCACAACTCTGACAATCCACGTCCTGCTCAAAGGCAGTGTTACAACATCTAAATGATAAAGAGCCAAAATCATCACGTTGTAGTCGTCTTGTCTTCATCCTAAACTACTTCTAGCCATCAATTCCTCACTTTTTCATGTGGCTTAAAATAGCACAGAGACCGACTAGAGCTCACTCATCATTCTCGCTGGGGTTCCAGTTCAATTACCTAGCCATCCTGTGAGGAGTGTGGACACTTCATTAGATTTAGTTTCTCAATTGAGGTTGTCTACATACGTGTGAGAGACAACCTGAGAGAGCGCTCAGAGGAGGGGCAATAATTGAAACGGGGGTGTCATTCATCAGATCACACAGAGGCAACAACAATGTGGTCCAAACATAGTCGTGTAGAGAAAATCTGTGTGTGTGTGATAGAGAGAGAGCGTGAGCGGTTGTGTCAGCCAACTCGACACAGACACTGTTGCAGATCATTCCTCTTCAGCGGAGGGACAGATGGAAGAAAGAAGAGCGGCAAACGTGCACTCGTTTATTCTGTCATTTTCCATTCTGCCCTTTGGTCCTCAGAAAATCACCTCCTATTTGATTCTGGGAGACAAACAATTGGCTCGGTCAGCTCCCCCCCTCGGCCCTCACTCTTTGTGTGCATGTGTGTGTCTTAGTCCACAAGTGTTTGCCCATAGATTTTTCTATCAAAAGCTTCCCTGCACCACATATATCCACCCGGTGGGAATCTTTAAACCTATCTACTTCAAACACACACACAACCCAGCCAACTAAACTTATAATTATTCTCAACTCCTTTAGAGGAAAGAAGAAATAGGTCTGATTATTAGGGCGAGAAAAGGATCAAAGTACTGCGGTTTAGCTCTTTTTACCTTCCTCTCAATGGTCTACTCACACAAAAGACCCTCGTCTTAAGAAGAGCCTTTGAAGACTGAACGCCATCACGCTTCCTTTTAAATGAGATATTACTGGTTAGTTCACCGTTTGTGCTAAAAAAGCAGATGAAGTTATTCACAATGGGCTCTAAATTCAGCAATTAGCAATTTAAGGATATTACACTATTTTAATAGACGTGCATCTTCATGGCCAAAGATAGTAGCAAAAGATGATTTTACTTGTAGTGAAATATTTACTTTATACATTAAAGTGTGACAGAAATATGAATACAACTTGAATTTAAATAATGAATTATTATTTATAATGATAATGACCGCCTGTGCCATCCTTGCCAAGCTCTCTGGCCCCACTAATGCCATGCAGCTGGGATGATGGGGGTTTTAGAGGATACTGTTTTTGTGTGTGAGCAGTCCCACTGCTTCGATAGAGCCACTCAAGATGATGCAATGTGTGATGTACATTACCTGATGCCATGTACATTACTCACTGACATCAATTGTTCCCAAAGCATCGAACCAAGAAGGAAATAAAACTAAATTAAGTCAGATACTGTTGAGTGATTGTAGTCCTTTTCTCTCAGTTGGCTGCAACTACTGACAACGGTTTTAACGGTTTCAACAAGAAAATGAGGCAAAAGAATCCCAAACCAGTACAACACTAGATATACTGTGACTTTAGTTGTAGTACATCGACTAAGCCCCCTGCTGTTCCTAAAAGCTGTCTTTAAAAATTTCAGTTGCCGTTTTGTCTTTGTGCAGCAAGGTGAAAATATTTTCCTTAAAAAGTAATTTACTCGTGCTAATCTGATCTGAACTGTAGGGGTATTTTCTGGGGCGGTTGGAATGAATTATGAAACAAGGACGATGTTGACACTGAATATTGTACACTCAATTTTTAAACATACTGTTTATATAATATCCCACATGCTGCACACTTATTTCCTGCAGGAAAATCACAAATTTATAGAATAAGACAGTATGGCTTTCCTCCACACTAGTCAATTATGTAAATATTTTCTTCTACTCTGTGCCAATAGTTTCTTTAGCTTAAAGCTACACACACTTGTTAACCACAAACAACTTATGGCAGCCTACAGGGAGCAGTAGTCATATTCACATTAACTGTACAAATGCAATAGAAAAGAGGATTTGAAAATCTCTCCACTCAAGTGTCAGGGGTGTTTCATGGCTGTTCATTTTAGTTTCACAGAAATTTAATGAGCCTGTGGAGGTCTAACCCTTAGCCCCTGTTAATATTGACCCAGGCTCACGGCCACTCCCTGCAGCTTTTTGATTTCCACATTAGTGCTCCAAACTGACAGCAGTCTGGGACGCTGCCAAACTCCGACTTCGATGCACACTGAAGCTCAGCTTTCTTAGATAATTCATTTTCAGAACTGCTTGTGTTGGGATTGCCAAGCTTTCAGACAAAAAAATGCATATATAAATCTTACATCAGTATGTTACAGCTACATTTAAGAATGCTCATCAACCTCAGTGCAAGGTAAAAATCAATACGTGTACTGTAATCATTTGACTTTAAAATAAGCTGGAAAGAAGCTGTGCCCTCCTGTGGCAAACCTTGTCCATCCACAATTTCGTACAAAGACAATGATGAAGTTTGATGCCTGAAACAGTAAAGACTGATGGTGACAGGACATGAAAGACAGATGGAAGAAAGTATGGAAAGAAAGATGGATGAATGGACGTGGGGATAAAAGGTTTTGCATTGTTTAGGTTAATGGATTTGTGATGCCACTCACTGAAGATTGATGGCAGCTTGTTTTGATGTCTCCTAATGGAGGAAGGAAGGCAGATAGAAGGGACAGGAGGAGGAGAGAAGGACCAGAGAAAAGAGAAATTAGAAAATAGGGCGTCATTTGAAAACTCTAGAACAAATAATTACCACATAGCTACTGTAAATGTGCAAACATTGGGTGAAAACCATGGAATTACTGTACTGATGCCCAACATTCATGTTTAATAATGTTAATGCAGTATTTAACATAAATACTGGCAATCAATACAGTACAAACATCCCTCAATGAGATCAGAAGAGGGACAACAAGAGAATGCAGGGGAGGCAGAAAACAGAGAGTTGGAAATAAAGGGCGGAGAAGAGCGATGCCCAGAGACAGGGTGAGAAGATTTAAGCTGCACCTCCCCTCTCTGATTGTGAGATCTCTGGACAAAAAGATGGATAAACTGACAGCTAATGTTACAGAAGCCTACAGCTCCACTTTGAAGCTACAGACTGAAAGACTCTCTGCGAGCCTCACGGTGAGGACATTGATGGACTGACGGACTGCATCACTGACTATATCAATTTCTGTGTGGACACCCACGTACCCACAAAAACCATTTGCTGCTTTTCAAACAACAAGCCCTGGGTCACTCAGGACATCAAAGCCACCCTGAATGACAAAAAGAAGGCATTCAGGTCAGGAGGGAACAAAGAGGGTCCCGCTGTCTGTCAGGATCAGGGAAGGGAAGGAGGCTTACAGGAGTAAACTGGAACAAATCCTTTAGCAGAACAGCAGGGAGCTGTGGAGGGGCATGAGGACCATCACTGGCTACAGGTCCAGCAACCAGGTGACTGAGGGGACTGTGAACCAGGCCAACACATTGAATAATTTCTTCAATCAAATCCAGGCTGAGCCCCCTGCAGGTCACTACAGGCTCCTCAGTCCCTCCTCCACACAACTCAGCCACCACCCACGTGTTGTCCATCTCAGCAGATGAGTTGATGACTGGCTTCACCCCACAAAGGCAGCAGGGCCAGATGTAATCAGCCCAAGGGTGATGAAAGCCTGTGCTGCTCAGTTATGAGGTGTTCTCCAACATATCTTCAATCTTAGCCTGTGTGTGGAGAGAGTTCCTCTTGGGTGGAAAAGTGGTGCTTAGTCCCTGTGTTTAGGAAGCCACATCCCAGTGTCCTCACAGACTACAGACCAGTAGCTCTGACCTCACATATAAGGTTTTTGAGAGAGTCTGGAGTCCCTTCGACCTCTGGTCAAACCCTCACTTGACCCACTCCAGCTTGCTTACCAACCTTGGGGTGGATGATGCCATCATACATCTGCTCCATCACACCTACACCACATGGACAAGCCTGGGAGTCTTGGTGAGGATCATGTTTGTTGATTTCACCAGTACATTTAACACCATCCGGCCTGCACTGCTGGGAAAGAAATAAAAAACATGCAGGTTGCCACTCCCGATTTCATGGATCACGGACTACCTTATCTGAACTGTGTCTGACACTGGTCTGTAGCACTAGTGCTCCACAGGGCACAGACTTCAGGTACAACTCAGAGTCCTGTCATCTTCAGAAGTCCTCTGATGACTCTGCAGTTGTAGGATGTATTCAGGGAGGAGACGTCACCAGGTGGACAGTTTTATGGACTGGTCATGGACTGTGTAACCTTTTATGCTGTGGTCTGCTGGGGCAGAAACATAAAGATGACAGACACTAACAGGCCAACAAACGGATCTGGAGGGCTGGCTGTGTTCTGGGGGTGGAGCTTCACAGGACATTATTTCTGCCTGTGGCCATCAAACTGTACAACTTGAACTAAACAAAACATCATCTATATCATTATTTATGTTATCATTCCACACTGGTCTATTATTATTGTTCCATTTCATCCATCTTTTGATATTCTGTGTATATAATGAGTTTTTGCATTTGTTATTTTGCATTTGTGTTGGTATAGATCTTTTCTGGTTGTGGTTCTTTCCTTCTGTCTGAATTGAGAGCAACTATAACTTAAGCAAAACCAGTTTGCCCATAGTTGGGTACTGTGCCTTGCTGTTATAAAGCTGCTGGGCTGCTGGACAAACAACATTCTTTAACCCTAAAATACAGCACATAGAAACCGACTTTAATGATGCATTTAATTCCTACACTCATTAGAGAAGAGCAAATACCTGACAACAGCCTTAAATCCCATTGCATTTGCTTAGTCTAAGCTGCAATTGCCAGCATCACTGGATGCGCTTAATGCCATGGCCTGCTCAGTAACCCAGACATCATCTCCCATCATGATATGCATCTTACACCACTAGTCTTGGTAGAAATGACCATTCTGACCTAGTGCACTTTTAAGGTGTTCTTTAAATACCATCTAATGCTCAGTAATATGGCAGAAAATGTTATCACACCAGTTTTTCTATATAAACCAATATTAATAAGTATGATATATGTCAAGTTATTATCTAACTGAAAGACCTATACTAAGGTCTGTGATTTTATTCTACATCAAATTAGTTGTTTGATTTTTAAAAGAATTCTAATCTCAAAATAAAATATGTATTCAACTAAATAAATGTTAGAAGATGTGTGAAGTGCAGCTATTTTCACATTTTCTACACATGTATTCACAGATTTTTACTTAAATTGGTTAAATACTAAAAATACTTGGAGTAATAATCCAGTACCAAATACACATGTAACAACAATTACCAAATATCTAAAGTACTTTGTTACTTGTACTAACACGCAGTATGTCAAACATGAACATATTCACAAGTTCAGCAACCGTCTTCAAATTAGGACTGTGCCATACTGGATTTTCCACAATACTTTATTGCTCCTAAAGTTAGGTACTTGCCATACTAACAATATAGTTGCATGACGACTTGTTTGCATGCACACTAACATGGGTCTCTCACATGTACCTATAAACACAATAAATAGAGAGGAAGGCCTTGTATATTAGGAGGACTGAGAATGAGTTCAATCTAAAGAACCTAATCTGTATTTTGGAAATGAAAGCAACAACAACTATGATTTGCAAGTTGTGTCAGAAACCCCTGCCAACAAAGGGTGGAAATATGAAACTGAACTAACACAATCTGTGTCTAAAAACATGTCAGATTTTATTTTCAAACCACCTAAATTGGTTCAGATTAGTCTCAGATGTCATATTGTTGACTAGCATTAGTCATTTACACTGTTAACACTAAAATGGTGAAAACAGTCATCGTTTTAAATCTAAATCGACCAGGTCTCATTTATAATAGAGTGGGGCCAAGTTTAGAAAACACAAAACCAGCATTTCTATCAAATCAACATCATCATCATCTAGTGAAGTCCTAAAGGCCGCTAAAACAACAAAAAACCTTTAACTCACCCCGAACAGTCCAGCTCCGACCTCCAGAAACAGATGAACCCTCCAAAGGCTGCTCCTGGTCCTGTGCAGCTGGGTTTTGTTGTTTTTTAATAGCTTCACTCGGTGCAATTAAAGGGTTCAATGTGTCCATGAAGATGCCAGATTAGCTCACGGACAGATCTCCTGTTGTCCTCGGAGGAGGACTGATCCTCAGGATGGCAGGAAACTGGAGCGGCTCTCACGCACACCTGTTTCTCAATCAATCTCAATGATCAGTCAATAATTAGCTGCCTTCATGTGTCCTTGTAACACACTAATCAGAAAGGGAAAGACACTCAGTATGTATTTAACTAAGCTACGCTTGAAACGAACCTTTAGTGGTGCGTAGTTGGAATAATAAACTAGCACACATTTCCTATATATAAATAAAAACAGCCTATATGTTACACAGCTTCAATAATCATTACTGTATGAATACACTATCCTCTCATCTCACTTGGCCTGTCTTTCCAAATTATCAACCCATGGGATCTTGAGTGTGAGAACAGTGTGTCCCAGCATCCTAGAACCACTCTTCTCTTAAACTGCACCAAAACCCCAACCCCAACCCTCCACAACAGGTTAAATTTACTTTGATATCACAAAGCTGCATTTCTGCTTTCCGCTTCCATCAGCAGCTATTTAACCCAGTCAACAGCCAGTCATCCTCAGCCACCTCATCTTAAGCATCCACTCAAACATGTACCTATGTGACTAACCTAATAGCTGCACTAAGCTACCCTACATACACAACAACAGACTGCACCCCACATGATCCAAGCATTCAGGTTTCTGTGATAATCTCTTAAAGCTCTCTTAAATCACTTAAAGCTTCAAACATATTAACTATTGCTCGAAACCATTTATGTGTATTAGACCCGGTCAGTAACCTTTCTTCTAACCTGCAGCCATTCATTCATAGACTCAAACCCGCTGATCTGCCATCAAAACCCATACAGACATCCTCCAGATGGACACACCTTAGAAGTGCATCTGAGTTCCTTTAAAAATAAGGAAATACGTTCATATATATATAATTATTTATTTTCTTACATTAGTCTAATCCAGGTTATGATTGGATTGTTTTACAGTCCATTCTTTTATGTTAATTATTTTTGGGGCAAACTTAAATAATGTAATTATTATTATTTAGGAATAGCTACAGCATCTCCTGCAGGACTTACCCTCCCTGCTCTTAGTTGCCCTACATATTACCTGTTTATCTCTCTCACGATCAAACAACATCCCACCTTGTTTCCTTTTTGTTGTTGTTTGTTTACCTTGGTTGTATTTGCAGAGCCTTGGTTATGTCTAAATGTGTCTCACCCTTGGGACAGGCTTCTTTTACACCCCTCCAGTTCAGCTGAACATGAAGTTCATGTTGGGTCACTATGTATTGATGTATTAAGATACTTGTAAGAAGGTCTCACTTGAGCTTAATCTTCATCTTCCACTTTATGTCAGTGGTGACCTTACATCTGATACATGCTGGTGGTAGTGATGCTCTTTATGCCATCAATGTGCTGCTCTCCATGGAGCCCTTCTGCCCTTTGACCCTAGTATACACCCGAATAATAAGAGGAAAGACAAGAGCCACACAGAAAACCATACTGTATGAGAAAGACTGCATTTTGTATTTTACGAACACACATGAGAAATACTGGACTTATTAAAAATATATCCAATAATAATTTGTATGAAATGAATTCACCGGTGCTGTATACTGTTAGTAAATGAGGTAAAGGGTTGTGTTGCGTGTTGTTAATTTGTTTAACAAATGAGTGGGATTATGAATCAGAGGTCAATTCACAGCTAATGTCTCACTTTAGAAGACAACACTTTAAATGAGCTACAGATGTATCCCCTTTAGCTGTGTGTGTGTGTATGTGTGTGTGTGTGTGTGTGTGTGTGTGTGTGTGTGTGTGTGTGTGTGTGTGTGTGTGTGTGTGTGTGTGTGTGTGTGTGTGTGTGTGTGTGGAGGATGTGGGCTTGGTAACTTTTATTAATGTACTAATTACCATCTTCCTTTGTGCACACATACATGTTTTAAACTGTGTGTATGTGCATGTGTGCCAAATGATATTGTTGTTGTACATCTGTCTAAGTGAGCCTGTCTGTGTCTATGTGTGTGTGTGTGTGTGTGTGTGTGTGTGTGTGTGTGTGTGTGTGTGTGTGTTTGCATGCAAGCATTATGCAATCTGTCTTCCTGCAGTGTGTAGCAGTAACGTCAGTAATAAAGTTAAGTGGGTCTTTGGTCCCCGTTGCCCAAAACATTTTGCGCGTGTGTGGTGTTGGCTGGTTTTTCTGGTTTCAAATAACGTTGAGACTTATTCACCACAGGGGAAATCTTGATCGAGAGAGAAACAAAAAGCTTACCTTGTCATTTGCGGCTTTATGAGAGTGGTGTGTGTGTATGTGTATGTGTGTGTTTGAATTCAGGAGCCTGCCTCAGTTTAAAATCTTTCAAACGCAACAGGTTGTGTTTGTGAGGCACAGTCTATCACTTTCGGTGTGTAATATAGTCGTTCTTTCACACACACATTCTGTCTCACACATAAATACACAGCACATGTTCCACACATTTACACTGCAGATCAAGCACTCGCTGTAGCAGACTGATTCAGTGGAGTTTATTCTAGCTGTGACACTGTGACAGACACTCTACTAAAAATTAAGCTTCTATACAACTAAACTACATTTATGATTTTATCGCTAATTGCAACCAGGTTACATTTTCCATTAAATCAAGGATGAATCCACAACACACACAGCTCCGGTCTGTGACTTAGTTCCCTCCATGTGTATAAGTGTCATTTAGTGCTGTCTCATACACTTTGTGGACGTGATGTGATTGTATTGATCTGTTCTGGTTGTGTGATTACAACCCTCTGGGTGTAATATCACTAAGAGCTTTAAAGTCATACAGATTGACTTTAACCTTCTCACCGTCACCTCCAACACAGTTACAGACCTTTTCATTTGTCATACTGCACTGCAGTCAGAGGCCTGGGATTTCATTAGCCTGTAATAACCCAATCCAAGGCTCAAATCAGGAATTATCCTTTGTGCTTTCTCCAAAAAAAACTAAAAACGTTTTTAGTCTTTATTCATTTAACCTTTAATCAGCCAGTTTAGCCTCGTTGAAACCCGAAATGTTTCTGGATACTGAGCCAAGAACGAGCATCTCTCTGTCTACCACAGCTTCTCTCCTGCATTGCAAGACTGTTCCACGTAAGGTGGAAACCACTTGTAACGGTGCGTTCAAGATTCTTTGCTTATATAACTCTGTTACTTACATAAGCTTAGAACAGATCGCCCATGGCTGCCGTTCCAACTGTTTGTTTAACAAAGTGATATCTAACTCACAAAAGTTGTAGCAAAACATAGAACCTAGCATGAACCTCAGTATGGGCCATTTGCATCTTTTCCTCTCAGTCCTTTAAAAACCCGCCTGAACATCATCTTTCTGGCAGGCTGATATTAGCCTGGGGAAGCATGTCCTGGCTGACAGTAACAGGCTTGTTCCCCACAGCAGCCACTGTTTCCACCAACAGCCGTGTGTCCTTCTTTGTGTGTCCTTGAGCAACGCGCTGAAACAGTGTTACCTGCTCCACTTTTCTGTGGGCGACAGCCTCAGCCGAATCACTAAACTTGTAAAAGGCAAAGTGAGTCCATGCTTTTAAAATCGCAGATGCATTTTTGCACATGTATTGTCAGACATAATGGATACAGTGAAGTTCTGCTCAACATAAAATAATGAAGATGAGTTTCTGTCTGCTGGGTATAAGGAGAACAGAGGGAGAAAAAACCCCCATGGGCACAAGCAACAAAACATGCACAACAGTGTGTTTGTGTGTGTGCACGCTTTCAAGGCAAATCTTCAGTGAAGCAAACTACAGTTGTACCTAGTGCACATTAAATGAAATCAAAGTGTTTTTAGGGTGGGGGCTTTTGTCTCATAACTTATCTGTCTTTTGTGTTGGAGCCCAATTTTTCACAGCTCTTGTTTTGTATCCTGAACTTAACCTATCAGTGTTGTGCATCTCCATAAGGGGCTCCATAAATCATTGCAGGTGTCTGTAATGTGCCTGCAGGTAATTAATTGCTGTGGTTTTTGAGCCAAGCTGCGCTGAGTGCATGGAGATGAGACAGGAAAAATACACCAGCTTTTTGTTGAGTCTTTTTATGTTGCCCTTCCTTGTACTTTTTCATTTCTCCCGTTTCACATTGTAAATTGAAATTTCCTCATTTCTTATCTCACAGACACAATCATGGTCATGTAATTTACTTTAGCACCAGACTTGCTAGCAATTACACATCGCTTTAGTTTGCTGAGCAGAATGGGAGAGGCTGTGCTGGTGATGGTGAGAAAAGAGTTAGGAAAAACTTATTCAAAATCCCAATGACAACTTTCATTTGTGCATTTGATTGACTCAGGTACAACACTAAAATGAAAGCTGTCCCTTCACCGTGCTTACCTTACCTAACACACTAACTGTTCAAATGGTGATGAATAATCTGGCTGGGGCTAGAAGATAAGTGTGTATTAGGCTAATCACAAAAATGAGTTAATTACATGTTGCAAAACTTGTGGCTCATATGATTTCAGGTCACTGAAACTACATGTGCCTTGTATATGTGTCTGTGTGTGTGTGTGTGTGTGTGCTGGATATGAATGGGTGCAGCTCAGGTGTGCAGCAGTGTGAGCGTTTGCGTTTGATTAAAAATATCTAGCTGAATTGCTGCATACCAGAGGGACACTGAGGCGTTAATTGGTTGTGTGTCTGTGTGTGTGTATGTGCACGTAAATGGTTTGCACAAAGGGAATCACAGTGTTTAAGTAGCACAATCAAAGAGCGCCTGCTGTGGACCAGTCTGTCTTAAAAGGATGCTGCGCATGAGCATGTTCACACTTATACATGATAGTGCAGCCACTGTTAGGTCTTAAAAACCTGTCTAATCATATTTTTACCCTAGATGATATAGAATTGGCCTCAAGTAACACTGTGAGTTACACAGTCTTTGACCAGGATATATATAATAAGATATATTATATATTTACATGTTACAAATATCTGGCACTGCCTTCTTCCACCTGAGGAATATTAGTGAAATTAGGAGCATCCTGTCTCAAGGTGATGCTGAAAAACTAGTCCATGCATTTGTTTCTTATAGATTCCATTACTTTAGTCTGCTGGGGGACCTCTACTGATACACTGAGCTCTTCTCTCCTTTCTCCTTTATCCATTCAAATGCTTCTAATTCATGTCAGTAACTTTGTGTCTTCTCTCTCCTGTAGTTGTGCCTCCTCTCTGTCTCTCTCTTCTCTGCAGGTATCCTCGGCCTCAGAGCTGTATATCTCCAGAGTGCAGTTATTGGCCCTACCGACCTGTCCGGTGTTTTTGCTGCCTGTTGTTGTTTTTTGTTGCCTGCTGTTCTTTTCTTTCTCCTCTTTCACCCTGAGCCTGGTTCTGCTGGACGTTTCTTCCTCTAAAGAGATTTTCCTCTCCACTATCTCCTCGTGCTGCTCAAGTGAGGTTGTTGAGTTGTATATAATTCTGTATACAGTTATATTTTGTAAGGTCTTAAACCTTAAGCACTGTAAAGTGCCTTTAGATGACTTCTGTTGGGATTGAATTGACTGTTCTACAAATGACGGGTTTTCTGGGAACCATGTAGTGTAGATGGGTTTCTGGAGAGGCGAGATGAGAGTTGAGGTGATCATGTGCACATGTGTGTTTGTGTGTGTGTGTCACATCCCTGCTGACTTAAGCAATTGTGATGTAGAATTATATGAGGAGACTTATTTGGGTATCTGGGACAGCCATTCACATCTCTTGCCTGCTGGCTAATACACAGACACACCACAACATAACTCTTCTTTCCTTTCATCTCATCTCCCTCCTTTTTCTTTATTCCTTATCTCGCTGTCTCTTGCTGTTCTCTCTTACCTCTGTGATGTTATAGATAAACACGGGCCATCTGGGTACAGCTAACTCTCAAGTGATACTGCCAGTCTCTCCTTCTGCCTGTTAACATTAAAAATGCATTAATTCTCACTGTTCCACAGCCTTCTGACAGCAGAGACGGTCAAATACATAAAAACCGACATGACTAATAGTCTGACAAGCTCGCAACAACACAAATCTGTTCCAAAAGTATGTGCTTTGGAAGGAAATCCGCGAGCTTTCTTTTCTTTTTCAAACAGCCATACATCTTTGAAAATTACAATGAAAAACCGAAACCCTTGAAGGCAACAGATGAAGTTTTTTTTAACACTTTCTCAGCCATTGTGATAAATGGATCCCTGGTGTTCTGTGTTTTACCAGCATCCACACAAAGGTGGAACATATTACACATGGGCAACTTGTGTAGTAACGATTCTAGTTCTACTAAATAGAGATTAATAGAAATGAAAACCTCTCCACTATCAGATGTGTGCAGGTTACCAGGAAATACAGTGGTAGAGTCACATGAGTTAGTCCTGGCCACTTTTCAGAGTGAGACAACAGTGACTATTTCAGACCTGCCTTAGGTTTGTCCTTAAAAAGCAGCTCTGCATTGAGTAGGAGTTTACTTAACCACATCTTGAGGACTCAGCGTTGGTATCAGTCTGTCTTTGTACCTTTTTCTCTACGGCTCCTATTATGTTTCACATGAATTTGGTCTTTTTTCCTTGTAGGTGATTTCATAACATTTCTCCCTTTCCACACACACACACACATACGTTGGTGTACTTCAAGTAGAGTTGTTGTTAGCCCAGATAAAAATGCTTAGCCGTGCTTGGCCGGCCCTGTTATATAACACCATCACACTGCCCTGTCTCTGGCTTGCCTCACAGTGATGGCACCCCTGGATGTGGATTTGTGCTTGTGTGTGTACAAACATGCCGCTGGGTGGGTGTGTTCGAGTGTGTATCCATGCAGTGATATCACCAGTTGTGTAACTTTCCTCTCAATGTTTTCTGCTAGCAAGTCCAAGCCATTTTCTCTGTGACCATTCTCACAGCCATCGCGTCTAATTACATGTACATGTCAGGGAAAACTGTGTGGTTGTGTGTAAATGCTTAAAATGTTTATATTTCTGCCAACCTGTGCACACAAACATTTATCCACTAACATTTAAAGTGGTTTTGTGCTACATGTCTACGACCCAGCATCAAGTGAACTATACTACTGACTAAGAAAGCATCTAATATCCACCAAACAACTTTGATCAAACACTAAATGTCTATGAAAACCAGTGTCAATGTTTTCCAAGTGACGACGAGCTCTGAGCCTGATGTGGAAAGAGGAGATGCATATACAAATTCCCTTTGAGCATCCACAGTGTCCCCTATCATGAAGCCAAGCAAATGTTTTGTAGCCAAGATTCATAAAACCCACTTCAGAGCCACTGCATCATATCAAAAATGTATGATGTTATGATGTTTCACAATAAGAACAATGCAGCTTAATTCCTAAAAACACTTTTTTGGGAGATACTTGATAAAAGAATATCGAATAAGAAGAATGAACCAGTTATGCCACGCACAATATCTACAAAACTCTTGAAAATCTGCAAGTGCGTGAACTTGGATGTGTAGAAGTATATGTGGTTATGTGTGTGTGTCTACACGTGTGTTTGGATTTTTCAAACAGGGTCCCTGCCTGCAGGATGTGTCTTAGTGCCTTAGTCTCCACTGTCGCCCACTCTCCTAAATGGATCAGGTACATGAATTCCATCTGACACACAGAAAGAGGGGAACGAACGAGCAAAACAAGTCGTGAAAGTGAAATGAGTATCATGTAGAATCTCTTTGTCTTCTTCTGTCTCTTCTTTTCAATGTAACTCTGGAAAATGATTAAAAGGGGCCAGAAAAGAGCTAGAAGTGCATCAGACGCTGTTACGGAGTGTATAGAGAAGTTAATGCAGAATAAATGGGGATCCTCTCTAATGACTGCCAATGTAGGTAGAGATGAATCTTCACCACCTCTTAAGAATCTAATTTGCTGCCTTGTCATCTTTACGGGGAATTAAAATGGACCACAATCAGATTTTTCACTGTTTAGATGGCAATGAAGAGATAAGGTCTCTGTCAAACAAGTGGAAAAATCGGATTTGAGCAGTCACTGCAAATCTCGCCAGTGAGGAGATGAGTTTCATTACAGGTTCCCTCCAGCGCTTTTACCATAGATGACACGTCCAATTCCCAACTGCCACACACTCTCTCCACCATGTGAAGACTATGAGATAAAGAGCAGAACGTTAAAGGAATCGATGAAATGACCTAGTCTATTATGTGCCAGGGAAAGTGACACTTGTGTGTTTGTGTTTAGTGGGAGAGTTTTTAGTTTTTGTCAGCGTACGAGGGATTGATAATAACATCATCACTGCAGCCATTTTCTCGCCCTGCGCCTCCACGGACTGGTGTTGCTGAGCTATCACTCCCCATCACACACACACACACACACACACACACACACACACACACACAGACACTTCCTTCCTCCCTCTTACACCTTTCCAGCTTCCACCTTCATTGAGTCTTCAGTCCTAAACCCTCAGATACATTTTCATTTGTCAAGTAATCCTGTTAGATTTAGACCTGTCATCTATTTTGTATTTAAAGCTGTAAAACAAACTATTCAGGAGGCAAAACACACACACACACACACACACACACACACACATATAGTACACACTATTGTACAGTGTTTGCATATAACAGGGGGAGACTCCAGGGAAAGGTACTGTATATAAGAAATGTTGTAAGTGTCTGTTACTCAGAAACTGCAGGTGAGATGGACTCGACTGAAGTCAGAATTTGCCTTCCCACACGGCACATAAACATCAATACACAAGTCTTATTCAGACACTGTCTATCTGAGCGTCTTCTTATTCCACAGCATCACATAATAACACTTCCCACTTGGAAGTGTATTGAGACACCAAGTAGGAAGTGTTATTTTAAGATGCTCTGCAATGTCAATTGATCGTGGGGGCGATTGAGTGTTGTAACAAGGCCGTGTTTATTTTACCTTTTCAACTTAGTCTAACCCTGAAGTTACCTTAATCCAGTTAAGTTAGTTACACACTCTTACCTATAGCATCACGATGCCGTATCGTCACGTGTTTCATTTGTACCGAGCTGATTAATGATTAATGTGTCCACTAGAAGGACGTGTCACCTTTAGCAAACCACCATGTAAATAAAACATTTAATATTAATGAATTTCACCTCCGTGGCTGTGTAAACAAACAGTAATGGTGACGATATTAAGCGCCTGGAAGATAATTTAGTTTCCTGTGCTCTCTAAGAGGACTTCAAAGACAACAAATGGAGTAAACTTCACCTGTCAGGTGCTCGACATGCTAGTTCCAAAGCATACATGAGAAAGCATTACTGAAAATGAAACATTATCAATCATGCACATAAAGACGTTTTCTTCATATTGTACAAAAATGAATGAGACAAAAATGCTTAAATAGAAGGAAGCAAAATGAGTCCTTTAATCTGCAGCTACTTTTTATCATCTTATACTGTACCTCCAATTGCTCATTAGCTGGAACAGCCTAAGGACAACAGGCAAAAACCCATAAAATAAGTTGCATTATTATCCCTTTTAAACCTTCAAATTAAATGCAGGATGTGGAAAACAGTACTTTAAAGAGCAGTGATCACACAGCATAAATGGAGAGCAGCAGAAAAACGTCCTTAGATCTCTGTTTTCATCTCTTGAATGAAAACAGAAGTGCTGAAGGACATCAGGCTCAGGAAAAGAACGAAGTGAAAGAATAGGGAAAAGACAAAAACCATGAAAAAGCTTGAAGCGTTAAGATTTCAATGTAGGTTTCAATTTAGTTTGGGGGGTGTTGAACACTTCTACTTTGGCTTTTAGACCCGAGCGTCCTCCCTGCCTTTCACTAATATTAAAGGTAAGTGTGCTTCGCCATCGCCGCTCAAACTGAACCCTACGGACGTGTTAGTGATATTGGAAATAGAAGATAAAAGTCAGAGGAAAATTAGCAAAGACAGGACAGTGGCATGTACGACTGTGAGAGGAAGATTATTAAAAACTCATATGCATATATTGTGAGGAAGAGAAGTTAAGATGAGAAATATGGCAGAAAGAAACTAGGATCGGACAGTAATGGAATGACAATGGAGAGCCTTGTGTGGTGATGTAACCAGTTACCAGCTGGCCGGTACTGGGTTATTAATACTTGCAGGCAGTAATAATGTCAACACTCCTAAATAAGACAAACCAGAACCACAACAGCCGAACAATGAAGACCTCAGGATGCAGGATCATTATAATATATATAACAAAAAGATGTGACGCCATGTTTCTTTCTATATTATTAATATAGACAGAAACATACATTTTAAAAACACTCCTGTGACAGAGGGCAGATGATTCCTCTGCCCCTAACTAGTTAATATCTTACTCTTAATGTTATATCTCATCAACTCATACTGTGTTTTATCTCGGGCTGATGATCCTCTGCAGCTTCACACAATTTCAGTTTGAGCAAATTCTTGTGTGAGAGAAAAAGGTCTAAAACATCTCTCTCATTACAGCTTTATGACCCAGGACCAATGTCCCATCTGTCAGATACTAAATCAATGTGAAATTCCAGCACCCATAATTGATTTAGATCTGTGAAACTGCGAAGTGTGAAGAAAGAAATTACGCTGGAGAATCCACAGAGGTATGCCAGAAGCCGCTGTGCTATAACATAAACCATCTAAAAATGCTTTGCCTTCCTTTAAGGCTAAGTTAAAGAAGGTTATCATTACTGTACGTGCTCTTAAACACTGTTATTCTATACTGTGCATACTGTAGTACTGCATGTACAACGTGCACCAGGTTTCTGGACTGCAGACGAAAAAATCCATCACACATTATCTGACATATTTCCGAGACCCCGAAATAGTCCTTGTCAAAAATGGGAAATGGTATTAAAGCCCGGGTTTGGTGCAGCTTGTCTCATTTTACTTAGAAAATGTGTGATTTTCAGGGTTTGCTGGAAGATTTTTCCACTGACTGAATGAACCACATGGGACTATATTTCATGAAGTCTCAGCTTTCTCAGCTGGATTCTGTTCCACTTAAGCACATTGTTCCTTCCGCTCCTCTCGTCCCGTAAGTGAGCTCTCTGGTAAAAACAGAAAAAAGAAGCCCCTCTGCTCCTGTGAGAGCAGTTTGTTGAAGGTAGGGAACAGGGTAATTAGAAGTGGATTGGCCCTCACAGTTGGGACAGTCCTGCCAACTTTTCCTTTTGTCAATTCAACGGAGCGGCAAAAGTTTTTAGCAGCGTGCGCAACACAGAGACCATCAATTCTGCATCAAGCTAATGACTACAAACCTATATCATTACAGCTTATCAACAATTTACACAATAACAATGTGAATGTCGACTATTACAGGGAACTCAATGCAATGATTTTTGACCAGATATCAGCCTGTGTGTAAGTATTGTTTTAATTTGTGTCAGGTGACAAACAATCAATCAATAGTACAAGTTTCAAATATTTTAAACTCTATTAGGTTAAATTTCTTTTTAAAATGCACTTGAAGATCCGACCTTCTCACTGTGGAAATAACAATTTATATCTTTAAAAAATGTGAGCATACATCTTATATGATTTATTTATTTTTACATTTTTGCTTTTCAGTGCAAAGAAAAGCCACTTAGACAAATGCAAACAGACTGCACAGCATATGGTTTATTCTATAAGATAGATCAGAGAATCAGCATCCTCAAAGACGCCAAAGGCTAAAATAAAACCCATAGGTTGCTATAAATGTTCACAGTAAACAGAGGTGGGACGTAAACCAATCGTCTATCCAATGACGTTGTTGCCTTTAACCTCGCTTTCGGGACAGATATGTTTAATGTTGGTTATGTATGTGTGTGTGTTTATTAGCAGTGTCTGTGATCTGCCTTAACTTAAGAGTTGGAAAGAGGACAGGGTAAGCACATAGCCAGTAGCTACAGTATGTCAGCATTAATAACACCACAGAGGAAGAGACGGAGGAAAACATACATACACAAACGCACACTCTGCAGGCAGGGCCCGTGTGTGTGTGTGTGTGTGTGTGTGTGTGTGTGTGTGTGTGTATGAGGGCTGGAGATAATCAACCCTCATAAGGTTCAGCTGAATATGAGCACTGACCCTATTTCACCTGGCCTTCTCGCTTCCTCTCTTCCTCCTTGCTTCCTCCCCCTTCTCTCTCTGTCTCCGAAGAGCTTACGCAGGTCTTTTGTAACACTTGAGGGATACTTGCTCCTACTGGATCTTGGTTTTCCTGTCACTTAGCCAACACTTTGCTCTTGCACTGAATTTTTTATCAGCAACAAATTTTCTCTGGAAACAGAAAACGCTGGCTCACACTTTTTGCTAATGTTTGGCATGCTGGATATTCACTCACAGCCTCTGCCTAAGCAATCCATACCCACACGTGTGAATATACTGTGTGCGTATTAGTGGGATTGTATTTTCTTTCAGGTGCTCCCTCATTTTTAGTGCAGCAGTTTCACGTAGGAATGCATTCTGGTTGTTGACCCACTGATTCCCCTTCTCAGTCTTTAACCTTCTATGTTTGACGACTCTGTGTTACAAAAACAATTAGATGCAGACATTACTGGAATGGTTTCATTAATAAAAACATGCAGCTTTAATAATTATTGTATATGGTGCTACACTATATTTTGATTGGGCTCATGGAAAAGCTAAAATTAAAGGTCATTTCAGACTTTAGAAGCTAATGATTTTCACACTTGCCTGCACAAACAGGTGATGCATGTAATACTTTTGAATGTTTAATCCAGTCTGATGTAAATGTAGTCGTTCATGCAACAAACATAAGAGAAAGAGAAATGAATTTAAAGGAATATAACTGTTTTTTACTGTGCCCCCTCTTGTCAGCTATTCCTCTTTCTCTTCCTGTTTGTCCATGTGACATTCTCCTCCCTGTCCTGTCTGTAACCTTGCTTTATTTTTCCATTAATCCATCTGCCAGTCTTTCTCTCTGTCTTGCACACTTGTCCTCCTCGCTCCACCTCTCCGGCTCCTCCTGTCATTACACCTGTAACCATTCCGTTCCATTCCCTTCCCTTGTCTCTTCTTTTCCTCTTTCCCTCTCTTGCTCTTCCAGTTTTTCAGATGTATGATTCATACGGCAATATGAATATTTTACTAGAACCAAATTTAATTTTTCGAGAGTGAGAGAAAAAAGTGGGGTATGGCTGATGGGAGAGAAGTGGGATGAAGCAAAATGAAGTTGTGTTGCACAAAAGAAGGGAATGATGGATTTCATTGTTATCTTAAAATGTAAAACTCTCTTCTTCTATTATGTTATCTGGCTGTTTCATGCAACAGATAACACCAGCACATGCACAGTTCATGAATGAATGATCTGTCAGGCAGGTGTTTGTCCATCTAAAGCGCTCAAAATTTTGGAAATCATCAGGACTAATCAGTTTGCAGTTCCTGATTTCGAACAGGGTTGATGACAAAGAGCAAAGTGATAAACTGCAAGTAGAACGCTTTGTTCCGGCTGTGAGGAAAAGATGCCGCAAGGGAGCTTCATGTCTGACTGACAATCCTCTGGTGTGAATACCTTTGCAGTCATTTCCAATTCGCAAGGTATGATGTGTTTCCTAGTTACTCACGCATGCTGAAGATGGCATACTCCTCATCCTGTCATGAAGCCTTCAAAACAATGGCGAGATCTGCATCCACATGGTGTCAAACACCTCCTAGCAATTTTCTTCACCATCTTTCTTTAGATGTTTGAAAAACATTTGTTATTACTGTACTTCTGGACTATATTCTAACATAAGCTACCATACATGATTGTGAAAACAGTCTTTTTTGCACTTGATTGATGAACACAGACACAGAAGATTAAACCAAGGTTAGCAAATGTGACGACTGTCATAAATATTACAAATTCCAGCTGTTCATGCACAGAGGTGCAGTACGCATATCATTCGATGCCTGAAGAAGCCAGACATTTGTTCTTGTTATGTATCTTACCTCTGTGATGGTGTTACAGCTCAGATAGTTAGAGGAGAGATGTCAACAGGGAACAGAGTGACTGACAGTTAATGGGGAGATGGATGATTATCGGCCTAACAGATGGGAGCAGAGGAAAACCACACACATGCACAGAGTCATGGGACGAAATGATTACCATCAAGGGCACCTTGCTTTGCTGGGAAATATGGAAATATGTATGCACACACACACACACACACATACACATTATTAATATGAATTAATATTAATAAGAGTATTACTAAAATAGATCATACCGACTCAGTTAAAGTTAAAGTAAATCGGCTTCTTTCCTTGCATAGCTCAACTCACAGCTGAACTAAATGTAAAGCTGACTTGGATTGATTCACTCTGTTTCTGTGCCTGTGTGTAAGAGACATCAGCTTCTCTCTGCAGTATTTGAACCAGTGTTGCATACAGCTCTGACCTGCCAACCTTAATATAAACTTAATGTTCTTTTTTGTACAGTATGGTGGTAATTTACCATGCATGTCTGCGTCCCTGCATGTCACTCTGAGCTGAACCGTATCTATCATTCCTTTGTTTTTTCTGCTGGCTAGAAATGCCAGATATGGAGGCTTTGCTAGAACCAATTATATTATCTATTAGTCACACAAAACAGTCTAACATTAAGGAGAATTAAAGAGCCAATAATAAATCAGGTTTCCCCACATACCAGTAGAGCCAATTGGCCATGTTTTACAATATCTCTCCCACCTTCCTAGTTTGATGTAAATGACTAAAATTACTGTATGTTCGCATTAGTTAAAGCACTGAAAATGACAGACCAACAACAAACATCAAGTAGACTAATCCAAGACTGCATGCTGTCATTATAGTGTTTTGTCTTCCAGCATGCACTGGGAGTTTAAGCTCTTCACAAACTTATTGTTTAAGTAAGTAGAAAATTTGCTGTGTGTCTTTAATGTGTGTTACAATAAGGCATGATTTTTAAAAACAATGCTACACATCAAGATTAATGTCAAATTAGGTCCCTTTACCCCATAATCTATTATTAGATATATTAAATATATCTATCATTTACTGAGATCATGGTAGCCTTGTATTAAATCTGGTACAAAGTGGCTTTAGTCTTTGTCCTAGATGATAAAGTCAGTCTAGAGACATAATGTTGTCTTGTGGGCCACTAGCAAATACCACAAATACACATGGGACTACATAAACAATACGGTAGATATTCAAATTGTGGTATATTAGGGTATATTAATCCTTTTCTGATGCCATTTTTTTCTCAGTATCTTCCTCTGCTGGCTTTGATTTCTGTGACCAGATTAAATCGGCTTAGAGAGCAACAGTCAGCATTTAGTTAACTGATTTCAATAGAACTAGATGGCAATCTGCCTATTTCTGAATTTATCTCTTCCTATTATATGCTCTGCCTCACTTGCTCAAACACACACAGACACACACAGTGTGTAGTACAGTATGAATAAACATGCATTATAACCCTCATCAAGCGTTAATCCACACCTGCCCCATACTTCCTCTCACGTCCACTTCTACACTTCCTGCAGCTGCTCTGACCTCAGAGAAGGACGTATGAAGAGTGGTGAAAGATAGTGAAAGGTGGGCTAACAGAGGGAGTGAATCTGGCAGAAATAATGAAAAAGAATGGGACATGGAGAATAAACAGGATGAAGGTGACAGAAGGCAGGTTGGGATAAATAAATAATGCAGCAAATTACAGTGAGGTTACTGGGACATGACGCAAATAAACTGTGAATATTCAGTGTCGCACCAGGAATAATGGCAGTGATTTCATAATTGAAGTGATAAAAAAAACACTCAAGTCAGTCAATACTGTATCAATTAATATTTTATCAGTAAGACTCCTACAACTGTGCACAGGAGTGAGTGATCAGAGTGTTTGAATCAAACAAAACTGGACCGTGAAGGTCAACGACGATCAAAGAGTAGAAAGTGCTCAAGGGAAAAAGAGAATGACATAAAAATGGAATAAGTGAGGGATGGCTATTGTGTTGGAGAATTGACAGGAGATTAATGGGAATGAAAGCAAGGTGAGAGGGGAACGGCGATAGTGAAGGAAAATATGAGGGTAAAGCAACATGATCTAAGAGAAGCCCGGAGTGGTGACAGGAAAAGCAGGAGAACAAAGGTAAACGAAGGCAGGGGAGCACGAGACGAGCAGACGGGGGGCAGAGGAAGACAGACAATTAAAAGAAAGAGACATGAGGAAGAAATGCTAACATTAAATCACATTTAATCTGTTTTTATTTCAGCTGAGTTATTCCAGAATCACAGGATTTGATTTTACAACCTAATCTGTCTCTGACCAAATGATAAAATGCCAGTGCAGTCTCGTGTTAGTGTTAGATAAGACTGCACAATGCACTTAGGAGGACTTTCTTATTTTATTTTTACATATACTGATGCAGAAAGAAATGGTTCAGCTTATTTCACCTCACGTCCCAGCAGCTTGATATCTCTCGAGCAGGAGAAAACAGATCAGCTATAGAGGGAGCAGAGAAGAAGAACTGATGTGTGTTTGTGACGGTCTAGGTTGCAGTGTGAGATTGATCTTCATATGCAGTACAGGAGATGATCTGTGGTTAACACGGAGATTACACAGCGACTTAGCCTGCTTTGCCACTGTGACCCTCCTAAGCTATGCTAACTCTTATAGCTAATAACCATTATGTGCCAGCTTCCTGCCTGCTTCAAACTGTGCACGGGCGGATTTACGTGTGTCAACTTTCCTTTTCTCCTTTCTCTCACTTCCTCGAATGCACTTTTTGCAACCTGAAAACATCCAACCATTCATTTTCTGCTTACCACAGTCAGATTTTCTATTCCTCTGCCTTCCTGTCTCATTTTCCATAATCACCCCTTCTCACACTGTCTTTCCATTAACCCCTCATTCACCTTTTCCTTTCTGTTCCCCTTCTCTCCTTCTTTCCCCCTCTTTCTTCCCCTCCAGCAGGAGTGTCATGCCTTCTCTGGCACGTGAGCCGAAGCCCAGATGTCTGTGCTGGCTGCTGTTAGAAACTAGGCCATGTTGAGAGAGAGAAGGGGGGGAGATGACAGGAAAGTAAAGTAAAAGCAAATGGAGAGAGGGAGAGGAAGAGCACATGAGGAAAAAGTGCAGAGAGAGAGAGAGAGAGAGAGAGAGAGAGAGGAGCACCCAGCAAGAGTAAAGAGGAAGAGGTGAATGAAAGCACTCAAAGGGGGATTAGATGGTGAGAGAAAGGGGTTAAAGGGACTAAAGGGAGTGAGAGGCAGTGGATGAGCAGGAAAGAGATGAGATGCTTCCATCTTTACTGATGTTAGACTTGAAGAGTGGATAGTGATAAAGATGAAGAGGACACCAAGGGAGACATTGAAGTTAAAGTTGATACTGATAGTTAAAATATTCATCTGCTGGCATACTGTGAAAGCTCCTTGGTTGATGAAGCTCTTGTCAAATCTTTTGTGTCTCCTTGCAAAGGGCAATTAGTTCTGCTGTTTAAGTGCAGATTGATTTAAAAAGTCAGCACAGATTTGCCCTGGAGCAATAATGTAACTTTGTCAAGAAAAAACAGTGTGTGCATAACAAATGGTGGAAAGAAAATCAATGTCTGTCTGAAGAAAAAACAAATCTATAATTTTCCAGCATGGATTTTAATAGATGACTTTGTGTGTCAGTGTGTGCGTCTGTCAAAATCTGAATATGAATCAATCATCGACTGAATAGAGTGGACATGACTGTGAAATGAACTTTGTTAGTGGTGATGCATTACAAGACAGTTACACGGGGCAGGATAGAACAAATAGGTGCACACTGAATGGAAATGAAATGCAAATAACCTCATGTGAGAAGCTGTTTTCTTTTTTTTTGAAGATGATGGTTACTCACTGTAGCAGCCTGCACTGAACACCATGCATGGATACTGCAGTCTACAGTGGTGCATGGGGTTTCTGAGCCCTTTACATTTTCTTTGCTCTATTTCTGCACAAATATGACCAAAAATGTGCAAAAGTATGTGAACCTCTAGAATAATACATTCATTTGAGTGGTAACTTTAACTCTGGGTGTACATGTCTCATTCAAATAGGGGAGAAAAGTCAACTGTCAAGTACTGTACATTGAATACAAGTAGAGAATGTTCAGCCCTAATTTTTCTTCCTCTGGAGAGGTCGACCAACAAAATTAAACAAAGAGCAAAGCATGCAATAGTGCAGAAGGTCAAAACCCAGGGGAATGCACGAAAGGCTTCTAATATCAAAGTTCATGAGTCTATCACCGTGGTACAGGTAAACACAGGAAGCCACTACTCCCCAAAAAGAACAGAGCTGCCTGTCTACACTTTGCTTGAGGCCATGTGGACAAGCCAGAAGGTTACCGGATGAATGTTTTGGGGACAGATAAGAGAAAAGTTGAACTTTTTGGACATGCCTGAGAAGCTTTACTGTAGGTTTTGGGGCTGATTTGCTGCCTCTCGAACAGACAGACTTACCATCAGTGATGGAGCCATGAATTCTGAGTTATACAAGCAAACTCTACAGAAACATGTCAAGAAGAAAAAAGATGAACTGAAACTCAAAAGAAAGTGAATCGAGCAGCAAGACAGTGACGAAAACACACGCGAATTATTAAAGCAGAAGAAATGTCATGTGCTGGTGTAGCCAAGTCAGAGTTTTTGCTTAACTGAGTGTCGTTTATCTAGTTTTTAGGAACTGCATTAAAGTCCCATCACATTCTGTGTTATATTTATAAAGAAATGGAGCTTGGAGGTAATTCCCTCTGCTCTGTTCCCTCTCTCAACAGATTGTGAACCAACCCCCAAACTAATACAATTATACCAATTTACCACTTTAAGAGCTTTTCCAACAGGACCGCCATAAATTAATTATACAAATTAATTCCAGAACGCAGGCAGCAGTCAGCACCAAGTTACAGATATATTCCACAAGATGTTTTCCAAAAATCCCAGTTCAATCTCTATTTAAAGATGTGTTCCCTGAAATAAAAGATAAGTAAAGACATCAAATCTCTATCTGTTTATCATATCTCCTTATACAAATATCAAGTTCAACTTAATATCATAATGAAGCAATAACTGAATCCCATTTTTGTCAGTTGTAAAACACTACAACCACACAGACGTCTGCAGCCACAGACTCATCCTCCATCACTCACACACACAAACAGACTCAGATTCCCACACGTTTGAACAGCTCATTACATTGATAGATTGCTGTAGCAGAGACGATGTCTAAATGCATCCTCACACATTATTTAGAGTAGCACAGACTCTTAAGATGCAGACTTCATCATCACAGCCATTTACGTATATGGGCTACTTAAATGACTCGGTTTACACACTCACATATTCACATCCTCAGTCAAAAAACAAGAAACGTAGAGTTAAAGGTAAAATAAAGACAATAAATAAAACACAGATTTAAATGTGTACTACTGATGTTTCCATACCACGACCTCAATTACACCAGAAATTGCTCTTTTGTCTAATCTAATAATTCCACTTTCATTTAAAGTTCAACACGCTTCAATTTTCACCTGTATATTTGTGTCAGACAATATGTGTTTATACTTCTCTGCTGAATGAGAAGCTGTATTTTAGCTCTTGTGCTTTTTTAGCCACAAATAAAATGACCCACAATCACTAGACAGCACACACTCCCAACATAATCACAATGATAAGAGTCTTCCAGCACCACCTGCTTCACATTGACATTAATATTTTTCTCCCCATTGCTTTGGGTGAGGAGAATAAACCAATGTTCAATATAATTTTTCCAAATTCCACCTAAAGCTGGAAAAAATATAGGAAGTCAACAATACGCAAATGTATCCAAGCATATAATTTCTCTCTCTGGCACTTAGCTTCCTCTCTGATGAATATGGAGTCCGTATGTGGGTTCATTACAGACAGATGTGCACAGATGTTTAGTTAGAGATTTAGATTACAGTTTGAGTCAATGACTCTTAACCATGTCAGATGTAATAATACGCATTTATACCCAACTGCCCTCTATTGTTCTGTGTTCATCTGTTCCTCCAACTCTCCATCTATCACCATGTTATATTTAAACAAATGCGCTTTTTAGATTATGAGATGCTTCCCTGTTGTCCTGTTTTCCCATGCCTAGAAATTAATATAGAGAATAGCGAGAATATAAAAAGGTAGGGTTATTATTTTTACCCACTCATTTTAAAGGAATTCACCATCCACTGGTTATAGTTTGTGTGTCACTTACTTTTTTCTTCCCTTCATCCATCCATCAATCATCCATCCATCCCTTCCTGTTCGTTTCCTCTCATCCGCCCTCTCTTGTTGTTCTCTCCACACCTTTCTCTTATCTCTCCTCCGGCAGACATTTATCACCTGTTTTCACTTGTTATACATATGTTCCAGTGTTTGTGTTTGCGTATGCACACCAGTTGTCACACCATCCAAAACATCGTCACATCGAACAGAAACAGACGTATCAATCTGCGCTTTCTTCTCATTAAATATTCCTCTGAGTCTGAGTCAAATGGAGGATGAGTCAAAAAAGAAATAATGGGCGGCGAGGAGAAAATAATACAAGCTTTAAAGAGATAATAATAGGATACTATTAAAGGAAAGGAGCAGCAAAAATATGGGATTGGTGAATAAAAGGTAGGAGGAAAGAGAGAGAGGCAGAATGATACAGACTAGGGAATGCCTGTGTGATAAATAAAGACAGAATAGGAGTAGAGGGATTGGAATAGTAAATAATGATCCAGTCCCAGAGATAGAAGGAGAGGAGAATCAAGGTAATTAAAGAAAGAAGGAAAGAGAGGGGGGGAGGGGGGCAAAGAGTAGATAAATCATTCTAAATTGAGGAAATAAGAAGGGAGGAGACCAGCATCAACACACAATAGGTTCCAGCGTGCGCATAATTATTGACTCTAGACAACAATATGTTCGCACATCTGGATGTGAATAATGAATGTGAAAACCCTCAAACATCATTAAAAGTGAAACTCAGCACTTTACTGTCGTACTCTTTGCTTCCTTTCAAATCCAAGGTGCCGGAGTACAGAATGAAAACGGTGACGAGTTACTTTCATACGTCATAATGTGTATGGACGGCGGTGAATAGGCTTAATTAGCTGACCTTTACCGTGCAGCTCCCTTTAATAAAGCACTAATTAATGAGGCGGCATTAAAAGGTTGGACCACCCAAATTACAACAATGCTCAGTATTTCCTCATTCAGTTATATATTTCTATTTATAAACACAACACGCTGTCAAAAGTTTCCATATGAGCTTTAAAAAACTGGTTGTTGGATTTTCCTAAAATATAACAACTGGGATATTGTTTCAGGTGAACTTCAGTGAGCGAGAGCTTGCTGACTTTAAAAAATGTGATTTTTCACTATTGTGAGCCCGTCTACAAAAATCCATTCACCTGTAGGCAGATATCCAAAACATATCTCAAAGCCCAAACGTCTTGCTCTATTCTGGTCCTTTTCTTTTCTCTGCTGGCTGATTTATGTCGTGCCACTTTGAGAACGGCATCCTTAGACCTTTAGGAACATGGGTAGTATAATTTTATTCCGGGGCTCTTAAATATAAGTGTGAGAGCTTGTCGAGCTACAATAACTGGCTCAAAGACAACGACGAAAATGAGCATATTGGAGACCAGTGGCCTTTTGGGGTATTCATGGCCGTGAAATGTGGCAGTGTGTTTGAAAGGACAATATGAATATAAGGCTTTTGGCTTTACAAATATGAAAAATGTTATTAACTTTCTACAGTCTTGTCGCCTTTAGGACCATTAAGAGGTCTGAAAGGAAAAGCTAAATGAAAAGCCAATAGCAGTGCAAGCCATTTGCTCCGTGGTGCGTTCATCCATAGCATCCATTTTCTGCTGCTTATCTGAAGTAGGGCTGTGGAGGCACCAGGTTAAGCAAGGTCCACACATCCCTCTCCCCAGACTCGTCCTGGGCGGCCCCAAGGTGTTTCCAAGCAAAATGAGGTACATTATTTCTAAAGTAAGTTTAGATCTAACCTCGGGTCTTCCACCAGTTAGATATTCTCAGAAGACCACTAATAGAGGCCCCCCAAATAGCATCCTCATCAGACTCCCAAACCACCTCGAGGAGATCCTTTACACGCAAAAGAGCAGTGGATCCGGTCTGAGCTCCTTATCTCTAGGGCCCAGCCACCCTGTGGAAGAAACTTCTTTCAGCTGCAATCAAATTTTTCTCTGTTGCTACCAAAACCTCATGACCGTAGGTGCAGGTTATGGGATTGATGTATTCTATATGAAAATATCAAATAAACTAATATGTTTATTTTTGCCACTTGTTTATTTGAAGGCCACTTTCTAATGGTGCAGCAGCTGCTGCGCAAGTTTACACTTCACAAGAGCTTGGCCAAGTGAACTACTCCGAAGAAGCAACACTGGTGTTAACCCCACATTTTAATTGGACTTCGGTTTTACCCACAACGTGTAAAATATCATATTAAAACTCACTCCCATGAATAAAATATATATATGACAGCAGTCAGTGTTCTACTGCGTGTGTGTATCATTTCACATGTATTATGCCTGCAGTGTCTCCCCTCAGTCCCACACACATAATCAACTTCTCACTTTCGTTCCTAAATGCTTCCCACACACGTACAACACAATGAGCCTCTAGGGGAGTGTTACAGAGAAGAGAGAGGAGATGGATGGGGGGCAAATGGAGAACAAGAAACAGAGGCTGCGCACACATGAAACATTGAGGACATTGATAGGAAACTTGGCACTGGTGATTAAAATTAGGCATACATCTCCAGGGCAATTTAAAATCTATTTCAGGTCTGATTTAAGTGTACCTTACAGGCTAATTTAACTTCATTTAAAGACACTAACTGATGTTTTATATTAGAGTCGACTATTAAAGGGTAACTAACCAATAATAGAATTATAGTAGTGGTATCCTTTACAGTCAGGCCTGTTGGTGCCAGCGCTTCAGGTACGTGGGACACTACAGTGTTTCCTTTATCGTGTTTTCTGTACAGTTGTTTTCCTCAACTGCACTTTTCTCAGTTCGACAGTGGATTGAAAATGTTTACATGTTTAAGAAATCAACTCAACAAGGCTCTCTACTATGGTGTTTCTGGATATATTTACTAATATGTTTGTGTTTGATCTGTTGTTCACTCAGAAAAAGAGGGACGGATTGGAGTGTGTGTGTGTGTGTGTGTGTTTGGCCAGCTATAAAGACGATGGCACTGTTAAGGGTTTTCCTTGGCAAAAGGACAGAAACACTGGTGACAAGTGATTGGATAAACCATGCCTGCAGCAGACACAGACACACACTTTCACGATCCATCCTCTCCTTTGCTGCACTGTTGTTCTCTGACCATCACTCTTGCGATGATCATTTCTAATTGGCTCACTGTACAAATGGTCAGGCTACAGGCCTGATTGAGCTGATGTCTAACCATACACACAGTTACATACACACATACTCTACGTGAAAATGAAGTTATGCACTATCTAGAGAAACTCAGAAAACTGATTACTGCAGCTTTTCTGTCTCCTTCCACATAATGGATGCATTGATAGGGATTCTGATCAATGCACATGTGGAATGGCTTTGTTATGAGGACATTTTGGCACATCCTCACCTCTTCGAAAGGCTTTTGGAGACCTAAACGTTAAGATTTTGTATTTAGGAGTTAGTCAATGTATGTCCTTACAACAAGTGTGTGTGTGTGTGTGTGTGTTCTCTTTTGGATCAATAGGAGTTCAGGCCAAATGTCAGAGTTGGGTCCATGGCAGCAATGAATTAGGTCTTAGCCTTGATCTATATCAGTCAGCAGCTGGTCTATTCTCCATCACTCACAAGCGCACACACACACACACACACACACACACACACACACACACACACACACACAATATCTCCAACACTCATTCAACCCCATTAATCACAAACACTGACACACACACATTAAAGTCTCTCACTTCTGCAGTTGGAAAACACACTTCAAAATATGTAGAAGCGAATCATGATGCATCCATAAAAAAACGAGTCATTCACAAATCATTAAATCACGTGCGCGGACACATACTCAGACAATATGAGTCGCACCTACTGCATTGTCAATGATGTAAATAATCATTGACGCAGCCACACACACATCATTTATCAATGATGTGTGTCTGATGACTGACTGCTGTAGGCAATGACAGCTCACACACACACACACACACACACACAGATCTTTGGACTCTGTAATCTTTCAAGTCAAATCCCTTTTATTGACCATGAAAATCATTACAGGCCCAGGGGTGCATGTGTGTGAGTAGGTCTTTGCACGTGACCACCGCTCTAACTTACGCTCTTAAGTCGCCACATCTCCTCATGTGTTTTTTGATGCGTGATGTGCTTCAGCATTATGGTCACGTTACACTTTGTTCAGCACATTCATGAGGCGTAAACATGTTTCACCAACATCACAATGACCTTTCAGCTGAGACTGTGACGTGAAGGAGCACCGGCCTCTTTCTGTGTAATATGGTTGTGTGGAAAACATCGTATTTATAATACTTATATATTTCCCATCTTTCTCCATCATTTTGTAAGACTGCTTTCTGACAGAGATACAATTCACTGATATATGATCCATGTTTTGACATTTTTTCTGACAGCAGAAACTTTTTTTCTGTCTTCTGCTTAAATTCCTGGCCTACATTTCCACGACAGTTACACCAGTATAACTCCAAAAAGTAACTTCTTAATTCACGTTAATTGTATTTGTGCAGCATAAAATCTCCACTGCTGTATCTTTGGTGAGTGTGAATGTCAGGTGCTTTTCTCCATGTGTGTTTATGGTCCTCTTGTTAATCTCTCACATGCGCCTGTAAGTTGCAGGCAGGGTTTTGGTAATCCCATTCCCCCTCGATCCCCTTTACTACTTATCTCTATGCTCCCCTAACCCCCATCTGTTCCTCCCCTTAACCCTCCAACCCTTCTTCCCTTTTTTCCCCAGGCCTTCCTTTCTATTAGATTCAACTGTGGCTCTGTAGACTCTTCATCCCCTCCTTCTTTCATCCAATCTCCTGTCTTCACTCAAACTTCTCTTTCTTGCAGCTGAGTTCTTCACCTGCATCCATTTCACTCCAAATTCTCTCTTTTTTTTTTTTATAAGATGCTAGCACGTTGCCATCGGGCACTATCATCAAATTTTGAAACAATACTTGCTTTCAATCACGTTACAGAACTTTTATTTCGCTGCCTGTTACTAAAAAGTTATGTGGGTTAGTTTATGAAACCTTTTAATAATTAACAAAATCAAAACAAACTAAAACTCTGAATCTGATCAGAAATATGATGTGGAGGGGTGGTGTGTGTTTAATAGACGTCTAAAGAGAGTAAAGTGCTTTTGTCATACTCAAAGACACATGCAGAAAATGTTGATTCGCATTTTTCTCCACACAAGACTCTGAATGCAGCTAGTGTCTAAATTTTGTACAACTTTTAATGATGTGATTACTTTTTCATCACTGAGCTGACAGCATTGTTGGTGGTGGTTGCAGAGGAGCGACTGCAGTATTTTAACTTTACTATCAAAACAAATTACAGACTTTTCACACCGTTGCCTTCCAGATGAGAACAAACACATCTGTAAAGTCAAACGTGCAGGTGCAGAGTGACAAATTTGAGATTTTAACAATATTGTGCAGTGGTTCATGTGTCGGTAATGCTATTTTCTAGTGCAAACACTGCAGAGCGACTGAGTATTTAGTTTATCTTACAATAGAACCTTTACTTTTTCAGTAAACACACGCCAGAAAGTAGCTCCCACATGATCTCACCGCTCACTTAAGTGATAAAAGACATGCTTTGGCTCAACACATTTACTGGAACCCTGTGGCTGCCGGTATGTGGTAGACACTGAGAAGAAACCAGTTCCATCCAATGAGTTGCCCCAGTTTTCATTCAACTCACCTGGGTAAAAGCAATGACTCGACAGTTTCTCTCTCACTAAGCTACTGGGTCTCAGCATCCTCCTCAGCTAAACATGCTTTAAAGCTCCACTGGCGCTAACCTTGCATGTGTGTTGGCAGAGCAGCAGTAACAGAGAGAAACAGATACGACGCGGCGCTGTTTGAAAAAATGTGCGATTGCGTGTGTTCTTGTGCTTGTTTGAGTGTCATTTGAGCTACAGAAGAGAAGGTTGAAACAGCGTGACTGCCAGAATTACACACGGCATTTACTCATTTTGCCCACTCCTACGTTCCTCTAATCCTACAGTGGTGGTCTACGGCTGTGTTCAGTGAAAAATACCAGTTGTGAAGAGGCAAGGAGAAGGATTACTCACCTGCGTTTCACTTTCTCTTCTTCCTCTGATGATAATTGAATTGATCCTAAATGGTTTTTAAATGGGCAGAGAGGCTGATGAATATTCTATGAGTCAGAAGACATGGATTCAGGGATTATTTTAGGATGTAACTCACAGTGGAATAAACACAACATAGGCATCTAAATGGATTGTCCATGTTTATAAGACTTCAAAAATATATGATTTAACTTTGTATTCAAGAAATGTTTGCACTACATTTGGATTGTTGGTGTAATGGATAAAGTCCAAATGGTACAATTACTGAAAACTATATAAGAAGTCATTATGGCACATACCTTGTCCTCAATTTTCATTATGTTTTGTAGGATCTGAGTTTTTTGGATAGAGTTAAAGATGTTTCTTTCTTATTTATCTTCAAGGTTTATTGCATTTCTTTAAGTTGCCTTTAGCATTAGAGCTGCAAATTACTCAGTTTCTTCAGTCAGTGAGATGAAAGAATGACAAAACCAAGGCGAAAGGGAAAACAACAGGGGTTAAAATTAGAATATTACAGTGAAGATCAAAGGGAGGAGATCACACTGTGAAATTACAGCCACGTTCATTTGAGAGGAGAATAGAAAAGCGGAGCTTCGTCTCTCTCTCAAATGAAAATATGGCTCAAAGACTGTGGGAGCAAAGGTTTCCAAAGTGGAAAAGCAGATACGCCGACTGTATAAACCATAGCACAAAGTGAGAACCAGTGGAGGGAACTCACTGAGAGAAGCTGTTTAATCTTCTATTATCCGGCTGAGACCAGTATCGAGCTGTTTAATGATTATCTGCTCGATATGATCAATACTGTCTGGGACCTGACTTCTGACTGTAGCTCCACACAGATAGGCACACGCACACATAACGTGCGTCCATATACAGGATGCAGATCATGCTGAATGAAAACAATGCTGAATAATACATTTAAACAGCAGGTTTCAGTGTGATTTTTGATATGCATTTGTATGTTTGTGTTTATTTAAGCCCTAAAAAGTAGAACGCTGACTTGAGAATATTTGCTTGACATCATAATGTCAAACCAGTCTCCAGTCATGGTAAAGGCCGTATCTTCTTATATATAACTGGTCCAGAACATCATGCAGCTCCTTCAGTGCTGTGTAAATGTAGCATGAACACAAACAAAGTAAGAGTCTGGTAGAGGTTTAGTCCTTGTGTGGTTGCATCAGTCATATTTTGTAATGTGACAGACTACACCATGCTTGGATCTGTCAGACGTCTTTGCTCCATTCACATGAAAAACAGAGAAAGGTCCCCATGGTTGGATAGCTTGAATCAGCACCTGGTAGGAAACCAATGTATCACCTAAATGGATAATGCCACAGTCTCCTATATCCAATCCTTACCCTGAGAACATCCATCACATAGACACAATGGAACTATTTACTGTACCCACCATAAATAAAATCCTCAAATCTAAATGAGATATGTTGACTGGCTAACAGCAATCACTAGCACACAGTACAGTTGAACTAAATAATGGTGAATTCTTTTGTCATCACTCAGTTTTAATCCATCGTCCCCCACGAACCTGGAAATAGAGAAAGTGAGGATGATGAAAGCAGTTGTAACTTCAAACAGATCTGGCAGCCTGTTCATCTAGAGGTGGTTACAGCCTAAAAAACCCACGGTATGTGGAGAGTGTGAGCAGCGCGGAGACGTATGTAATCATTTAAAAACTATCTCTAATTGGTTCTTTATCAGCCACACCTGTTTCTTTCCATATATAGTCCATTAATCGGTGGCGTCTCGGTGGTTGTGTTAGTGTGTGTGTGAAGAAGAGGAACAGATAACTTGTCTAAATCACTATTCTCTGTGATTAATTACACTGCAATCCTGCCCATTCATTGTAGAAAACACACCACTACTGTTTACTCTTCCCTCTCTTCCTTTTTTTGCCTCCCATTCGATCTGTGCCTCTCTCTGCTTCTTCCTATCCACCTCTTCCTCTTTTCTATGTGTATCCCCCCTCACTTTATTGCCCTGTCTATCCGCCTCTTCTTACCCCTCTCGCCTTCACACTGTGCAGCACTTTGTCTTGGTTTTAAGTACACTGATGATTTATTATAGATTTCTGTGCACTTAGTGTTTCACACATTTCACCCTTCATTGTGCAGAATGTTAAATTACATTTTCAGGAGAGAATCTATTATTTATTTGTAGAGTGAGAAAGCAAAATTTAGAAACAAATTCTGGTCCAACATTAGACCACAGTGCTCTGTCCACGGGAGAGCAGCACAATTGCTTTGAGTTTCTGTGTGTATGTTGAGAGCTGATAGGTTTGGAAATCAGCAGGAACACTTTTACACATAAAGGTCAATTTATTCATCACTTGGAAAACTATTAAGTCTATGAAAACAGTACTGTTCAATGAAAACAGTAGTGTTTCCATAGAACGCCTGCTGACCAAAGCACTGAGACGAGGAACGGACTGGAGGAGAGTGTGAGTCTAAAAGCTATTTTTTTTGTATTGGTAATTTTAAAAAGAACCATTAAATCATCTTCTGCTTAGTGGATCCCTTAAAACACCAATACTGAATCCCCACCCATTTGAAGATACAAAGTTCTGAACATAGGAGATTAAAAAGTGACGCACTCCCACCTTTGCCCTCTCTCCCCATTCGCTCTCCCCTCTCATCCTCTACATATTAGAAGTCCAACATACAGTATATTCTGTGCTGTCAGCTTTACATTATTTATGCCTCTTTACCGGGTGTTTTTGGAGATAACTGGACCTTGTGTTGAATCTCATGGTCACGTACCTGCCTAACCTTTTCTCTTCCATGCCTCAATCAGCCTCTTCTTAGTGCAGCAGTATTTTCTCTTAATCTCTTTGGCTGCAGAAACAACTTCTGCCTGCTTCATGTTCCTATTTCACATTGACATTATTCTGTGTCTTTCTACATGTGTATGGTAATAGTGCTACTCATTTAAACACACACTGCAAAGCTCCCTCATAATTGTTTCAATCAACATTACAGTTATTTTAGTATCTTTGTAATTTTTCAACATCACCTGGTGAAATCCAGACACCTCTCTCAGTCACAGAGTTCATGGTTTAATTATGAGGTCCTTTTGATGTTGTCACAACACGATACCTAGAATAATCAGAAATTTGCAATTCAATCTCTCTAAACTGAGGCTCAAGATGCTAAAAATAACATAAAATCAACTAGATAAACATCATATTAAACTGATGACCTGTATTGTTCATATTCTACATGTATGATATCACTCAGGTCTGTTCTTAAGCTCACAGCAGCTCAGACACCTTTAGACACACTGTACATTTCCCTCTGTCCTGAAATCTTGTGCACTTCTTTCCTCTCTCCGTGCACTTCACTCCTAAGCAGGTGCTCTGGGAGATAACTAACCTTGTATGGTCTGCTTTTATGTCATTGCCAAACTCATTTTTGCCTTCACCTTCTCTACCTAGCTTAAAGTTTTTTCCACTCCTCTTCCACTATCTATTATTCCCTTGCTTCCCTCCGTCCCTCCGTTCCTCTCTGACTCACAAAGTGGTGGCTTCCTTACTGTATTAACACTTCAATGGCTGCTTAGATTAAGAAAGGAATCTCATTTGGAAAAGGAGAACACGTGTGTGTGCTGTATACATGTACACAACATGCTCGAAATCAGTAAATCCATTCATGTACTACATGTATTCCTCTTTGTACAGTACTGTCTGTGTGTCATTATCAAAGAGTCTGTTCTTGAGCATCAACAGCGTTTTGTACCTTGTTGGGAAGCATCTGTAATTACATGTGTAATCTTTTGACTGTGGACTTTGACTGTAACACGTCTTCCTTCTAAGCGCGTTCTTGACCGGATTAGATGTGGTGACAGGATTCCTCCTGTCGTCCACCTCAGCTGCCATCTGTGCTCTTTTTGCCGTCACTGCCAGTTGAATGTCTCAAACTGTTGTTTTGGCTGCTCTTGATGTTTTTTCTTTCTCTTGATGGGTTTATTTATTTTCATATTTATCATTTTCAGAATGATGGCCTCTAGCATAGACACCTCTTTGGACCCCATATTGAGAGTTCCATTGGAGCAGAAACTAAGTGAAATATAACACTCAGAACCTCCTCCAGGCCTTTTTATCTGCTGGACTAGTCACAGAGTATCAGGGAACAAGGCCACCCCTGGCCATGCAATTGCTTGTCAGTCATTTGTTCCATTATTTATGAGCCTACTGGATGGTTAGTGCCACACTGCTGTCAGACTTCTTGAATTAAAGTTGAAAGCCGTGACTTTGCTCACATCTACGACCAAAAAGGTATCTCTGTTCCATTATTTATGAACTTAACTGTATTCCTTTATTTTGAGCATAAACTCATCTTATTAATCAAAAGGTTTTGTATGTTTATTGGTGTGTGTGCCGATCGATATAGTGAAGACTGGTGATGTGGTGATTTACACCAACTGCGCTGTGATTTTCTTACGACCACTAAAAAACATTTTACATTTTTAAACAACACATGTAGTTAAAGATAAACAGGTTCTTCTGTAAAGTGACCATTTTGTGTCGTGTGGCACAACAAGACTTCGCAAATGTTCTTTTCCCCTTTCTTCAATGCATTTATGAGGGAGATTAGAACAAAGCTGCACTGTGTGCTGTGAAATCGGCTCGAGCTGACCTCTCTCATTGGAATAATTGATCCCATTTCGTTTTCCTCAAACACGCTGACCTTTTAGTTCAGAGTGAAACATCTGTTTTTGTTAAATGAAACATCTCAGTAACTTAAACTTCTGTGTCGTATCCTGAAGCTGCAGTGCACGTTCTAAAATCTGACCTGTCTTTTTTGCATCTTGCTTTTATAAAACTATTAAACCATTGCTCCACACACACATCACACGTTCATGCTCACCACGATACTGTTTTTTGACTTTAGGTTATCAAAGATCTTCATGCTGAGACCACCATCTGGCCAATCTTACATTTCTTTCATTGCAGCTGCTAGGAATCAAAACCAAGCTAAACTTTGATCCATTTTACAATTTGTTTCTTTTACAGCCCCACGGAGTTTAGTCGTGTTTTATTACCGTGTTTCAGGTCAGTGCCTGTATTGAGTGCACGGCAGCAAAGCAATAACCTCTCATCACCTAAAGTGTTGCCAAAGTGAAGAAAAGGAACACTCACGTGAATTACTGCCTCAAAGAAATGAGAACACATTTTCCACAAATTTCTATCCTGGTGAACACACACACACACACACACACACACACACACACAGGGGAGAGACACTATATTTTACAGTAAGGACACACTGAGCCACAGTTCCTTGGTAATTTGCTGTTACGGCATGTTTTTCTGTGGCTCTGTGTGTTCTTACTACTGCTTATCCTCTGCCACACACTTGGTGGGGGGGTTACGGAGATATACAAAGACAGTACAAATCCCCTTGGCTCGCCTGTTGAATGTCATGAGCCTAGAGAGTGAAAACAAAGAGAGGGAAAGATAATATAATAATAATGCTGAAGACAGAATCGATTGTGCAAGACTCAAAATATACGTTTCACCACAGCATAATTATTAAATGACTATGAAACATACATTTCATGAAACAAGACTTTGTCTCTCTCTCTTATTGTTATCACAAATACGTACTTGACTCAAACACAATCACACACTTACAAACAATCTGAGACTTTCTTTGGTGCCACAATAGCAACAACATCCATATTTTGAAATATTCAATGCAAAGCAAAGATTTGCTTTTTCAACCACTCAGAGGAAACCCAGTCTCCAAAAAATGACGTTTCTATACAACTAAGCTGCAATCACAAATACATACTTGACAAAAGGCAAATACGTAAATTCTCAACCTATCAATAAAATGCACACGGGCAACATATTTTTGTCCACCACAATATCCAATCTAGAACATCCTGTTTTGTTTTGTCCTTTGCAATATCTGTTGCTGCAGTTCAACATCCAGATTATGTAACTTCAGCGTTATTAAAGGGTTTAGTCATCACAGCACTGGGTTATTGTCAGGGAAACACTGTGGGATGGGCAACATAAATCTACAAACAATAAACATATAATATACTAAACAATGACTTCACACACACAGTGTCTGTATTAATGTGAATCAATCTTTCTCTAACCCTAACCTGCTTTCCTTGCCTAAACCCAACCGCTCGTCAGCCCTGCACTGTTTACTCTCTGTTAATAACTGTATTACTTTATCCTTTGCTGTACAGTCTAATTATGTCTCTGTGTCCTCTTGGTCCAGTCTGGCTAACACTTGCAGCAGACGTACACTCAGTTAAGTCCTCTGTGGGAAAGAACAGTGAAAAAGAGAGGAGAGCTCGCTCAATAATCCACTGACACTAAGATCCGCTTGCTTGTAACAGCAGCAATAATCAGTGCAATTACTGGACTACTCCAGAGACAGGTAGAGTGGAGACGGGGGAAATTGGAATGAGTTACAGAAACGAAAGAAGCAGACGGAGAGTCAGAGACCACAGACCAGGGGTCAGCACAATTCTGACTTAACCTCAGCCTGTATGATATTTTATAAAACAGATGTTTGTTGTATATGTGTGTCCGAAATTCTAAGTAGAAATGAATGTTTAAAGAAATCACTCAAAAGTAAAGAAGAATCAAGAGAGGTAGGTTCTGTCTTTTCATGGGATTTGCCGGCACAGCCTCAATAACTGAGCTGGAAAAGCGACTCACCACTTTAAACACACATGGATCATATGCCAATGCACACACGAGTGAACCCACTGATACTGTATCTGAGCAGATATTGCACCTAATTAGTAGCAACGACAATTATAGTTTCCTCATTTAAACCACTAATCATTTCACTTTTTCATCTCGTATTGCAATAAGTGAAGTCACATTTGGTTGTGAGTTATTGCAACCCTGTCTTTAAAACTATATTTACAACTAAACAGAACAACTGCAATGGGGACATAATTGCAACCAGATTATGTTTTATATTAACATAACGAGGTAGATATGTTGTTAAACAACACACAGTCAAATGTTTTTTCAGACAACATATTTCTTTTCCACAGTACAAGTTGTAGTTTTTGTAGCTTCCTATTAAATGTACAGTAATTGTTGAAGCACTTTTGTGACATGGTTGTTATTTGTCAGCTGATTTGTCTGCATCAGTGCAGATGAAAATAAGTTACTGATGAGGCACATTTACAGTTTTCAACCTACAGGTTCTGCACAGCAAGTGGTGTGCTCCTCACTGTACACGCAGCATATTTTGATTGACAAGCGATCTGTGGGAAAGCACAGCACAAAAACACAACAGAAGACCTGAAGGGGCTGCTGAAACATGGAATATTGAATACATTAGCATTTAAACTGAACAGAAAGGAGAAGACAGCAGGAGAGGGAGGGAGACAAACAGATTTTGAGTCATTTATGTTGCAGCATTATAATTTGCGTCGTGACAAAACTGTGAAAGAATAGTACAAGCCCCATCTAACAGATTTGGTTGTAAAATGAGTGAAGAACAAATGTGTGTGTGGAAGTGTGTGTGTGTGTGTGTGTGTGTGTGTGTGACAGAGATAAAACAAGTGCGTGAGAACCTGACAGTTTGATTTGTAATTGCTTAATTTCAAGCTTTGTTATTTCATTCTCTGAAACACAGCAAACTGATAAGCAGCGTAATCATTACTGCTATTGGTGTGTGTGTGTGTGTGTGTGTGTGTGTCAGGGTGTGTAAAGGCACGTGTGCACATCATTATGTTTGATATCACTGTTTTGTCTCACAGCAATAAAAACCCAACATTTTCCCACACCGACATCTCCCGACCGCGTTCGCCTCACTGCCTTTTACTTTCTCCTCAATTGTTTCCAATTATCTTTCTTCTTCACTTGCACAGATTAAAAATACTTTAACACTATAGAGCAGAGTGACTGGGGGACAAGCAACAGCTCCAGTGTTGAAGTAAGCATCAAGGGAGAGCACTGAGAGATGCTTAGAGTAATAATGTCGAGGTTTAGAGTGTCGACAATGACCATCAAATGAACAACAAAGGTTTGGCAGATCACAGGTTTTGTTGTTGTTTCGTGGCTGAAGTAATAAATTTATACAGCAAATCATCTTCTGTATCCACATGAGGGCGTTCACATTTTTCCTGTTTCTTTTTATCTTTAAAAATGACCTTCAGCTTCCCAATTAAATTGAACATGCTTACAGTAGCATAGAAGGCTGCGTTACCGTTGCAGAGGAAAAGAAATCCCACCACAGCCCCTAAAATAACCAACAATATATGAGTAATATGCTAAAACCTCCAAAGCTCTGAAGCCACCAGACTATATCTAATGTCTGACTCGCTCCTTGAAAGTGTACAGGCGATATACATATAAAATGGGTTAATCTTGCATGCAAGTGCAATCAACTTCACTGACTGCAGACACTAGCGTGGCTCAAATTAAATTATATCATCTTTCATGGAGCAGCACGAAACACTCTATTATGGGCGCAAAACCTAGTTTCCTAATGTAATTTCACCTGGAGTAGCAGCCAACAGACATCATTATAATTCAGAAGCATAAAAGACCATCACGGTGTGAGATTACAAAGTAGCATCAGAGCATATGCAGCTACGGTTCAGAGAGTGACCATAGTTCATATTGTAAGATGTGGCTTGTAAAATATGGTAAAAATGATAATACATTTTGTAATTTGCTTAAATAAATAACTAGCTTCCACATTTACTTGGATTGAAAATGGCAGAATAATGAACATTAGTCATTAAAATGAAAAGTCATTTGGCTTGATGTCAAAACATTTTCTTATTATTCATCTCACAAAAGGAGTTTCTCACTATTTCACAGCATGCCAGCTTTCTCCCTCCGTGTGTTTCCTCCTTTTTTATCATGTTTTTTGGCATCTGCTTTGACATCCTCGTGATAAATAATACCCACTGTTCTGATGTCAAGCAACCAATCGATACAACAAAAATATATTCTCGTTATGGTACAAAGTTTGGAGGGGAAAAAATCAACAAGATCTAAATATAGGGCTTTACTCAGTGGCACATCAGGGCAGAAGATGCACATGTAAGCAGGATATTATGACAGTCCGGTGACACATTGCACCGTGTGTGCGTCTGTGTGTGTGTGTGCGCGTGCACTACGATCTGCCACATCACTTCCATACTATATGAGGTTGCACATCATGACTCTGCCAGTTCCCCACAGCTTAGTGTGTCGCTGGCAATTACATCACACACACAAACACACAGCGTGCAACATGAAGCGCACAGACATCACACACTAGCAAACTCAGAAAACAGATGCAATCATCAACACACACACACACATACACACACACTTGCAGGATGTGTGATACGTGATGACTGTGTTTTTTTTTTGGGGTGATTTTCAGAGTGAGCAAATAAGAAACTTTAAATGTTAAAGGTCAATATTCCACACTGGTGCTCTCAGTTCGACTTAGCGCCGGAGTCACGCTCTAGCATCAGTCGCACTGCACTTTTAGGGAGTATGAGTAATTCTGAATACCTGTTTTAACTGTACAGAAACACCCAGAACCTTTACATCTAGTGCATCACTGATACAGGCTAGGCTGGAAAGAAGAAGAAACATGGTCGCACCACACAGTGGTGATCAGAATAAGCTGAATGCATAAGAAACTCTAGTCTGTCCTAACACTATACAAATGTTTCTTTTAGCGTAACTTGCTCTTTCTCTCTCCCTTTGCTCATTGCTGTGGTGCAGCATTGATGCCCTGGCCTTTACCAGATTGCAGAGCAGCGCTGGCCATTTCACAGCCCACTAAATCTATCCATATAGTGTGGTGTGTGTGCTGCTACCTGCATGGGCGGTATGTGTCGACGTATTGCCCAGTCAGGCTATATCTTTGAGCAAGGATGAGTAGTAGCAATTGATTCTCTTTACTAAACCCTAAATCAGCAGTGATTGAGTCTCTCTCTGTGCCACAGTGAAACACACATTGGTAAACAAGGCTGAAAGCACACTCTCACGTAAGGATGAAGAAAACAGGAAAACGAGAGCAAGGAGTGGAAAAGAAGTTGAGGGAAGGAGCTGGGTGTGTGTAGACATACATCAAGGGAACATGAACACGTTAAATAGTGCCTACACGCTGTACATACTGTATGGATGGATACAAAGGAGACATAAAGAACAAACAAACAGATGCAGCTGTTCTCATTTCTGTCTAATTGAAATGCAGCTAACACGTGACAACCTCTTTGAAAGTAGAATGATGTTGTTCATATTAGGGCAGTAGTCTCCTCTGTCTTGGTCAGGTATTAGATCCATAAAAAGGCAATTTAGAAGAGAGACACAGTGTATAATGTGCCTCGCCTACATTCGGAGCAGCAATTTGAGAGGGTTTATGACCATCTCTTGCTGTTTCTCAAGCAATTTCAGAATTGTTAAAGGTGTGTGTGTGTGTGTGTGGAAGCTATTTGCTGTGCAAAGCAGTATGGCAAGTCTTTTTTTCCTATATTTAGAAAGCATTGTTTCATATTCGAGCGAGAGGCAAACAAAGAGAGGCAGAGACTGGTGACCCATGTTAGCACATCAGCAGAATGATTGTAGGCAACAACCATTATGTCACAAGTGAAAACTGAGAACTTGGAGCAGCGCTTGGGCTCAGAGGTAAGTAATTTTGATGTTCAGCAGAATTTTAAGGGTACTGCTAAAATGTGGATGTAATTACAAAACTCAGAGGCAGTTGGAAACTGCTTGGGACCACTTTCACTGTTGACTGAACACAGTCGATGATGGAAGTCTGCAAAAAAAGTACAGCACAGCAGATGAATATTTGATTTCGCAGTAGAATAATCTAAAAACAATGGCTACTACAGCTTTTCCATCCATGCAAGGTTTGTTATACCCACTCCACTCCAGTCAGTCACTGACTAATGAATCTTATGCACTTAATCCTGATAAACCAACAAATATACAGTTTCAGAAATTCAATCTTTCTTTACATCTATTAAGAATGTGTTTGTCACATCCTTAATATGACATGTGCTTATTTTATCCTATAGGAGACATTATTTCCCTTGATATTTCATTAAGCTGTCACTTCTGCTTACTTGCCTTCTGCAGCCTTCCTCCGGTCATATGTGACATTTTGAGGAAGGAAACGCTTTGTTGTTCGGAGGAGCTATTTGCTGGTTTGCATTTCAAAATTTCCGATAACCGTCTCATAATATATTGGTAGGTTCATCTGCTAGCACCTACACATACGACTGAAGTTAGAACAGTGAAGGCTACTAAATCCCAGGTAAGCCAGCTCACTGCTCAGGTGCATCAATGATGACACACAAAGCTTTTTCAGCACACCTTCATTCACATTTGTTTTTTTAAGTTTACCATTAACGTGTTGACACTAACCTGGTATCAGGGTGCAGAGCTGATTGTAAAGATTTGTTTGCTATTGGCTCACTGTGCCCTGAAAATCCCTTTGTGGTACTTTGCATCCTTCATCGCTCTTGTAATGATAATGATTTCTGCAGCTTCAAATTTCACATATTTGTAAAGTGAAGAGGGATCAATAGCAGCAGTGAGCTTCAGCAGCCTGTGTGCATGCCAGCACATAAACCCTTGTAACTTATAATGGCTTGTCAGGAACCGACTGTACTAGCAGGTATTACTGAAGCAAATCCTCGGTGTTTCTCTACCTCTTTACTTTTTTCTTTTTTTTTTTCTACACAGCCCCATTACCAGTTGTTCTTTGGTTTCATCATTGCAATGTTTGATAATGTATCCCCACCTGCAATCAGAGGAATACAACATTTTGTTTCCACCAGTCCAAACCTAGAACATATTTCTCTCAAACCTGTCAGGACAAAGTGCACCCAGCAGTCACCCAGTCATTTATAAAATAGTCTGTTCATTGAAAACAGAAACTCACTGGATGGTTGGATATTATGTTAGTAACATGTAATGAGAAAAAATGTTTTCAGGTAGATTTAATGAAGCAAAGTGAGAAAGAGTCACTTGAATGACCTGCAGCTCTTTAAGCAAAAGGTGAGGTGAGGCGCCTGAAGGTGATGCACCAACCTGCCCTTCACTTGAGTGTCAGTATAACGTCTTTTTTGTCAATAAATCTGTCCAGACAAAGCGATTCCAAACACATTATCAGACTTTAATCAGAAATAATCGATAGACATTTAACCTTTAGGGACCTTTGACATGGGAACAATGTCACTTTATAAATGTGAGTGTGCTGAATTGAATCCACTGCTATTCTCTGTCCTTTTTTGGTGGAGTGCATTCACTCTTCTCTTCTCCTCTCTTTCCTCCGTAAACAAAAAGAAAACACTTTACAAGAGTTTCATTGGAGCTGTCTGCTGAATGCCTCTGTGCGTGGCTGTCAGTGCGAATGCCTGAGTGTAGGCAGGTGTGCATGTGTTCAGGTGTTGCACATGTTGATGTGTGGGTGTGCTGGTCTGGTGTGGTCTGGGATTACACAAATAGGCGTGTGTGTGTGTCTGTTTGGGCGCATGTTGGTGTGACACACAGCGGTCACTGTCTGATGCCTCTTTACCCTGGCTTCACATCAGAAACACTTGTACTGTATCCCCTCAGGGAGCAAGGCAGACAGCAGCAGACTGGCAGCAGCAGAGAGACAGAAGAGAGGAGAGGAAAACAAAGGAGAGAGAAGAGAGAAACGATGGAAAAACATAAAAGACAAGGAGATTCACGATGGAGAAATAGTGCATGACAGAGTGGTGAAAAGAAAAAAGAGAGAGGGAGGTGTAAAGAGTATTGAAGAAAGAGGTGAGACATGAGTCATGTTGGTGTTGATGTATGACAGCCCCACTGTGCAGGTTGCTCTCTTCCCCTCACATACAACACAGGTCAAATGTAAAACCTGTTGAGATGTGGTTTAGCAGTAAAAAGTTATGAAGACAACTTTTCCAATGTCCCACCAGGATCTGAATCCTTCTCCACATGTACTTTTCGTCTGTTGGACACGCTGTCAGTCAACATACAAACCCACCACAGTGACTGATCCAGTGGGTGTACGTCTGGACTTAAGTACAGTTATGGTGTATTAGTACTCAATCTGAGTATTTTCTTATTATTATATTATATTTATTTTAAATGTAACTATCCAACAGTACATACAACTAGAACAGAAGTCCTCTGACATAAATTAATTGATTATGATATTATTAGTCATTTATTTTTCAAGAACAACTTATTGTTGTACATTTTTATTCACTGCTTTTCTTTTTAATGTATTATTATTAATAGTTGTGGTAGTACTATTACTCCTAGTAGTTACTGTTGTTGTAGTACAACTGTGATCTGTGACTGAATCATGATTTTCCACTTCAGCAGCTGTCTGGTTTACTTGTCCTAATATATGTACAATAATTAATGCACATACTGTATCTCCAGTACACAAAGATAATAGTAGTCTAACGCTTCTAGCCAACGGGCGGATTATCTACATGTTCACATAAGTAATTACATGCCCAGAAGAACAAAAAGAGATGTTATTTGTTTCATTCCCGGCCCTGTCCTCCTCCTTTTCTCTTCATCCATTCCTCCAGTCATCTAATTTTATATTTTTCTAATTAATTCTCTTGATTCATTAGGGATGGAGGGGAGCACAGGGGGAAAATGAGCAGGGAAGTGAGGGATGAGAGAGGAGTGGAGCATCTTACCATCTGCATTTCTCCCCTGCAGGGCAAAACGATGAGTCTGTCTCTCCAAACTGCAGTGAAAGTACTTGGTGCACTGAAATAATAAAGAGGGGGAACTAAAACAAGACAAATCAAAGGAGGAAAATAACTACAGTGAACTATGCTCAAGGCAGCCTGACCTTCCCATGCTTCTCCTCTAACCCATGCTGTTTTCTCATACCTCTTTGTGTTTTATTTCCCCCTTCCTCCATTTCTTCCTTCCACAACATTTTGCATTTGTGTCATGTTTTATTTTGAGATCGGTTCTGACAGCATTGGAAACACGAGTGTTCAGACAGATGCTGAAATTTAAAAAAAAAAAAAGTGCAGGGAGACATGTTGGGGTGGACAGAGATGCAGAGTGGATGAGAGGAGAGACACATGAAGAAAAGCAAGACATTAAAGATTCAAACTGTGAGAGGGAGACAGAAACTACAACAGCAGAATAAAAAGCTTCATAGAGCTTCATGGCTGAGACAAAATTCATATATCATGATAGGGCTTGGTGTTGACTAGCTCTTTATTTTGTGTGCTCTTATTTGTAAGATACAGACAGATACTGCTTTGTGATTTTATATTTGCAGACAGCAAGGCCAGCACCTTATCCTGTTTGCAACAATTGCAAACAATTTCCCTCTGGGATTAATTAAGTGTTTTTTTTTTTTATCTTGAATCTTTTCTGTGACTTTCATTTAATTAATTTGTAATTTGGATATTCAGATGCATTCTTTGATTATCCAGATCACCATAAGCAGGATGTTAGATCATATTCTGAATATAGTATTTGCTTAAAATTAAGTTAATTAAACTCAGGTAAGAATATTTTATTCAGTCTTCAGCAATAAGTACTAACTCATTTTATTATTAATCACACTCAACATTATAAACTGTCCATTAACTGTCAATTATTGTCTTATGCATTAATAGGGGCTGAAGTCAATACCAGCTGTGGTTCTGCAAGAGGCAGGGTTGTGACTCCATCACCAGGCCGTTTACACTGTGATTGGATCACAAGTGGCCACCTCAGCGAGTGGTTTGATTGTTCTGAGGAGAAATTAAGCGACGGTAACTGCTTATCTTTGGATGTAGGAGGACACTGGACTGGAAGTGGAAACCCACACAAACACAGAGAGAACATGCATGCGTGAGGTGACAGCTGTGAAAGCATCAGTATGATGAGAGAAGTCAGTTGGATTCTGCACAGGATGCTGTCTAGTTAAGTCCCCAATTGCTTGGCACCCCATGGATCCTCCTGAGGGACCCCTAAAGGTATCTAGAGTGTCTGTGTCATAGATAACACTGACAGACATAGAGGCTGTGCTGCTACCAAATTTCTTGTCACACAAGAGCAGAGAATAAGAAAGCTGAACAGAGCATGCACAGATCGGTATTTATTGTCCAACTGCAGTTCAAACAGCAGTGTCAAACACACGTCTGCTCTGTTGCCTCAGTGCTTAAGGTTAGAGGCCTTATTAAAAAACAAACTTTATTGAGGCACCGTACCCTCTCTGCCGAGGTTGTCGGATGATTTAGACTCATGTCTGAGTCTAAATCATGTCCAAAGCAGAGGAATGTCACCAATACTGGTTTAAACATTTCCACAAACTGCTGAAAAATTAATGAAAGCATTGTACTTAAGGGTGGTAGAGGCCAGACGCTGCCCACTGGCCAGTGACTGACCTTCACTGTCCTGGATGTTGCTGAGACATGGCATCGTTGATGGTATTACTCACAATGTAGTCACTAAGGGGGCAGAGAGGTGGCTCGACAAGCCACAAAGGGACAGATAGAAAAGTGTGGAGGACAGTAAGTGTGTGGTTGTTGGAGATGGACGCTATTTGAATTTAAGTATTTGCGTGTATATGTGTGTGTGTATGTGTATGTGTGTGTGTGTGCAGAGAAGCAACCATCTGCAAGCTGTAGCTTTCTCAAAAAATGTGCTGTTTAAGATGCAGAGGGGTATTTTGTTTAGGAAGGTCAACTACCTCTCTCACCTCTCTGCAGAGCAGCTATGTCATGTGACAAACTACCCTTGACACTCAGTGCTGTAAAATCGTTGGCAGTGTGGGAATAAATGAGGGCAAGAGGAAAAGAAGAAAGGAAGACGGTGAGAGCAAAACAAGATCTTAAGAGCACAAATTGGCATTTTAGGAGAGAGGGAGAGTAAATGAAATGGCAAAGCAGAGAGAGAACAGAGAAAGAGGGATGACAGCGTCCCAGGATGCCACAAATAAGTGCTTTAGATCCACATATGACTTTCACATCATGGAGGCACAAGTGCACATGCTCACTGCTGATGTCCCATCAGTGGCTGCTAGTGGAGACACTGACCTGGAAAGAGATGATCTGACCAGGCGCTAACTCCCAAGTGAGTACCCTGAGCTCTGTTTGTGTGTGTGTGTGTGTGAGAGAGAGAGCCTCTATTTTCCAAATCATATTAAAGACATCGACTGCTCCCATAAGTTGTAAATGTGATTCTCTGTAGCCCAGTCAAAAGATCTATTTTTTGCATCAATACACAAATAAAACATTATTTTCTATTCTTTTTCTCAGTTCACACTTTAATCTCCTTTCATGTTTTTGCGAGTTTCATGGGCCTTACACTAAATTTACTTGATAACCACAGAGAGAACTAGTCAGAGATGGAGAAAGGAAGAAGGGGAAAAAAGACAAGAAATGACAAGTGGAAAGCAACATCTTTAGCATGAAAGGAACCAGTGGCTTGCCTCAGGTGATTGCTTTTGTGCCTGTGGCTGCTCTCTTGGCAATTTTTGTTTTTGTTCTGTTTGTGGAAGCTAATTTATCTGCTCAGATGGTAAAATGGAGATAGACACACAAAAACAGTCAAGATCCTGTTTACGAATTTGACCTATTGAATCTTCCTAATTCCTCCTGGTTTGGCTTTAGCTGTGTGGAAAATGCCATAGTGAGAAAATAAACAAAAACACTTTTACATTAAAATTCTAAGTGATGACTGAAGGTGTCCTTAATTATTGGTACAATTTAATGAGAACATCAATTTGTGGATATGTCATTCTGCTTCTTGTTAAATTAAACACGAACCCCTGAAAGCTTTGGCATTTTCTAGATTTGGAAAATAACAAGCCTAATTAATTTAATTTGTTGTTCTGGTGTCATGTTTGACTCACTGAGGAAAAAATATCTGCTACCAGACAGATGTTTGGTCTCTGGCCTGTGAGCCGCAGATCGTGTGCTTCAACCCCTTCCATCTGCTTCCTGTGCTCCTGTCCACTTAATTTATACAGAATATATGCTCTGCATCACACTCGGTTGTTGCGTGCCTTTGTTTTTGGCAGGCTACAGACCCTTTGTGTACGGCTGTTTATGTTGTGATGTACACTCTGTGCCTGGAACCATATTTGTCTTTCTGGAGGGAAGAAGTGTGCTTCTGTTTGTTTATATGTGTATATTTGTGTGTATGCGTCCCTCTGTGTGGTGTGGTGTGCTCGTTGTTAACTCTTGAGAATGGAAAGAAGATGCTGATTGGTGATAACCAGTGTGAATGACTAATTAGAGCTGGTGGCAAGTAGGGAGTCTGCCTCAGCCACTTCACTGTGAATGGCCCTTTGATGCTCAATCCAAGTCCTCTGTGTTCAAATGACACACAAGTGTTTCTTCATGCAGACGAAGCTGAAGAAGACGCAAATTCAGTCACACATATTGACCCATATTCATACAAACACACACACGAAGCCTATTTGATTGTCAAAACCTATTTAGACTCAGTTGAAATGAGGCATAGTTGAATCCATTCTACTAATTCTAGTAATTATACTAATCTTATGCTGTTCTATTCAGTGTTCAGTGTTCTCTCCACTGTGGACCAGGATGTATGGTTCAGGTTGGTTCGTTTGCTACTAGATCAAATACGATGTCATACTTGGAAGTGACCCCTGAGATCCACTTTCCTTGTGCAGATGATCTCAATTAATCCTTCTCTGACCAACATGTGTTCATGTCATCTGTGAAGGTTGAAGGCAAATGACAGCAGACTGGCAGAAACAAATGACTTCAAATTTATAATCATTGATGAAGTTTGCCCCAGGGCCTCTCACAGGTCTTCACTGACATTCTTGTCCACATTAATTATTCACGTATTGATTGATTGTGACTTTAAATCTCTGGTATGTGCAGTAGTTCAAAGCAGAGCGGTTATGTTACACAGAGGGGTGACGTGAGAGGTTTGCATGGGCTCATGTGTAGTTCAGAGGCAGCGTGGTGCCACCTTTGCCAAGATGAGGGATTCTAACAATGAGGCCAATGAAACAAAACAGGCATTATATACATCAAAGCAAAGGCTTTGCATTAGCATTTTAACATTATCATCAGCACCATGGAAAAACCATCCACAGACTTGGATAAATAATGGGATTCTAATAACACTCGACTAAAGCATGCATTTGCCACTGCAGTGTTGATTCTGAGTGGTGGAAAGCTGGTTAGTTAAAAGCTAAATGCACCTTTTCACTTAGTTTCACTCTTTGGCTGCGACCTGCTTAACAGAGAAAAACCAAAAACAGACATACACACAAAACTCTGCAAAGACCCAGCTGTTACACTGCTGCTGCTGCTGCTGTACTTTGACAGCAGCATGTAATGTATGGCTCATACTGCCCCCAGTAGACTGTAGTGAGTAGTGCATCTCAACCTGACAAGGCCAGCTGCTGCAGCAGCAGCGCTCGTGACTTCCCTGCTGTGAGATGACGCAATGGGAGGCTAGACAATAGATATGCATACAACACGCAATAACTCCTTGCAATGTTCTTGTAATATGAAACACATAAACAGATATATTGTTTAAGATAGATAGATAGATAGATATCTTACATCAGACATGAGATAGCATGCAGTGATATTCACACTCAGAACAGGATAAAATAAGCAAAAATAATCATTCTTACAAAAAATATATATATTTGTCTAATTCTGATCAACTCAGTAAAGTCTCATCCAATAGTGACTGAACACAAAACCTGAGACAAAGAGCATTTATTCATATCTCAGGTTAGAATTTACATATATAGCAAAATGAGTCTCTTTCAAAAGTCTTTCATTTCCATGTTGCAATCATGACTTTTCCAACTTCCTGCTTCTGGGTCGATATTGGTACCAAAATATCCATAGGGTCATACTCGAGATCTGGAAGCTCTAAAGTACTCCCCTGGCTCACTGAGACATTTGAAGAGAGAGCCTTGAGGTCTATTTCATGGTGATTTTGTTAGAGCACTGCTTGGAAGTTCAGAGGTTTGGTTTTTTATGAGGCTCTGTGAATTCTGAAGTCAAACACCCAAACTGAAGACTCAAAGGATGTAAGAAATAAAGATCATCTGTGTCTGACCAAATGGCTCAAGGTGTCAGAGGACTGCTTTGAATTCTTTGAGGTTGTGGACTCCCGTTTCAGGTAACTTAGAGAATTTTGAAGTGAGAGATCCAAAGGATTGCCACAAAATGTCCAAGAAGCACTGCTGAAATGGTCCTGACCACATGGCTGAAGTAGACAAAGCACTGTGAGGACGTTTTACTTACATATGTTAATATTTCTTTACTTTAATGTTTTTCTAAATGACTAGAAATAGTGGTCCACAGTTAGTCTGCACAGCCCAACAGTCCAGTATTAGTAAGGCAGGAATGTATCTGTGTGTTTGTGTGTGTGTGTGTTAATGTGATATGACTTGGCTGGGCTGGCTCACCACAATGCAATCCAACAGCCATGATCTGTGGCATCCATCAAACCACACATGCACGTGCATCCGCACATGCACACACTCTCTCGCACAGTCAGAGTGCTTGCCATCTTGATCTGTGTGCAATCCGAGAGGTTGCCAGAAGGAAAAGGTTGAACTGCAATCGCTCATCAACACACTCGCACACACAATAAGTACATCAGGATTTCCAGAACGACGTACATTTTAAAACTCACAAATATTAGACCAGCGACACAGTAAATACAATAAATAATAAATAAAGAAAAGAGGCACCTTTTTAAAAAAGAAACCACAACAATTAAAACGGTGGCATCTTATTGGCGCTTTCAGTTACACACATACAGTCTGTGGTTTAGAATCACACTAGTTTAGTTTTTCTAATCTCAATTTTTATCGAAAGCATCAGATAGGTGCTTTGAGAAGAGTGACCATCCATGGCTGGTTGAAGTTGACTTGATAGTAAACAGCCTTCAACCTCTGAAGCTGAAGCATCTTCAACCTCCCCCTGACCTCCATCTGGACTCAGACATGAAATGGGGAAAGGAGGAAAGATGTAGGTGTTGAGAGACAGTTGGAAAACAGTTGGGAGACACAGAAAAGACGAAGATATGCTGAAAGATTGACAGAGACGGCGATAGATGAGGACACGGGGGTGTGGACATAGAAAAAACTCGGAGAGGGTTTGTGTTGTTGCATGTATATGTGTGTGTGACTTCGCTGAGTCCTCTTATTTGAGAGTGATTAGTCAAAGCCCTGAGTTTGACACAATGAGATCAACCCAGCTGAGGAGAAGGCATACATTACTGTTCTAGGCCATCACACACACACACACACACACACACACACACACACACACACACAGATAAAGGCATCCATGCAAGCACAGAGCAAGAGATGAGAGTGACGCCCAAGCACACGAGGGTATGCAGGTGTTTTGTAAATCATACACAGGCATGGATACAAAAGATAAGAAGCTGTGCAGAAACATACGGTCCTTTTTCTGTTATCCGCATTTTCTGCTTCCCGGCACTATCACTGCTTGTTTCGACTCAACAGCTCTCTCCTACTGCATCACATTTTTCCTCCTTCTCTGCTTTTATCTGCTTATTTCCCCCATCCTTAACCTTCTCCACTTCCTCCCCCACCACCAAATCACTCTTGCACACCCGCTCTGTTTCCCCTTTGTCATTTACCTGCATAAGCTGCCTCTTCCAATCTCTTGTCATCCTTTTGTTTTTACCAGGGAGCAACATTTATCCTCTTCACCCTCCCTTGTTCCTTTCAACACTCTCTCCTCCTCCCCCATTCCAAACCCCTTATCTAACCCCCGAATCACACACTTCCCCATCTTCCCTTCCCCTCCTCCCCCTCTTGCTGCCCACTGGTTATCCAAGTCAGTTTACCTAACAGCTTGCCTTTTTGGATTACTCTGAGGAATGAAATAAAAATGAAATTTCCACCAGTTTCTGTATTTCCGTGCTTCTTCTTTCAGTTCTGCTTGTCTGATTCTATGCCCCTTCTTTCTCTCTCTGTCTCACCCACTTTCTTTTCTCTTATGTAAAGGTCAGCATAGTGTGCTGAGTTCAAATTAAGTTCATACCCCACAGCAGTAGGTGTATATGTGTGTGTGAGGTGGCATGCATTTTAATGATGATGTAAATGAAAATTTAAAAGCTGTCAAATCATTTGACTACATCAATTTTCCTCCAAGAAAGATAATTTCAACTTTAGAGCATCATTCATTCGTCCATTTATCAACCTTAATTGTATCCAAGTATTCATGTCTTCAGCCATTTACTCTGACTGATATCCTCTTCATGTAATGATGCCCTTTAGTAGCTAATTTTTGTGCTTTAATTTCCCTTTTTTCTCTTGAGTGGGTGAAAATCTGTTTAATATGGCATTTCTAAACAACCCCTCTTGGTGACAGAGAGAATAGTGCAATGCATTCTTAAAAGGGTTTGATAACAGCAGAAGTCTGTTTGACAGGGTCAGCATTTTCAATCGCCGTACAATTAGTTTAGAGAAACTAATTTCCTGACACAAATCAAGCTGAAATTAAAAGATACTGCAAGGAGTTCATGTGTGTGTTAGTGCACGTGTGCGCGTGTCCGAGTGCCGCAGAAGGATGTATGGATTTTAGCTGCCTCACTGCCTAAGTGGGACACTCAAAATAGCTCCTCAGGCCTCGCATGAGGGACACAGTCTACTGTAAATTACCATGTGAGTGTGTGTCTGGTTCGGAGTTTGTACATACATAAGTGTGTGTGTGTGTGTGTGTGTGTGTGTGTGTATGCTTGTGTACTGTACATATACATGGGTGTGCATGGGAGCATGTGTGTAAAGTGCCAGTGCACCTGAAATTATTTTGCTTGGTGTTCCTCAATTTCAAATCTCAGTCCATTTCGGCTCTATAGTAACTTCTAGGTGAGAAGTCACTTCATTAGAAATACATTAAGCAGAGAAACTGTTAGAAACCGTTACAATAGACCGTCAGCGTTACAGAAAGCCCAAAGCTATGGCAGCGCTGCAGCAAGCATGTGGAAAAGGGGAAATGAGAGCATACTATATTATTTATAGCTGTGGCCTGAGGTATAGTTGCATAGGGAGTGAGAGTTACATATAGTACACCCAGTCACACCTGGGAGAGGCCCTGTATGGTCACACTCGTCCTGTAGGTTACATAGAAGAGCCACTGGAGCCCACTGAATTGTTCAGACTGCGGTTTGCTTCTCTTAACATTAGAGCAGTACTGTGATCTTTTGCATTGAGTTTCTACACTAATTTGTATAATTGATCAATTATCACTAAAGGCCATACTGCTGTTTTAATAGTCTCTTTAAGTGGTAGCCACAGTATAATGTTCATGTGAAATCGGTTCTTGTTCTGAGATTTGCCTGAAGATACAGCACTGGAGGTCATATTTTCTGTGTTTGGACATTTTAATTTTGGTTTTAATTAACACTTTTTCCCCTAAATGCTGTGTTTTGTATAGTGTTAACAAACTGGGATGAATCCTAAGGAGCCACAGCCGCGGTAAATGACTTCACACACAGGCGGTGAGAGAGTTTGGTGTAAACACATTAAATCAACTTCTGGTTTTCTCAATGAAATCTGTAAATTATTCAATTTATCTTCTGTGCACTTTCAGTGCAGGTTATAATTGTTCTTTCTGCTGATATTGTGTTTGTACTGCCTGTGTCTGAACATTTAAATCATCGCCTTTTCATAGCTTGAAAACAGAGCTCCCCAGACAGAAACTGTTATTATACTAGTAGAATTTGTCCACTTTCATTGGCAGCACAGCAGGACAAAAAGCTTGGCACTTGTTTTCATCCCACCTCCAACAAATCACACTGATTTATGTTCTCTATTGCGTTTTTGACCACTCCAACGCACTGTTTATGTGTTTGTGTGTGTGTGTGTGTTTGTGTTTGGGGGAAATATATGTGAGGAAATGGTTTAGTTCAGTGAAAACGTATTAAAAAATGAAAACCTATGAGAAGAAAAACAACAAATAACAGTCACACAGTCACAATTTAAAGACTGATGGTTTGTGTGCGCTACATGTAACTAATGGCTGTGTATAAAATTAGTGATGTAGAATAGAAGCAATGGAAATAAATCCTCAAACTAGGCATGATTGAGCAGATAAGTCAACCACTCTGCTTCAAATGCACCGGCTGCCCTGAATTTCGATGTTTTTCTTACGCGTTGCCTCTTTTTATTCACACACATTTGGGCACATTTGTGTAACTGTGTGTGCACATTTATATTCTAGTCTGTCTGCATGCCATTCCACCATATAACCTGGTGAAACTGCATAAAATGAGGTTAAATATAGCGATAAAGTTGGATTTTGAAGTCTAATGAAAACTTTAAAAGGGATTTAACAAACTAAGTCAAAGAAAAAAAATCTTCAAGTGAAACCTCAGATGGCGAGGGAGTAAAAACAATTTCCATATGGCAAACTCACACCGTGACTGTACAGCTGTGTTGATGTCAGCTTTGTGAGCTGTGTGATATCCAGACTTGCCCACAAGGCCCTGTGCATCCTGGGACATATGCAGAGGCAGTGACATGAGACGGGACGCTTCTGGTTTAACCAGGGCTCTGCTGCATTTTACTCAAGTATAAAAGAGAATCACCACAGTTGTGTGAAAGCCTCAGCGAGCCTCATTCACGCGAACATTTTATTCACACATATGAACAGTTTTCACTTTAAAGTGGCTTGTGAACAATTTTACAGCATATTTATGTCAGTCATATTCAGCTTTTTCCTTGTGGTACATTAAATAAAAATGTTATGGACAGATTCTCACAGCACAAGTATTCTTTGCTTGAGTTATCAAGTTTAGTTTTTGCAATGTAAGTGTCTCAACTGGTGCATTTATAGACTAAGGTTTTGGAATTGTATCATATTATTTATCAGATTATAATTATTATTTCTGTTGGGGTGGTGGTAAGCTATGAGTGGTCAACATTTTTGTCTCTGCCAACCACTCAGGTTGCCGTTCACATTTTATAATGTAACTAAATTCCATCCAGGTGATTTATACAAGCAGTTAACGTTAAAGTGACCTCCACTTGATCCCTAATGACCCAAATGAAGAATTAAGAGAAGAAATACAGCACATTCTTAATATTGCTGGTATTTGAATATGGTCATAAGCTGGGGGCATTATTCTGTCAGGTCATGGTCTGTTCATTCATGTGCTAAAGGAAAAGCCAGGTTTTGACACCATAAGCCAGGGGAATCATTGCAGACATAATTGACTGGCCAATCTGAGATTTCAGCTGGACTGATTACCAAGCCGTGATGCCAGTGTCCCCAACAACTCTCCAATCACTGATTGAAATGAGGCTAGCATGAACCAAAGTCTCTTAAACAAATATAGCCTTCATATAGTACAGTATTAATACAAGGTGACTTGTGCAATGGAGTGATTATAGATGCAAGGATCAAACACCATCTCCTCTTTCTCACACATTCAGCCCTAAGTGCTTGGCATCACACCAGTACACAAACTTCTCTATCTCAGAGAGATATGTTGATGAACCGCTGTTTTTGTGTGCAATAGGCCAAGGATAGCCGTATCATCTGAGAACTGATTCACTTCATCTACAGGACAAGTGTGTGTGTATACAGATGCAGCGGCTCATTTTCGCTTATTTCAGTCGACTGTCAGTCGACTTTCAGGCGCTGATCAGTCACTTATCTGTCGCCTGTATGTCTGTGAAGATTCTCAGTCATCCAGGTGATGGTTTCGCCAAAAAATGCTGTTCAGTGACTTGTTTTGAGTTCTTAAAGATGTTTCTGCTTATGGATATAAGTGTGTATTGTAAAGTCCTCAAACCCACACACACACACACACACAGCTATAGCACAGTTAACAGACACACCACAGAGGAAACAGAATGTGTGAGCAAGACGTTGGGAAGTGTTTTGAGGCACATGAGTTATGTGCTGTTCGTTTTTGTGCGTGTGTGTGTGTTGCTCACTTTACGTCATTTTGTGACTAATGTGTGTTGTGTAGTGTGATCAGTCAGGTGCAAACTCTACACACGCTGATGGGAATAGAGTCAAACAGGAGACGAGGTGCTAAAAGCACAGAGAGACTGCTGATTGTAGAGAGACCAATATTTACAGCAGTTCATTCTTGAAACAAGTAAGTGGGTTGTTAGTGTAAAAGTGTGAATGTTACGATCCAGCTTCCCAAGGGTCAGAATATAACTTACTATACTCAAACTTAAGACATATATATTCACACAATTCAAAACAGTAAAGCGTTTGATCAAAACAACAACAACAACAACAACTATATTACAAGGAGTTAAAAACAAACACAGAAAAAAGGATTTTGTGGGAATTTACATGGTAAAGTCAGTACATTAAGTGCATATGAAAAATAGCCAATTTGAGAGATGAATTAGTTGAGAGGAGAAAAAGAGTTGAGTTTGTAAATGTCCAAAGAGCTTTGAAAATTCGACTGATGATTAACTTGTGGTGGATACACATGCAGAAACCAGTGAGTCATCATAACATCCAACTTACACTACAAACAGCAATTATTTATAGTCTAACATCGAAAGACTGCAGTATAAAAGAAAGAAAAAGGGAAATATTGACTTGAAGAGGATGGAATCACAACATTTTTGACATTTATGCTTAAAAACTCATTAACAAACGCAGTAAAGTGAATTGCAGAGTTGAACCCCAATATGTCCCTCATTGAGTGCAAGACTTTTGCCATCCATCACCATCCACTAATACCAGTTCAGATGCTCATTTTGCCTGTAGACATTCAAACTTTTAATAATGTGAGCAGTGGATTTACTGTCTGTCACTGCAAGCAGCACATTTTTAATCTGAGCACCAGTTAAGTGGAAGCTTAGAATGGAGAGGTAGACTCTGTGGTGGTGAATGTGGGCAGAACAGCAGAGTGGCAGAGCTGGCTTCTTTAATCAACTGTGTTAACCTCAGTTCAATTCAGTCACACTGACAAAACCTATTAGCTGACACAGCCAACACACACACACACACACACACACACACTGGATCTGCACAAACTAATAAACGTGCGTAAAGACATACAAACGAGGAAACACTGTCCAGAGAGACACAAAGCTACAGTGCACACAAACAGTGATTAAAGCCATAACACTGGAGCCAGCAGAATCACTCTTTGGACACAAGTACACACAAATACACAGACACAGACACATATTAGGCTGGAACAGGCGCTATGATTCTCTAAGGTGAAACAGAATAACTAAATGTGACTCTATTTAAAGACGCCATATTGATGCTTTTTGTGTGATGTGTGTATATTGCTGCTCAAACACTGTGTATTGTACATGTTTACATGTGTTTATATACAGATATGTGTGCCGTTGTGCCTCAAACATCACAGAAAGAAGCCTCTGGTCCTTTTTAAGTACTAAATTTTACCTAAAATAATAATAAGTTGAAGTATAGTGTACATGTGTAACTCTACTAACTAACCTATATACAGTTTTATATGTCAGTGTGTGTGTGTCCCTTATTGGTTGGAACACGTCAGACCTCGGTGAGTTCCTTGTTGGCATTTTGCTGGTATTTGGAGAGGTCATGCATAATAAGCTCAGCCCTCTGACTGAATGCATGTATGTACTGTACGTGTGTGTGATTGTGTTTATTTAAAAAGAACTGAGAGTGAATCCCAGATATTAACATAGAAATACAGTCACATCGATTTAAAATATGAACTCCTGAGAGGCTTTTTTTTAACATATAATACAACATTTTTTTTCACTTTAACTACAACTACAGAGAAACATGATCCACAAATCCATTCCTTTAAGGTTGTCTCAAAATCACAAGTGGAAGAAGCAAGTTGAAGGGCAATTGGTGTAAATGTGAAAATTTCATCTTTTAATAAAATAAAATAATCAAATAATTCTTGAAGCATCAGAGAGTGAACAGCTGTGTTTAACATGTGTCTGAGCTGATTGCTGCCTTGACTAATGACATATCATTTGGGATTCTAGACACTTCTTGACTAATCAGGGGCAAAAACACAGAGTAACAGCATTAGTCTATATAGAGCTCTACGCCATCATGCCTGATAAACACAAATAAATATATGACACAAGAAAGATATCTGCAAATAGTTACTGAAAGATATTAATAATAAATGAAGCATTGCTAACCTAAAATAGTTAAAGCATACGCAGACTAGCCTGCTGTGTATAGTGGCTTGTAGTTAGCATTTTACTGTCACATCTAGCACTCGTGATTTAATCAGGGTAAATACAGGAGGATTTATCAACACATCTTTACTGAACTGATTTTTCTATATACATATGTTTATAATACAGCTGTGAACAACATATACTGTAAGAATTACTCACATTACACATCTTTGATCTTATTTATAGCCCAGTGATTAGGAGGTGTTTAATTAAAACAGTTAATTTATACTTTATGAATGATTTCTTTACTTGCTGCATGAACTTTGTTTGTATGTGTTGGTAAAACCACCAAAGTGACATCTTGAGAAAGACACTGTTCTAAGTCATTTGTGTTCAGAGCCATTACACCAACTTGCTTTGCACTGTTATAAGCATGCCTTGTTTGTTCTTCTCCTCCCATCTGGGCATAGTGCAGCGCTTTGCACCAAAACACACAGATGAGCAAAGCAAATATCAAGGTCAGGAAACAAGGGAGTGTGTTTGCACTTGTTGTTATACCCAGAAACTAGAAGCTTCTTCTGTCTCTTCTGTTCCGTGTCTCGGCTCCCTCTCTCAATAAAATAGCATATGTTGACTTATTCATCTAAATCATAAACCGAGAGCCAACTAATTCATAAACCATTTTGGAATAATATTTAAACAGGCTTTTTCTACTCCACTGATGTCTTAACTAATACTGGCTAGTGGTCGACCAACATGGGTTTTTAATGACTAATGCTGAATAGATGTTGCTGTAGTTTTTCTCTTCTTGCATGAGATAAAATACTTTTATTATACCGATACTAGTTATTAATTACAAATAAGACTGCTGAACTTAATACATTACATTCTGTCCCTGAACACCTCGGCAACTGAAATATTTTTTCACATTCATATGCTGTAATTTCCAGTCGCGTATGAAAATTAAGTGTAGGCTACTGATGTGCCTGCAGACATTGTTATTATTAATGAGATGACATTAATGCAGACATCATCATACTTTTTCACCAGGGAAGGCCCAAAGAATGAACAAAATCAGTGGTGTTGTACTGTATGCTGTGTATCAGTGCATTGGTGGCCTAGGTCCTGACAGCTTGCCCATTTAAAGTAAAATACATTAACGTCATTTAGAGCTATAGCAGCTGGCCCAGCGTGTGACTGTCAATCTTGGCAAAGTGGATCTAATTAAAGGTCAACAGTAATCTAAAACTGGAAATTATAAACACAGCCATAATTAATGAATATGAGGACGCACAGCTTGAAAGTAACACTGACAGATAAAGATAAAAATCTTTTCGTGGTGTCGCTCTGTGAGTCTCAAAGTTCGAGTAAACTAAAGAGTTTACTCAGAAATACTGAATAAAGTCATAGTTATGGGTTTTACCAAAGTGAGCACATATATACAGTATATAAACCTGATACTTGTGGATTGCAGTGAAATACAGTAAATACAATGATCAGCCACTACACTAATCATGATTGAGAACAAACCCTGTATCCTATACCGAGCTTGCTGCACTGGCTGATCGGTGTAAGGTGTTGCAATGCTACAGTGCAGCAGACTGTGTTTTTGACTGTGTGTGTATAAGCCTTTGTGTGTCTGTTCGTGTGTGTATGTGTGTTTTGCAGATGGCTAGAGGAAACAGCAGCCAGTGGCAGTGTCAGAAAGCATCTCATCAGGGATGGGGTGGAAGAAGAGAGGGGAGAAGGGAATAAAAGAAAACAGGGGTGGATGTAGAAAACACGAGAAGAATCCTTTACCTCCACCCTTTACTGTTTTCTTTATTCCTCTTTGTTTCTCGCTTCATTTCATTTCCTTTGTACCATCTACAAACTTTTACCTTTTGCCACAGGAAAAGACTATTAGATTTTATAGTTCCTCCATTTTTAGTCCTGTCTGGGAAAAACCACTGCGTTTCTTTATTACAACTGTAATTGTAGCCATGTTACACCAACACTCAGCTATTCGGCTCTGAGTGAGCGGCCCCGGACAGAAAATGTTTAAGACTGTAAATGTCTTCTGTTTGTTCTCCATTGGAGTATAATAACATCAGGCTCAGCTTCTTGCCCTCGGCCACAATTTTTGTTTTTAGGGAACTGAAGCAGAACACAGTGGAGCTCTTTGTTCCTCTCTGCTTATGTGAGTGCACATATTTTATGTGCAAGTTCAACTCTGTGATGGCCTGACCAATCAGTTCAACTTCAACTTTCAACTTAAACTTCTTATAAGCAGCAGTTGGCCATAAAGGGGGGTGGATAGGGAATGAGGTGGTAGAACAACAGAGTTGAAAGGATGAGACAGAAAGCTGGGGAAGGAGGCAGGAGCGAGCAACGTTGGAAACATAGCTTGGAGGGAGAGGAAGGGAAAGAAGTGGAGGTAGCAGGAGAGACCGAGAGACGAAGAGAGAGCAAACAGATGATAAAGTAAGGAGAACGTGAGGTTAGGGGATGCTGAGAGTCTGAGAATAATCTAGGCTGAAGGACAGAAGGAGAGGCGATAGAGTGGGTGAACAGAGCAAGAAACATCAAGAAGAGACCATCAACAGTTAACTGTTATGTGCTGTGATCTCCGTGTTTGTCACCTCTGTCTTCCCACTCATATTATTTTCTTTTTCAGTTAAGTGATATAATAACGATGCTGACTGATAGTTACTCACTTACAAGGTCAAGGCTTATGCAAAATGATTGACCTAAGAGCACTTCACTGCCTAATATGAATAAAACAAAAGTATTGCCCATGTATTAAGGGCTTTTCCAAATTTTCTACCTTAATATTACAATTCTGGAGCCAGAATAGAAAATCCAAATATGCTTAAACATTTTCTATAGTATGGCGATTTGACACAGAGAGAACAACTCTCTGAGTCAAATTGCTCTGCACCATGTCTTTAATCCATTCTCTTTTTCCTCTCTCTCTGCGCCTTTGTTTCTCTCTCTTTCTCTGTGTCATCCTTGTTTTCTTCTTCTGTCAGTCCTGCTGTCAGTGTGGTGAACTTTCTGACATGCTGCGTGTGTCTACGTGTGTGTGCAGACATCAAAATAGGTTACATTTGAAAGAGCCACATTTTGCATTCAAACCCTGAGGGGATGTACGTCCTTCTACCAAAGGAGAAACGTGCAAACCCATGATCAGGCACGAGTTAAAGCATGAGTCATAAATTCACATAAGCAAATCAAATACACCTGTGTCTTTTGTACAAACACACACTTTGCACAAACTCCCAAGAGATAAATATGCTAAGCTGCTGACTTGCACTGTCACACAAAGACAGACGAAGGTGATAAAATGGCCGACATTACCACCTGTCAGTTTCTGTTTCCTTTCCTCTCGTTCTCTGTCTTTTACACACACACACACACACACAGGTGAACTTAACGCAGGTGTTCTCACAGAGAATGTGCCACAGACTGAGCTGGGATTGACTTCTCTCCACTGATGGCAGAATGTGGCTACTGACAAGCAGCTACGATGCAGAAAACACACACACACAGTAGCAGCTGATATTTTTAGACACCAGTTTTTGCTTTACATGACATGGCAATGTTTACTTCAAGTGGCACTAATGGTCAGATCAAGGTCTGGAAAAATGAACCTGTTCAAACTCCTTTTCTGTGGACCACCCTGCAGTTACATCCACAATATGCAAATGAGCCGATTGCAGTCGCCCTTCTCTCCATCACTCGGTCAAATTCATGGCTCTGAACCTGTCTCACACCTTGATGAGCTGCCATCTAGCCTGGGGCTGAACTAACTAGCATTCATAAAATCACAGGGGAAACAGATGCAGCCAATCTGCAATAAAAACATAAAACAGTGCTAATGTGGTTCATGTCTTCTACTGCCGTCCTCTTTGCTGCGATTACATCTCTGAATGTCCCGCACACAATTAAAACGACTACTGCAAGCAAATGAGAGCATTCATAGCAAAGCGTCATAGAAAAACAGAATGATTTGGACGTGCTAGATTTAAATTCATTGTTTTATCCTCCTTCACATCTGGATATGTTTGTTTAACTTAAAAACATTCATACAAAGAGCATTTTCAATCACACAACCTGTCATTTTGTGACTTATTCTCATTGTAATTTTCTTTTATCCTTAAATCATTTGAATAAAGTCGTATTTAATTTACCCCATTGCTGAAGTTTGATTAAAACATACATTTTTTATCTTTACCTTTAAGAAAAGACTAAAATCTGTAAAATCAGTTTGTGTTGACTAAAACCACGCTCAAATGTTGGTTTTCTTGTATAGTTTCTAAAGTAGAGTGAAAATATTTATGCCTCTAGAAACTGCAGCTCAGGTTCGTTTTTTATATGGTTGCAAACACGTTTCCCCAAGCATAGTCTAATGGGTTTAAATTGTAATGACACTTCACTCTGTTTCCACCATTTTCCAGCATCTTCCAACGTTTGTGCCTGAATTCGTTTGTGCTTGAACTACCTCTGTAAACTTGGCTATGCAACATTAATTTAGGCCAAACCACAGCCATGTTTTATTCATTGCTCTTTTTTTCCCCACACAATAGATTAAGAGTGATAAATGCTGTTTCAGAAACATACAACAAGACGGCCAAGACCGAAGTGGTGGCCTGGTGGCGGATATTAATTTCCAATGTGTGTCCTACAGGATATGTTGTTGCTGTAGTATTTCTACAAATCTGTTTTTTTAACAGTGAAACTAAAAACTTCTCACATAATCTCAGCGATCAACATGCAACGTCTCACATTGATCCTGCTTTGTCAATGTGGGTCAGTACTGGGATACCAAAGTTTTAACTTACAGTGGCAAGAAAAAGTATGTGAACCATTTGAAATTTCATGGTTTCCTGTGTCAATTTGTCACATCCTTTTTCCACTGGCTCTATGAGGTTTTATGATTGTTCTCAATAAAGACATGAAAGATCAGAATTAGTTTTGTGTTGTTATTATATTATGTGGACCTGTGTATGCTCCTAAGACAGGGTTGCATCCTGACATTTCTACAACTAAACTGCAATGCGTTGTTTTAAGGGAACGTGCATCTGACAGTTAATGTAAATAGTAAGCTGCAAATACACTGATGGTGAACATGTCAAGAAAATATTATCTAATCTGCAACATCCAGTTCTTCAACCTTGTAGAAGAACCAGTTTTGAGACAAATGTCAGGAGACGTTTTCAGCCACTCACAGTACTTGTCTAAGGTTAGAAAAAGATTGTGGTCTGGCTCTAACAGAGTTAAAATGTAACTTCACTTCACACATCATATGTTTATTAAACTTTAAACAAAACCACGGCCTCCTTTGCTTTTCTCACCTAACATTAGCACAAACGGGACTCTGGAGCAGAACTCATCATCCACTCCAACCACCTTAAAGCGACTCACCATTTACCAATGTAGCATGTCATTCATTAAAGAAATATGTTCCATAATATCATTACATTCAGTACGGAACTTAACTTAAATTTGCCTGCACAGGAAACTAACTTTTAGGAGACACAAAGAGTGCCTGAAGTGCTACTGTTACTGATAACTGAATAGGCAACTTTAATTACAATGCGTTTTAAATAATGTATTATTGTATTATTGTTTATATTAACCACATTAAATCATAACACTACAGTTCCTGTTTTTATTAAATTAATGGCTGGATAAATGATTCTTAATATTCACTTTAATACTAACTTTTATGTTGGGCCTGTTCTCCAGAGCATTACATATAAACTTTGAGTCATGCTCACATCATAATGCTTATAATGCATTTTCCTGGATTTTATTTAGTTGTCCCTTTTCAAATTGTTAATGGGTCCACTCATACATAGGGCCTAATCAGTACCCTGTTTCTTTATTCACTCATTCCATTGGCAGAGCTGGCATGAAGCTGACCTTGCCCAAGAACTATTTACAGCTCCTTTGCAAGAGGAGCCAGGAATTGAACCACCAACCCCACAGTTGGCGGATCGACTGCTCTAAATTGGTAAATATACCACCCTGATTCTTTGCAAACACTTTTTATAAGAACAGAGGTAAACAAGTTCAGATGCAATGGCATTTTCCCGAATGCATCCAAGCTGTTGCTCATCTGAGTCTGGTTGAATGTGATTGTAAGTCAATGATCAGCACTGACACCATCCTCCTGAACCACATCCAAACATCATTTTCAAACAAAGTACTGCAAGTCAAACTACTGTAGAAGGCACAACCTGGTGAAGCTGGCAGAACTAAAACTCAGCAGAAAGTGGATCAGCAAAACAACCTCTGCTCTTCTGACCTTGAGATTCTGACCATGAAAATCACTACTAGAATTAGTGTCGACCCACAAGAAACATGCTTAACTCAACACTGAGGCAACAATATCCATGGAAAGATGAAGCTCAGACCCGTCGTGACACGATAAGACGTACTGCACAAGGCCAGGCTCTCCAACACTACACAACAGTGCCTCATAATAAAAGGTTAAAGGAACAAGATGAAATATGAAATAATGGAAAACAGAAAAAGAGAAAGAAATTATACGTAACATAAGAATGAGATGCCATCTTTTCTCTTACAATATGTTTCACATTTTCTGTAGTAATCTCACTCAGTTGGCAGTAAACACCACACGTGGCACACACTTTCACACCACACATGCAACTAATAACCCCTCACTGTTTTGTTATTTGGGTTGTTTTGTTCTTATTTCAGATCATCACTTGTGACCTATTTGGAGTGAAACACCAGCCTCTGCTGAGATGTGATGTTAAAAATAACTCTGAGGAAAACACATACATACACTCCTACTCCTACTGTACGCGTGCACACACAGAAAATACATGCACATTCAAAACTAAATATATAGTCACAAACAGAAAATACTCGTGTACAAACACACAAACACACACTACACTGCTGACTACAGTGATTCTTTACACACACACAGGCAGAGTACATACACATGCACAGTCAAACATACAAGGACAGAACAGCTCGTACATTCAGACCTACAGAACACACACACGTATGCAGACGCGCACAAGGCCACACACTCAGCACTGACACAGGCACACACCATCACGCATTCTCAGGCAGGGAATTGCAATGTCACTGTCTTATTATCGTGTCAACTTTTATTTGTCTCTCCTTCCTCTCCTCCATTGTGCATCTCTTTGTCTCTCCTCCTCCAACATTCTTTCATCCCTGACCCTGTTATCTTCTCACAAACAAATGAGCAGGATGAAGTCTCTAAAGAAAGCCCTCCTGCAGGATTTGCTTCACACCTATATAACATTTAATTCTGCATGGTTACATACGTCCATACAACACTTAATATTACACACAAAGCTACACTGGGGGCTATCTAGTGCAGAGCTTTGAATTGGCTGATCTCCTACATCTAGACAGTGAGCTGTTTGAAGTTTGAAGCTGAAATCAGCAAATCTATGTACTGAGAGATAAAGAACAAAGCAGCAAAAGAGAGAAAGAAGAGTGACATAGAAGGGGCTCTCAAAACCATAAAGAAAAGTCAGATCTCTGCATCACTGACATTCTGCCTTCCTCTCTCCATTCCAGTCTTGCTATCTGGGCTCTTGTTCTTCCGCAAGGTCATTAGCTCACACTTGGGGGTGGCAGTAAAGACGTGGACGACAGAGTTTGACTTGGGTCTAGCAAGGACGTGAAGCAAGTGAAGAGACGCAGCGAAAGGAAGAGACAAACAGTAAGGCGGTGACTAGATGTTGGGATTTTTAATGGATTTTGGTAGTGTGCTCTCTCACATGAAAAAGATTTGACTAATGGACATCTGAGTGGAGTCTCAGTGGAGTGTATGTGACTGATACTACTGCTCATCAACTTTTCACCAAGTAAAAAAATAGTTTTGAAAGTTTTTATACTATTTTTTAGATTAAATAAATAAAAATTAATACAAACACAAATTTCACTCACACTCACTGAATCAGCAGGTCACTTTTAAATAATAGCAGTAGGATAAGAATAGAAGAAGCAGCAATTATAGGGAACTGTTTGATCAAGAGTTGCGGGCAACAGGCTCTACATGCATACTGTAATTAAAACTACTTGCCTAGCATGTTACAGTCTTCACATGCAATGGGTCTCGGTTCTACAGTCTTTGTCTTTAGCTTGAGTTGAACAGCTGGTCACATATTTGTGGTTGGGGGAGGCACCAGAAAATCAACACATCTTCCCTGACAGGTGTTTTGACGCATCATGACAAGCTGCCAGTGTGCAGATGAGCAGAAGTGACAAAATCAAATCAAAAACAATGGCTAATTAAGTGTGACATGCATCTACTGTAATTCACTCAGTGTGATTCAACCTTTACTTCCCTCATTATAAGACTCTTGATTGACACTGTGGATGTTCAAACAGGTCTACAGGTTTACATCACAAAAATTAAAGACATTAATATGTCTTGAGCACAAATTGAACATTAAATTGACAACATATTTACAAGCTAACTAACAATTTTACCTCAGCTGACCACTTGAAGTTAAAATACTTTCTAATAAGTCCATTAATGATCAAAGTTGATGACTCACTGACTTGCAGTCAAGGGTTGCAGTAGGAAATTAGTCTGTTCAAATGTCATTAGCAGATTTTTCACCTTATCAAAACCATCTTTACACATCAAAGCCAAGAGAACAGGGATTAATCAAAGTAGTGTAATCATACACAAATGCTTCAATTTATAGGTTATATGGATCCCTAACATTTTCTGCCAGCGATTTCTCAGTGTATGTGATTATCAAGCATATCTAAAAGAACCAGATCAACACAGCACATTCACGATGTCACGCAGGAGATGCTTTTATGAGAAGCAGCATCAGTGTGATACTAATAACCAGCCTCAACAGCTGAGCTGAAACTGCAAAGGCAATTTAAAGTCTTTATTCCCATTTAGCGTCTTATCAAATAACACTTCCCTACACACACACAGTCATATATACACAGTCACATTAAGATCTCATTCAGAATGATTGCACATTATGCCGTAATAGCAGACTGAACAGTAACGCTGAAGAAATACAACTGTGAGCATCTAGCTTTGCACATGCTTATTATCGGTACACACACAGGGTGTATCTAATTTAAAAAGAATCACATACAGGTTAAAACAGTCAAATCCTTGCACATATTCACACATGCTAACAGACACAATATGCTCCGAGCATACACTGGGAAGATACTTGCATACAAAAATCCCACACAAAGCACCACACACATACTGTATACAAGTGGAATAACAGCAGATGGCTGAGTGACCCTGAGGTTTTGTCCCTGCGTCAGTTTGCTTGACATTGTAGACACAGTTGTCACTTAGACTTAGAAGCAGTTCTGCTCCCTGTCTTGCAAAAGACACACACAAACACAAACACACTGTGAAAAAAAACACACATGCACGCTCATTTAATGAGTGTGGACAGAGATTTTGCCCCGCAAGGGCCTCAAATTAATTTTTTTGGTTGGGCTGTTGTCAGGCTTGTAAAGCTGCAGCATATCAAGGCAAAAACATAGAAGACAAGTTTGTTTCCACCTAAATGCAGATTTGAGGATTAGTTTACAGGCAGCTTCACCATTAAGAACAAAATATGATCTTCAAGACTAATCCCTAAACAACGTAAGACTTCAAATGTTCTTCATCTAACTTGTATTTTGGGCATTTTTGTCAACTCGTGCTAACTGAAACACAGAGATGCAGACTTACATGGTGATTACAGGGCCGTGTCAGTGACCACATCTCACGGACGCACCAGCTCCTGAAGGACAAATTAATATGTCATAGTGGTAGAGTCACACGGAAAAGTAGGAAAAATTAAAGACAAGAAGACAAAAATGTTCCTGCATGAGTTCCAATAAGATGAGAAGGTTTCATAATGGTTAGCAGCACAAACCCCAATCGAAGACATCTTTCAATAAGTTTGCTGTGTCCATGATTTGCCTAAGATTAAGGTGGAATATTTTATGGCTCACAGGGCAACAAGGGCAAATAGTGTTCACAAGCATAGCTGTCAACCTTCATGTGTCTCGGCCGTCTGTATGATTGGCATGAGACTGTCCCCTGAACACACACGCCACAAAAACTACTAATACTGACACAATGTACTGTCACTGGCCACTTTAAAGGTTATCAACCCATTAAGTGTCCATTATCACACCCATAATAATGTTTCAGATGGGGTACCTACCAATAAAACTAAAGGTCATACACGTTTTACTGATCTCTGGCAGATGTCGTAATTATAACAGTATAAAATGTATAGTGTTTGTTTGGTTCCTAAATCTAGTAAACTTATTGTAGCCACGGTCAGAAATGTCTGACATGATAATAGTCTAAGAGGTGAAGTATGGCCCTACTAATTTATCCAAGCTCCTGATGACAAACTAACAATCATTTTAATGTGTGTTAACATTTAAACTGGGTCGTGCCCCAGTTAATTCTCCCAGGGTTGCACAACAGTAATCAATTTACCATTTAAAGACTCTCTACAGTACATGTGGTTGCAATTTACAGTAAATGAAAAATGAATTAATAAGTTCTCGGAATCTTAATGGCGTCCTGGTAGTTCCATAAAAGAGTTATGACAATAATGAGATTTTGATGATTTTAAGATTGGAACAATGCATAATGCTTTGCATGCAGGAATCTAACTAGTTATAAAATAAATTAAGTAGTATCACAAAAATATTTCAGTTTTCATCTGACTATGATGTATTTTAATTGATTCATACTCATTCTCTCTTTGTTATTTATTATATTGCTCACTTTTGACTTACAACAGTGATGGATGTCTTCAAAGTACGTTCAGATTATGTTGCCGTGCTGATTTTTGTTGCAGATCACAGGTCTCAAAAATGCTAGTTTGATATTTTCGCACTGAACTTGAAATTGCTTTTTTGTTGGGTGCATATATCAAATGCTAAAAAAATAAATAAAGGAGGAACGAGAGAGCAGAAGATAATGGGAAAAAAAACTAAATGTGGGAGGAGAGGACAGAAATACATGAGAGAGACAACTGCAGAGGCAGCAAGATGAAAAGTTAGGCCAGCTCTTAGCAGATGTGACCATTAAAAAGACATAGGTCAAACACTCCCAGCAGTGGAAGTGGTATACATTTTATTTAAGAGAAGATGTAATCCCTTGTTAATCTAATAATTCAATGCTAAATATTAGTTAAAAGTGTTGACTGAGACTCTCTTACAGACAGTAGACTTAATTCTAATCTACTTCCACCTCCAAAATGACGAGGCCAATTCATCTGTTTGATTGATTTTTCCTGTACACTGAAGACATTTAGCATTAAGATCAAAACAAAAGGTTCACACACAAAACACAAAAGATCAGAATTTTAGCTTTTATTTGATGTTATTTACAACTAGAGACGTAGCACCTTTTGTATGACTTTTTGTCTAACCCTAACCAGAATACCTTTCTTAATTAAACCCAATTTCAGGACTGTGGTTTCAAACATGGGTCTGTGGTTTTTCAGTCATGCACATTATACACCCTCCATCCCCCTGGGATTCATAAAGTTTATTGAATCCTGAATAGAATCATTTGGGTTGGGGATTGACTTGACTTGACATCCGTTTTGGATCATTGCTTTGCTGTATGATTGAGCTCCTCCCTATTAGTTTCTGGGTAAATTAGCAGATATGTTTCTGTTCTGAGTTATATAATAAATAAAAAAGCCTAATGAGCCTGTTCCAGAAGCAGCCATGCAAGCACAGACCATGCTATTACCTTTATCATGCTTCACAGATGAGCTTGTAATGTTTGGATCATGAGTTCATCCTTTCATCTTCCACATTTTAATCTTTCCATCACCTTGGATGCAGCTGTCATTTGGCTGACATGGTTTGTATGTGTGGCTCAGTACACCAGTGGTTTCTTTCTTTTTCAGGGCATCACTTTTCTCCAATAGGCATCTATCTGGTTTAATGTTGTTTCATCCCTTTAACCAAACATGCAGTCTTCACAGGTAAAAGATCATGTCAAAACCAAGAGTAGTCATGTAGAGCTACTTACTGTAAATCAACACACCTGTGTAACAAGAAACACCAGTCACATGTTTGATTAGTTGTGTTGATCTGATACAAATGATGCTATGATTTCTGTTATTTAATGTATCTGGGTGTATCAAATCAACTTTTTATCTTAAACCCAAATGTCTTTATTCGGAAATGAACTGTACATGTAAAGCGTAGTGTGGCTCACATACAGTATGTATGCATTTCTCTCTTGCTTCTTAATGTCTGTGTTTTTCATGCACAAAGATCTGGCAGAGGCTACACTGTGGGCAATTATAAAGCAGTAATGTGGAAGGGTCACAGAGAATAATATCACACTCACTCATTAACATTTCATACTGTACCAAGCATTAGCAGTTTGGATGGATGACAGCCCAAAACTGTCTGGTTGCATAATGTCACAGGGTATACGCAGAATTTCAAAATGAATTGTGAACTTGCTTTAAAAGCAACTTTACAGCTACCCTAATGGGTTTGTTTGTATTCTGAACATAATTAAACAATGAGACTGTTGCACTCAGTTTAAACTAATTTCATGATTTACTTTAATTCTATTATGATAATTTATTTATAAAACCGTAAAAGGGAAACATTTCCTCTTGTATTACATTATAGCACATGTCTATTCCATTTGTCTGCATGTTGAAAAGTTTGTCTATGAGCTCCTATTGTCAGATGAAGATTTAATTTATCCTCTCTGTGGTTACACAAAAATCACAAGCCTCAGTTCTTCCCAGTGTAATTTCAGCAAAAGGTCAAAAATGATGCTTATTTATGTTTAAGTGACAAAACCTCAAGAAGAAATAAGATTCTTATCTGTAGCAAACAAAAGAGGAAACTGAGTGGGTCAACAAAATGTCACACTTAGATATCGGAGATCACGGTTTGTTTTTCATTTCCTACTGAAAAATCAGTGTTGTATTTTTAACTATGATGAATGTCCTGTGACTTTAAGAATGGTAATTGTATAAAAACCATAATGTTTCCCCAACCATCACCAAGTTGTTTTTGTGACCAAACAACTGATCTGACAGCCGTGGTACTTAGTTTGGACTTGAACACGAGACATTTATCCATCATTATCTGTTGTAAGTGATATTGTCATTTAGTTTGGGAGAAGAGAAGGTCAGAAGAACAGAAAATAAATAGGAAGGTCAACGGCTAAGAACGACGTGAACATCAGTGCAGTTTTCTAGTTGTGGAGACATCACTGAGGGTTGAAGCATGAAGAGTGACACTGAGCAGGGCTGCACAGAAACACACAGCACTGCAACAAATCACAAATGTATGGTGCACACATTGGATGTACAGCAAAAATAACATGTTCTGTTTCTCCTGGATAGGTGGCTTATGTGTTTGCCACAGATATGCTAGCATGCAAATGCATGCTGTCTAAATAATACTGTGAGCTCTCATTTGGTCACAGTTAACTTCCCTAACTTTGCAATCCATTGTGATTTACCCAGATGAGTTATGTACTCCGCCCAGCAGCTAGTGGCATTGCTGCAGCAATTCATTGTGTGGAGCTCTGAAGGGAGGCTCTACAGTGTAGTATATGCAGTCACAGGGGTCAGCATGGGGACGCTGACCTGTCTGTGGCTACATAACCCTCTACATGGAAAGCTGTGATGCACCGAGACACCACTTGGTTAAATGTCTCCCATGCTGAACCATATCCACCATAACATTAGGTGACATTTATCCTTTGGCTGATCTGTGTATGTAGCCCTCAACAACTTGCAAAGCACTAGTGTATTGAATTATCTTTCAAACTACAATAGATAAATGTGCAATATGTGACAAATGTCAGTTCCAAAAGCAAACAGGTTGACTCCAGAATTGAATGTTTTGCCTAAATCACGGACTTACAGACCGTGCCGTATACTCAATAATTACACTGATCCCACTGAATTACTGCATCAGGGTATGCATTTGGCCTTTGCAGTGTTTGTGTTTGAGAGAGAGAGATTCAGTGAGACAGTGAGAGGTAAGAGGAAGAGAGTATTAATTAACTAGTGCTGACATCTGCAAGCTTTTTCCTATTAGGATCTGATTAGGGGAAAATGCCAGAATTACAGGTGCTGCAGAATGAGAGAGATGAGAGAATTAGGCAGTGGAGAAAAGCGGCGGAGAGACTGAACAAAGAGCAGGGGGAACGACGAGTAGAAAGAAAATGGGGAGAGAGGGTAAGGGAGATGAAAGGAACAATCTCCACTCTGTTTCCAGTTTTAGAGCAGGAATATTTCCCATGAGGCCGAGCGACGTAGGGCTTTTGCCCTTCAGCACACAGTCAAGGTAACTGTCAAAGTGGACCTTATTTTACCCATACGCTCTCTCTCACACACACACGCACACACACACACACACACACACATACAGACAAAGTCAAAGGACCGGCGATAAGTCAGGAAAATTAAATCATGATGATGTAGTGAAATATTCAGGTATACAAGTTATTAATTCTATCAAATTGTAATAAACAACTGAATAAAACTGTACAATAGTGGTGTAGTTTGGAAAATGGCAGGAAAATAGAGCTGCTACTTTTCCAGCATGTAAATTACTGTTCTGTACCAAGACAACTTGTGTGCACAACAATGAACAACATGACTTCTCAACTAGCACTAAGAGTCTGACCAAGGTGAACTGCACTTAACAGAGCTGAATAGAAATTGTCTGTGCTTGTAAACCATTGTCTGGAGAAACGGATCTGTCACTTCTTTCAGGTACATTGGGCACCAGGCAAGGATTCATGCACACACCTACATTTTGCATGTTGTACACACATAAACGTACAGACGCACAAGCAGAAACGTATCCTCACTGATTTATGTGGAGATAGACTCACACAAGACAGCATTTGACATTGGAGGCCCTCTTCAAAAACATATTTCCTGGAGTGATTTGCTGTTGTTTTATAGAGCCATGGTAGCAGATTGCTCTGATGTAGGGCTCATTCATCAATGTCAACACACACTCTCACACACAGAGCATGCAACATGCATACACTGAGAAGTCTAGACTGTTATTCATCCCTCTAAAGTACAAAAAAGCTGCTATTAGCAGAGATGTTATATAATTCTGCATTGATACCACATTGGCAGAATAGGAAAGACTAGATTATAAAAGAAAGTTAAACAGCTGCTAACTTTACAGCACTGGTTGACTTTGTATTCTTTTAAAAATAGCATTTGAACAGGCTGATGGTGATGACACCAATAAAAAACAGACTAATGGTTCCCAGATAGTGTGACTTTGAACTGTGACGGGAGATGCTAACTAGGAAACACAGTTCTGTGAGAGCAACCACCTGTTCCAACATATGGCAGCATCGTAGCCATATTAACCAACAAAGTGTGTGTGCACATACATTCTAATGCATCACATGTGTTTGTGTTCATAACAGAGACAAAGACGGGCAGGTCCAGCTCCCTCTCTGTCCTGATCCTCCCATCACATAATCTCTATTGACTGCAGAACATCATGATGTGCACTTGTGCATACAAGTATGTGTACAGTATCCATGTGTGTATATATACTTGTTTTGTTTACTTTTCCCCAATGTCTTTAGGCAGAGCCAAACATAACACAACACTTTCGCTCTTACTTGCATAAAAGTGCATGTGCACACACAGAGATAGACACACACACATACGCACACGCACGGTCATCTCACTGATTTGGTGTGACAAGGCTGTAATTTTAGCTGTGCTGACTCTCTGGGCTTCTCTCTGTCCCTCTTTCTCCATCCTACCCCCTTGGCTTACGATCACAGAGTGGTGTACATCAACAGCAGCCTACAGCAATGTCTGTTTATTTATGTGCGTGCGTAATGTGCATGTGTGTGTGTGTGTTTGCCATTTCACCATGTAATTTCTCCCAGGGTTAGGTCACAGAGTCATACTAAGGATAAGACTCCTTCACTAATACATTCCAAAATCTCTCCTCAACATACACAGACGTGAATCATGCACCAGCCTGCTGTGTATTCAACACATGCAAATTCATCTTCACACTAACACTCGAGAGCTATGTTATTATTAAAATGATCAGTTTTCCCACAAGTGACTGAGTCACTACATGTGGAATTTGATATTTTGGGGGAAAATGCAATGTAAGTGGATTTGTTATACTGATATGTTCATTATCTACATACGTGCAACTTGCAAAAACAATCACATTAATTAAAATTTTTTTCCACTTGCAATAATGTTTACTACAATTAAAACTTGTTGTTGCAAATAATTGTATTTAATCATAATTTCTGTTTGTGGCTAAACAAGTGTTCCTTAAAAGTTGGACTTACAAAGAGTGAATAAATATATTGTTCAACAAAGACTGCATTTTGGTTCACTTTTGTGAAAAAAATAAATATGTCTGTGCTAATCTTGTTGCATCAATATTTCATGTGTGGCAATTTCATGCAACAGTTGCATTATTTAAATTGTTTCATGATACAGAAAGTACCAAACGTTCAAATCCCTCAAACTTAATATGATATAATTTTTTTTTATAACCAGTAACTTAAAACCTTTACTTTACCAACTTATTGTCAAGAGTGTCTGTTCACATAATTATACCTTATTTTACTGAGAGCACCTTCGTACAGTAAGGCATCTTTCACTGCACTACATCTTTCACAGTTTTAGTTGGTAATAACATTTGTGATTACAATTTCTTAAATCATTCATGTCCAATGAAAACCATGCAAGTCTAAATCTTTTCAGCCAGAAAAAAAGAAGCAGTCGCTGATGGATAATATCACATGAATCTTAATAAGCCACACACAGCCTACAGTGTTTCATTAGAGGAGGGTGCAGAGTCCTGAAACCTTGTCACTTAACTGGGCAAAGACCATCAAATATATTCCTTTTCATTCTTTCTAGAAAGGTACAGTTCTGAGGTGCATTTCCACCTCAGCAAATCCAAAAACTTCTAACTTCCCAAAAACAATATCTGTCAAGGGCAGAGGGGAAATTTGCATTGAAAAAGTTAGAGAAGGTGTCTGACATCTAGATAAATGGTTGGTTTCATTTAAAAAAAAGAGATGCTAGCGAGGTGCGCTTTCATTAACGACGTTGGCTTTACTCAGTAAGGCTGCACAGTGTCTTTTTACAAGACTTTATTTTAATATATTAGGCCACATGTAGTATATCTCAACTTGAGTTTATTAGGTTCCATTTGATAGTTTGGTTAAAGGCGAGATCTCTGTGTAATCTTCTAAAATCATTTCCTCTGTACTTGTTCACAATCTAAGCAGAGCATTAATTCAAATTTGGACTAAATACAGCATGTTTATTACAGTTCCTCCAATAATGAATCTGGGGAAAACACTATGACTTTAACAAATTAGTACTACGTGTGTTCCTTCATCAGCAGGAAAGCAGTGCGTAGGAAAGGGAGCTAGTAGCAACAGGTACTGTAACATTACTGACATTTCTTTTTAAAATCCCAACACCCGAGGGCCTATAGAAGGAACGTTTGTATAAAAGTGTGTATGTGTGTCTGTGTGTACATGCATGTGGACATTTGCAGTCCCTGTTAAGGCCACACCGTCGTCTACATGTCACTAAATAATGACTCTGTCTGAGCTGCGTGGCCTCTGGGCTCTCCTGTCTGCCCACAAATGCACACACACATACACATACACTCACACACACACTCACTCCACTCTGGCTGGGCATGGATGGCTGATTCTTAAATGTCAGATGACTTCACTGCTGGAACAATATTTATTGAGCCCAGTTTCTTTCCCTCTCTCTCTTTCTCTCTGTCTGTAAGTTGCTCAAAGATCAGTTTAAACCCACTATAACTGATCTCCAGTGTGAATGAACAATGATTCTGTGTATACACCGTCAGGTCCAGTAGCCAAACACGCTGCTGTATATTGAGCTTTGCAGTTTACTTCTCGCTAGCATGCATATTTACTTTCTTCTTCAGCAGTGCCCTTCAGTCACCTGGGAGACGATGGTGGACTGTTCAGTCGCAAGTGCCTTCCTCATTCACCTTCCACACCCACAGTCTCCCAGCTGCCGCAAGATAACATGGTCACTAGATTGCTTTCTTTATAGAGCCTCTCAGCCACTGCTGTACCCTGTGCTTTGCAGAGTCAGATAATAACTGTTGATAAATTTTATATTAAAGCTGCACTGGGGCACTTCACATCTTGGTGCAGTCATCGTATTTGTACTCACCACCTCAGCTGGGCACTGATGATTTATACAAAAGGACAATGAAGGGATAAGGAAGATAAAAGCTCTCATGCTCTCAAACTATATTAGTTGGATGCTACAACGAGGAAATTATAGTGCATCTTTAAAGCCAGTTTGAGTCACAGCTTGCTGATAATCTTTTCATTGAAATGAAAAATAAGTAACAGTAACAGTGCAAGAGTTTACAGACGCTAACTTTGTTGTGTCTGCATCATATCTGGAGACACTTAAACAGTAATTATTCTAAAATCATACAATAGTTGTTGTTAAATTGCAAAATGATAGACATACTGTAACCTCTAACTTTTCAGAGAGGTTTCTGTGTGTGATTTCCTTCCACCAATACATACACAGGCATTCCTGCACACCCATAAACAGAGTTGTTAATAATAACACTCACTCTTGTTCTGCTTGCGGGTAAACTTATTTCCATCTAAAACAGGATGGATGAGAGAGGGGATAAAAAGATGAATGGAGGTAGAGAAAGACGACTGAAAAGAGAGAGATAAAAGAGTGAGCGAGAAAGTCAAACATACAGCACTTGACGTTTATAGTTTTCCATCTGATTTTAAGAGCTAAATGAATTAAATGAAACCAAATATGAAGTAAATGGGTAGAAAGAGCAAACATGAGCAGAGTCAAATGATCCAAGAGCCACTGAAAAACAGATCGTGTCAGAAAGACATCAAGCCTAGACAGACTAAAGTGTATGCATTCACCAGTGGTAGACATCAAGTTAAAATTCATACTGTGTCTGTTTGTAACTGAACACAACATGGTAGTCTCTACATCTCTGGACTGTACAATCAGCAAGCATAGAACTTGTAAAAACATCCTCCTGAGCATCCTGCAGCTCAGGGTGGATGTCCAAGGGCAGGTTTTTTTCCAGGAAGGCTTTAAAATATTGATTTTGTTTTCTTTTAAATAATGTAATATTTATTTACACATGCCTGTTGCTTCTGTAGGAAAAAAAAAGTCAAAGTGAAAGGCTATAAAATCAATATTAGCTTAATCATGGTTTAGCATGGACAGCAAGGGGTCCTACATTTACTGACTTTCAGATGGGATTGGCCAGCACTCCTGAAGAAAGAAAATAAATGGATAGGGGGAAGTTTTCCCAAGCAAGTCCCTGCAATCTTTCCTCATTTCTAAAAATGAACTTATTTTTAAGCCTGGTACAGGAGCAGTCTGTTGAAATTGTTGTTATTGGTCCAACAAACTACATTTGCAATGATCATCATACTGTATAGAAAACATCTAAATATAAAATAGTGATTCAGCCAATTAAACAATTTCAGTTGTTGTATGTGTGTGTGTGTGTGTGTGTGTGGAAGGCGGTGCACTGTTAAATGCCATTGCTCTGTCTGTCTTGGCCACTTTGAGCCATTACAACATCACACCGCAGGACAAGAGTGGAGTAAAACTGACAAATGAACCTGTCTATCTGCGCACGCACACACGCACACACACAGATGGCAGCATAGTCTCGTACATCAGCGACCTGATGGAAATCTGGCCTGGGCTAACCAGCTGGAAAAGTGACCCTCTGGTTAATGGAGTGTCCGAGGGAATGAGAAGATGAGAAAGAGAGAGGTAAAAGATGAGTGAGCAAAATTTGCAGAGCTAAGGAGAATAAGGGCAGGTGTGTGTACATAGGACAGGGGTTCAGTGAGAAAAATTTAAATGTAGAGTAAGTAGGGTTGAAGTAGTAGAGAAAGAAAGAAATAAGAGATAAAAAAAATGAAACTACGGGAAAATTCTGAGTTTGTGTTCCTAGATCGCAGTAATGATTTTATTACTGACAAGCTAATTCCGAAGTTTCCAAAGAAAAAGCCCTGTAATCTTACCCTGCAGTTAATTCATTACATACAGTTTTATCAACAATATGATGTCTGTATAATTAATTTTGTGTGACCATCTGAAAAAGAGAAAGGAAGGAGTAAAAGATGGAGAGAAAAATAATCTGTTATCCTTCATTTGTTACAACAGTAATTATGAGGATGTCTTCCAACAGCTGAGCATGAAATCATGTCACCTGGGCTTAGCAGGCAGGAAGATGGTGAGGAAGGAGGATGATGGTAAGAAGAAGAGAGGGAGGAAGAGACTGAGAATAAAAACAGACTGAACTGTAGAAAAGACAATTGTTCAGCTCAGCGTTTTTTGTCCAATTAGGAAAACTTGAACAGACGCATTATACTGTTTAAACATATACAACACCTCAACTTATTAAATACACGGCATTGTCAATTCATTTATGTTGATAATAAGCTTTTCAGAATTGTAGCCCGTCCCATTGCAACAGGTCTGACTGAAAAAGACCAAGTGAAGAAGGGAAAAGTGAAATGTTGTCGTGTCAGAGCTCTGCCTGCCATAATTACACCATGATCACGTCACACTGACACACAAACAGAGTTATTTTCCAGAATTTCTTCTAGAAATTAAATTCTGATACCTAACAGAATCCCTGCAATGAATGGTGTTTACCTCCATACCCAAGGTCAGACTTTTGATGAGTTCTTCTGCCATGTGGTAGATGATATCAACAACAGAAAATAGTCCAAGTCAATGTGGACACTGTGTGTGTATCCCCAGGGTGGGTGAGGTTGAAGGTAAACTGCATCTTGTAGTTCTGTGGAGCTGCATGTGCAAAACATTCAGACAAATTTGCATTTACATTTAAAAAATTACATCAAAACAGACCAGGAAATCCTTCTTCCTCATGCTTTTTGTAAGCATGTGATATAAATCTGTTTTTACTCCAAATTCCCACATTACTGCTTTTTAGTAGTGGTTTGAGATTCTAGAACATGCTGACATATTGACTGGAGGAAATTTAAATGCTACCACTCCCATGTCAGCACAAAAATGATAACTGTGACAAATAGCCTGTCCCACCTGGTCCAAATCCGCCACCTCTAAAGTTCATTAATTAATCTGTAGCTTCTAATTTGTTTAACTCGTAAAAAAAAGTTAAACAACAATTCATCACTATGGGGTGTCATGTGCAGTGTTCAAATTTCAGGAGGGGGGAAGGCAAGGATTTGGCAGGGATCTCAAAAGTTAGTAAATACAATGCTAATGATGTAAGAAACTAGTAAAACCTCATTATTCAAATATATGTGCACAGCTTTACGCTTGTCAATGTTTTTCACTTAGACTGTCCTGTAAATAGTGCATACATCATTTTGTCAACTTATTATGAACAGGAGGTACAGACTATGACATGAGCAAAGGAAAGAAATGGTTTATGTAGTATATGGAGTGATAGACTCCTTGTTGAAGAGGACAGGAAGTTTGATAAATGCAGCTGAATACAGGTTTTACCCACAAGAGACCCCATTCAGTGTGAAGCATAATGTGCTTTAATTTAAAATTCAATCATTGTTAAACAATGCCACTGTGACCTACAATGGCACACTGTTGTTTACTTAAGGCTAACAATTTTTGATTTGAGAAATTAATAAGGCTGCAATTCATGATAAAATATATGATAAAATAATGTACAATGCTGTGGACATGTCGAATTGTTTCTATTGTCAATGACACCTGTAACCAAATAACACAGTATTGTGTAAATGTATCATTCCAAAAATGCAAATATTATCTTTATTATCTTTAAAGATTAGGAACCAAATGTACACAAATGTGTGGTCTACTGCCGCACAAAGAGTAAACAATGTACAGGGAACATTTCTGGGTTACCCAAGAGAGATTTTATGCAGCTCTCTTCTGATATCCAGCCACCTGGGTGTTGTTTACTTCTGTTCTAGGATCAACAACCATTTGTCTAAATTCTCCTTTTGCAGCACCATAATGTGAGTGTGTATCCTTGCAAATAAAACTGTTTATTGCTTCAGTTACTGCCTTCAGCTATGAGGAGTTAGGGAGAAACATGTTTTGGCATCTTTCCATAAGGCATACACAAAAATCTGGTCTAACACTACTACTACTACACAAACAATTTGACTTGGTGCATTCAATCACATGCATGATCGACAGCCACCAGCTCATGTTTAAACATTATTTTCTTCACGGCCCAAAAGCAGATCATCCCAAAGCCCTGCGGGAGCACTGATTGGTGCATTTAGTGCATGAACCATGGGGTTCCAACTAGCCTCAACATATCTGAAATCAAAGAAGCATTAGGGATTTATAACAAGCTGAGAGAAACAGGGTGAACATACTGTGGTGTAAGAATGAGATCTACAGAGAGAAAAACCTAGACATTAATGGATACTGAAGCAAACAAAAAGACAACCAACTCCCAACAGAATAAGCATTCATACACAGAGAGACTCTTTCCACACTACATGGGTCACGTTCAATTTCATGTTCAGTGCATTTTAACTTTTTCTCCGTCACCCCCGATTCTCTGCTCTCTCCTTTCCTGTGTCCTTCCTTGTCTCTATGCTTTTTCACTCTCCATCAAGCACACAGCTTCTCAACACGGAGAAAAGAAAAGTCAGGGCACAAGGAAACAAGGAAAGAGTGACTGCTACAGAGCCAGTATCATGTCGTTTTTGGGGACAGTGAGTATAAATAGGTAAAAATGTACCGTGCACACACCTAAAAACTATTCTTACACACACATACTGCAGTAGATGGAGGTTATGGGTGAGGCACTGTACATGATGTGACCTAGTTGGTGTAAACTAGGCTATAAAGAATAGAAAGATAAGACACACACACACACCTCACGTGGTCCAAGGCCTGATGTTTGCAGGTTTCTGTTTTGTTTGCATCATCTAACCATCATCTGGCCTGCTCCCTATTGGAAAAACATCAGCTTACATTACATTTAATGGTTACTTGTACTTGATTTTCAGTCAAGCACAGTACAAGTACTTCACTAAAGTTAGTCAAGTCTGTCAAATCAGTTGTAAGGGGGTGCTCTACAGACTGACACATAAAGTTCAGTTCACATAGTTCAGTATTTCTTGCCAGTGGAACACAGTTTAAAGAAAAGAACCCTCATGATGGAATCTTAGGGATCTTTTCTTGGGGCTATATTTTCATCTAGAAGGTGTTAGGTTTGATAAAAGTGGGTTTAAAAAAAGTAGGTTTTGTGCAGCAGAAGGGACCTAACTGAAGGAACTACCCAGTTGCATTATAGAAACTGTAGGATTCAGTTTTCTAAGAGTGTCCTCTTCCAAGCTCTGGAACTTGACCATCTTGGATCTTGTGAAACATTCAGGAAGTGCAACACTAGATGCAACACTGCTGAAGTGCCCATCTGAAAGGGGAATTCAATAATTTATCGCTAGCCTAGCCATCTGGCTAATGAAAGTCTGTTATTCACTTTAGTGCTGCCAGTTGAGAAGAATCACCTGGAAGTTCAGCATCGCAAACGTTTTCTGTCTGCTGTGGCTGGAAACAGTGTAAGGTTTGTGGACCAAGCCAAAACAATGGTCTAAAAGAGGCTGAAAAGCTTGGCTTAAACTAATCTGATTATTTAACTACTAGCAACACCTTTCAGAATTATTACATAAAACATTAATGAGTGCAGCTTTAATTTATGCAGTGCTGTACTAGAAAAGCAGACAGAGCACACTCTGAGGTAGGCAGTCAGATATTCTGCAGCAACCCTAAAGGTGTGGAAAAGCTAAATGCCGGTAGTCTGTCCTGCAGCCTTTATCTTTCTCTGTTCCTTGTCCCAGTCCACCTGCCTGTCAGATTGACTCGGCCCCCTGTCCTTCTGCTGATTTGTCAGTCTAGCTGTGTGTTTAGATGATGGTGAGCCATTTAGCCTTCCTCTTGCTGGTTTGTCTGTCCAGATAACATTCTTTGTCTTTCACTGTTGGTTTTCTTGAAAAACTCATGCTGATTCACTTACAAAGACACACTCGCTCTCCCTCTCCTAGTGTTTTTTATTTTGTATCAATCAGTGTTGTTGGACAGCTAACCTTGAAAAGGCCCTTTGATTTTGACCATGCCAGTATTTCTGCTCCACTTGGAACTTCAATTCAGTTCTCCCTCCTCCCGTTGCACTGTAGTCACCCTTCCTCCTCTTCAGTGAAACAGTGACACCAACTGCCGTCTACAGCTTGAAATGCAGAACTGCACCCCCGTCCTCTCTATCCCCTTCACTTCTCGAACTTGACCAGTAAACAGTTCACGTTTTTGCAAAACGGGTGCGGCTGATTTCAAATGCTTAATGGTTGTTGCTTTCCATTCTGCTTCATGCAGCTGTATTGACAATTAGGTCTGGATGGAAACCTGCTGAACCATTTAGTTGACACTTATTTTCAAAAGAGCTTACTATGCCAGAAAGGTAATGTACAGGGAAATCAAAGACTACCTATTATCAGTTCACACACTAGTGCACAAGAGATGTCACCAAATGCTCAGAATTGTTTTTCCTGCTTTAAAAAAACAATATCTACAGAGAACAGATGTTTTTGATGGCTACTGAGAAGTGTATGACCTCTGGTGAATGCATATCCTCCATCATTTTCTCACAGGGCATAGACTGCAGCAGGGATATGAACCTTAATGAACCCTCATGAATAGTAATGGACATATTGATCTCTCTGCACAGATAGGCCTCAGTGGCTCAGCTGCACAACAGCATCCATCCATGAAGCTGGTAGGGATGCAGTATCTTGCTCAAGGACACTTCAGCAGAGCAGATGTTAGTTCTCATTGGACTAACTTGAACCAAAAACCCACTGGGTGAAAACATTCCACCCTGCTGCCTGATAAAGAGTGGATTACTGCCTGCAGCAAAAGAGGAAACTTGCAGCTGTTCAGTTTGGGAGTCAGTTGGCTTCAAAGGTTCAAGAGTGCAATTTTCTGCCAAACTCACTCTTCTTCAGACATGTCTGTGCTTTTTCTAATTCATAAGACCGCTGGTGGATAAGTGCAATTGAAAGTGTAGCCATTAGGCCTGTTGGAAAATTATATTTTGTACAGGAAGAGGTCAGGTAACAGATTTTTTAAATCTTATTTAATTTTTTATCTGAACTGGAACAGAATCATTTGAAATTATTATAGGTTACACATCCCTGTAGGAAGAATCATTTTTGGACACCAAACTCTACCATAGGCTCTAAGTAAGACAACCACTAAGTCATAATTTACTCTTTTCTTGTGTACTAGGCAGATGTAATGTGTCAGTCATTTCTAAAAAGTGAAACTACAGGTTTTGGGGAGCATTATTTTTAATTCTCCATTATGGAATATACATCTTCACCGGTAACTATTACCTGCTAAGCTGAGGCGTAAGGATGTTGAATCAACTGCAGCTGTATATTTTGCTAAAAGTGGATGTGAACATGGTTCTGAAGGCATTGCGAGACTGAATAAACCAAACATCATACAACAACACTCACAAACTCAAGCATATATAGAGATTAGACAGGGAGTAAATATGATGCTGCCTGTTAGATAGATTTGATGTGCTCTACAGTAGCTACCTGTGGGCTGGGGCATTCCTCTTGTAGCCTCTTAAAGCACACCGTGGGGTTTTAGCACAAAGAGCTGTAGCACCAAATCCAATGACATGTCATTTATTGTGTCCAAACTGCTCAAAAGATTTCAATTATTTCTACAGTACATTATCCTGAAACCCCTCGTTTCTCCCAGCAGGGATAACTGTCACAATCAACTAGAATACCTTAATTCATAAAAGACTCATAGAGGGAAAATTACAGCAGTTTGGATAATGGAATAGAAAAAAAAGGAAATGTGTAAAGATTGTAAATATGTCAAAACAGAACATATGAAGGCACACATGCAGTGCATTACCCAAACATCGACAAGCATAGCAAAAATGTAAGATCTAACACACTGATTATCTGCTCCCAGATCATTTTATCTTTAAATTAATCTGCTAATTCCACAACTAGAAGGGCTGTACCAAAGTGAATTCAACAGTTTTTTCTCCACACTTGGATGACTATGGTTATTGCAGCTCTACATCATAATCTTCATTATTATTACTTCTGTTAACAAATATATCTGTATCTATGCCCCCGGTAAAACCATGACTAATATATTTGCACTAAAATGTTGATATATATTTATCTCTTCTATGGAAGTAAAACTAAACTTGGTTTTGTAAAAAGGACAGTAGATAGAGGATAAAAAAAGTGATGTAACACTACATTTACTTTATGCAGCAGAGAAAAAAAAGGCAAATTTGGGGAAGTGAAATGGAAACGTTTTAGAGTGCCACTTGCTTCACCTCATTTCTTTTTTTGTGTTTTATTCTACATTTATATTTCAGGTATTTTGCAGAAGTTCATGTCCAGTGAGTGTTACACGAAAAAGCAAATAAATAAATAAATAAAAAGCTTTGCACATTAGAGGCAATGCAAGAACGAGAAATGCAAACTAAAACAAACCTGTTTTTCTCTAAGTGATAATCTCTCTTCTAGAAGCTATGCAGAAAACGACAGTGAGTGCTGTGATGTGACACAAAGCCAAAAAAGCACAATAAAGCAGGAGACTTTCTAAAGTTCTGGACACGAGAAGACAGAACAAGAAACAGGTGTTAAATTTTCAGCATGATGTGGAAAGACCTCTGCCTTGCACTCTCTGTCAATCTCTGACTCTCTCTTGCTCTTTCAGATAAGCACACATTCACACACACTGTCCCACAGTTATTTCTGCTTTACAGAACAAACACGTTAAACACACATCATGTCTCTGCTCACTGAAACTACTCACTGGTGCAGAAACTCCTACTCAGACTGGAGTGTTTGTGTGTGTGTTTCCATCTGGTAGAACTAGACAACAAGACTTTTCTCTCCTCTTAACTGGAGTGAAACGCTAAGACACTAAAAAAGGCTGAGGAAGCACATAAGAAAATAAGGATTGGTTCATTATTTTCTTATGGCCCCATGGACAACCATCACTGCGAAGACTGGGAAACATTTTCTACCATGAACTGATGTTTTAAATGTGAAATGTAAAATGTGGTTTAAAAAACAAGGTAAGATCAAACAACGTGACAGATGATAGCTACAGTCATTCTCATCTTTTTGGTGATTTTAGGCAAGGCTGATGTGTATATAATTGTATTTGCACATCAACATAGGTCAATAGCACAGATAAATAAGCGAATCCAGATTGTGGACTGATGGACACTACCTGTGAGTAGAGGCAAATTAAAAGTGTCTGTAAGGGGGTTTTAAAAAATGACTGTAAACCATAAGTAGCTAAGGAATGCAGTCAGAGGTAATACTGAAGTCAATTTGGAGCATATATATATTCAGCCATGCATACAAATGTTGGCTTCCTAACATGGCCACTAAGGTGTTTAAAGCCAGCATCAAGCGGCAGTCTTTTGTCAGTTCTGAATCAACCCAGTGAAGATGGATATTCTGATTATAGACAAATCAGTAATTGGTGGTTTGTGCTCTAGCTCTCTAATATTACAATTAGAATGTTGACAGCAATGATGCTAATGAAGCTTTTATTATCCAAACCGACGTGCTGATACAGCCGATTACAAAGTTTGTGTGCAGCAACAACAGCACTGAATTGACAGGTGCCTTCAAGTTGAGAATTAAGCCCATCAGTCTCAGTTTATCCAGGTTACTTGGGTTTGATAAAAGCGATGGAGGCCGAGAAGTCAGATGGCAGCAGGGCCTTGTTTGTCTGTTCATCAGCTCTGAATTCACACCATATTCAGTCTGGTCCATGATAACACGAATGACTCCTCCCAGTGGCTTTTCTCAGCACTTCTCTTCAGCTCCACACCTCCACCACCTCAGTTCCTGGGATCAGACTTGTGTTCTGCAGGGCTACGAGCTAGTAGCAGGCTAGCTGGTAATGTGTGCTTCCTGACAAAGTCACCAAAAGTCCTCTCACAAACACAGGAGATCAGAAAGCTCCCATTAAGTTCACACAAAGGGAGGAGCTGTTGTGAATGGCTGTCACCCAACAGGCGGCCCTTCACAACTCCAGAAAAGGAGGTCCCAGACATCCAGGGAGTGGTCTGTAAATGAGTTGCTGTTGGCTTGATCAGCTTTCATCACATCTGACTTTCATCTCGTCACTCGTCTGTCTCTCTCGACCCATCCAGTGTCAACAATGTGTCACGCTCTCGGGCTGACAGAGAGAGACAATGAAGCCAGGGACTCAGACAAATAGAGAACGACAAATAGGAGAATGGTAGTGTTGGGGGGGTTAAAGTGAAATCCTAAATGACAAGAGTCGTGTTTGTCATTTTTACCAGCAGCTAAATATGCTATTTCTTGCAGAGTTCTGGAGCAATCAGCAGACAGTTCTGCAACATATATGAGTTTATTTGGCTAAAACAAGTTCAATCCGAGTCAACATATGTGTGTAGTCTTTTAGGAACAAGCTTAAGCTAAAAAACTCTAAACTGAAAAGGGTCAAGATGAATTCTACTCAATGATGGACTGAAGTGAGTACAGATCACAATCAGTGTCCAGGATTCTCTAAAATTATTGGTTACTTCTTTTTAATATTTACTAAAATCAGTTATCATTACAATTACATTTAGTCATTTGGAAGATGCCTTTATGCAAAGCGAATTACAAGTGAGGTACAAGGCAAAGGCAGACTAGGCAGACTTGGCAGGAATACTGTTCTTATGATGCAGTGTAACCTTCTGGTATCTTAAATAAGAAGACTGTCCATTTTCATCTTTTTACACCTTTGTTTAGGCAATTAGAGAATTGTGCAGGGGTGCATTTTCCTGAAAGAAAGGACTTGACTCAAGCAGGGTTCTGCTTGCTCCCAAAGGTCAAACTTAGTGGGGAACGAGAGCGACAGATAGAGAGGATGCTTGTTTGTGAGTTAAACTTGTGCCCTCCTTTTAGAGTTGCAGTTTCAAAGTGCTGGCCTGGCTGTTCTCGAAGCAGGAGAAAAGAGTGAAGAGGTGCAGAAGGAGCGAGAGGACAGCCCACCCATCTCAGCCTGAGAGAAAAAGGATTGGTCAATTATGACCACCTCCTCAACACTACCCTTGTTATTACTTCCAGTCACAATTTGACTTACTGTCTGCATCCGTCAGACACTTTTAACCCTGCTGGACTAATAAGTAAAGTGTGGGAGATGAGTCAGCCCCAGATTTAAGTATAGCTGACTATGTTGAAGTGTATCAGATTGGAAACTATCCCCAACAAGGCCACCAAGAACTAATTAGAGTTGGGAATAATAAATGTTCACATGTACACAATATGTACATAATGAGACAAAACACACACACATGCACATACCTGAACACAAGTGATTTCTCTCTGTGGACAAAGGGAGCTTATTTAGACAGGCAGAAATGCTTATTTAAACAAGGAGGAAGGAAATTATGGGAAGGAGAGAGAACAAAGGGAGAGAGAGGGAGAGAGATTCTGTGAATACAATAACGCTCTTAATGGCGAAGAGAATATTAACAAGGTGTAGAGGAAGTCTCAAGGGCATATGCAAATTCAATCCAAAATGCAACTGTAGGTGGCAAGATGTGTTCTGCGTGCCCGTGTTTATGTGTTAGTGCTGTGTTTCAGTAGTCAGAGTCAAGCTCCCTTTGAGACCGAGTTAAGCATGATGCACATTACCGCATGCCTGGTCAGGGGGTAATGAATCACCTTGACAACACTTTGTAGGCTATTTCATTTTGCAGTCTGTTGACTTTTCATAACAAGTCAATTGAAATATAAAGCAAACTAAAGCATAAAGTGAACTGTTAATGAGCAGCTTTAAAGGAGTGCAGAAATACGGCTTGTATCCTACTTGGGTAAGAAATATTTTAAACTATAATCTGGAATTAACTATATGGTAATTTAGTTAGCAGTAATTTAGTTAAGAGCAAAACAGGTGTGGAGACCATGTATGGTGCAATGCATTTGGAGGTAATTTCCTTAACTGCTACATAACAGTCAAACTGGAAGGTATGTAGATCCATAATGTGCCCCACAGCTCACTTCAGCACAAAGCTCCCCCAACTAATTTCCTAATTTGCAAAATGTTGTCATGGCTTGGTTCCCAGAACAAGAGGCTGAATTTCTCATTTAGATCCTTGTCTAGGAAATGATTAAGACCCCTGGTGTATATCATGAAACACATCTGAGCAGCACTTCAAATAATACGTTTACACTCAACTCTGACACCCTGGATTCAGTTAGGTAATGTTCACTCTTATGTTTCCAGAACCCAACCCCAACCTGAAGCTCATTTTATTTCCAAAAGGTCACTAACAGTTTAACACATACATGGGAAATTCATCAGATGCTGCAGTTTGACATTCAGAAAAAATATGTATTTTGGATAAATGTGTTTTTTCAGAAAGTTGCCTTTCGTGATTGAGGTTTCGTGTGGAAGATAAATGTCCTTCTTATTTCTATCAAAGGAGGATAAGACTCGGAACAGTTTTTGATTGGAAGATTAAACTTTTATCAGCCTGTGCACGGAAGCCTCATTGCAGCCTCTTGACGATCAATAAATATTGATGGAGGGATCATCAGTCATTTATTGAAGCCTTGAGAAGTGACAGACAAAATAAATCCCACAGAGGTTAAACAAAAAAGAAAGAATGTCATCATGTGCTGTTTCATTTCTTGGAATAAAGAAAACTCATCAAGGCTCCTCAAATGTTTTCCATTTTAGAAAAACTAAAGAACTTTTTGTATTTTACACCAATTGCTGTGATGAAGTGTTTTTTGTTTATAGGTTGAGCCTTAACAAACAAAACTTGTTAAAGAAAGGACATAAAAAAATATAAAATTGTGTAAAATTGCTCCATGATTCAATCTTCACAATCCTCAGTGTAGAGAAATCAACTCAAAAGTTATTTGGTATTAGTTGGATTTATTCTAACAGCATGATATCATCTCAGCTGACCAGATAAACTATTCGAGTAAAGTAGCTGTTTTGACGCAAACAGCAACAGCTGAGACAAAATGTGGAAGCCAAGATGCTCTGTCATCTTTGTTGTAGTTTGAGGGCAACACGTGAAAAGTTAAAGGACAGACAACACGTTCAGTTTGTCAGTGTTGTCATTCTTGTGGCTCCAGCATTAAACGTGAGTTATGAAGTCATCCATCGAGGATTCATAAACTGCACAGCCATGTTTCAAGATGTTGACTGGTTGCGTGGCAGTGTGGGGTATAAGTTTACATCTGTGGTGACAAATTTATCATCCTGTTGCTGTCAGCAGTATGTCACTGTCTTTACACCCCAAAGCACACAGCCACTACAGGCATTTGACAGATCTGTGTATTTGTGTAGAATAGAGAGAATGACGGAGAAACATTGGTTTCCTAAGGTGTCCTACCCTTAAATGACCTCATATTAGAGGAGATTGATGCTATGAAGTGATGATGAACTTAACAATGTGCTACTGTAATTACGCATGTACAATCATGTACTAAAACAACAAATCCACCACACTTAATAATACAAACTTGACAGTTTACTCAATGTTAAGTGATAAATAAACCAAATTTAGGACATTCCAGTTACTGAGGGAGGTCATGGCAAATGGTCAAAAGCTCTAAACAAGGAAATCTAGGGTTTCCTAGGTTCATCACTGTGGTCACAAGGTAAATAGATTGTTTACCACTGGTGTAAATCCAGTCCAGACACTGACAAGAGCTGTCCTGTCACACCTGTAGCACACCTGTAGCACACACCAGACACAGAGTCAGACACATTTTCCCCTATTGACTATATCCACTGTAAATACTCTTACTCTTAGCAAGTCATATGATCATGTGGTCGTCGAAACGCTCTCTAGCCTTGCAACATGGTGAATTCTCTGGACAATTACCTGTTGTATTATAGAGAGCTGGGCCAAATCACTTGGATATTTATGTTATCACATACAGCACCTCCAGGTAATGATAAGTTTAACATTCCAGTGCATGTCTGAATAACAGCCTACTGTAAGTCTCAACTGAATCTACCATGAAAGCGAATTACTTCATCCTGCACATACTAGTTGTATTTACACATTTAACAAGTTCCACACAATCCACATACACACTCTCATGCTTATTATTTTAGAGCCTGATGACAACAAAGTCCTATCCCATGTGAAATGAGCGTCTGAAAGTTCTGCCTTGATGCTAAAAAAGAATCCTCTTTAAAACAGTGCCTCTGCGATGTCTGGGATCAACTGTACACCAGCGCCAACATTTTTAACTACAGCTTGGAATTATGACTCATCTTGTGCTTGCCTATGTTATGTTATGTAGGTCTACTGTTCATGTCCTTCCGCTCGAGGTAGTAAAGAGGAACGACAATTTGGATTGAAAACGAAATCAGTTTACCGTAGCTGTCAACAGTTGAGCTCATTCTGCATAATGCTCTAGAAACAGTTCACTATGAGTTATTTCAGACAGAGAGTCTGGCAGGTCTACCCAATAAGCACTCAGTCTACAGTATAGTGACACATCCTGCACAGTGAAAATAGGGAATTAATGAAACCACTCACACACAGACAGGGGGAGAGTGATTCATACATTGCTGATAAATGTAATTGTAGGGAAAGGTTCAATTGCTGCCTCTAAAATATGAGATTTCCACAAAGGCCTTCAGAACTAGTGGGCGTATTACACTTGACATGTTATTAACACCCACCATCCCCTCTCTGACTGTCTCTTTGTCTCTCTTTTAGCTACAACTCTGACTGTATCTCTGGCTTTTCTTTCGCTCTGTAATTTTTATCTGCCCTGCCCTTTCTCTCTCATTCCCAAGACGTGCCATTAATCCATTAGATTGAATGAAAATGACTCTAATAAGCATTAATTAACTATGCTTAGCTATTTGTAAGGTTACAAAATCATGCATAAAAATCCAGATGGGTGTTCTGCCATTTTGTAATTAGTTAAGCCAGGACAAATTATATATAAATAACACAGCATTACCCAAAAAAGAAAAATAAACCAATTTGCCTCACGGGGCTCATGGGACAGACAGACATGCAATAGATGTTGATCTATAGAATAGTGTGCATAGTCATTTTCTAAGTATCTGAGATAACTTATTGCACAATAAAATAGGTATTTCATTTATAGATAAACAGGCAGAAGAAAAAAAAAACGGTCTCTCTGCCTGTTTCTCTAGCCCACCACATTCATCCAGGTCCCCCTTAGTTGCCATGGTGATTAATGGAGACCTTAGGTCCACAATGGGATCTAAAAGTGGTGATTACAGGAGATTGCACCTGTCACACACACACACACAAAGTAAAAAGGCAGACAGAGGTGACCTGAGCATGAGTCTGGTCATATCTCTCCTCAAATAAACACAGAGGCTCAGGTCGTCCACTGAGCATCGACACAGGGGTCAGTGTCACGTTAATAGATTAAACAGAAAACTTTGTAGACCACAGTGTTTTGTTTATTGGTCTGTAAACCCTGACACTGACACAGGCAAAGTCAGAGGTCCTCAAAATCATCAATCATCTTCTGCCATGCACTTTTGAAGTGTCGTAAAAAAAAGAAGTGATTCACACTGCATGCTTTCACTCAACACTTTTTACACAGACACTCACAGTTACTAGCTGACATGAAAGACTTTTTTTTTTTTTGGTTGAATGTTTCGACAATGTTACGTTCACAAACTTGTATCTTGGACTTTTTTTGATCAAAGAACCATAACTGTATTTTGAAATGCAGTTGGTAGGCATTTGGCCTGATAATTGAACTTGGAGGCTGTCAAAAAGATCCAAGACATGGAAGTGCTCAAAATGTTATAATATTTTCTATGAAAACACTGATTGGGATGCAGGGGTGCCCACGACAGCTCCTCCAAATTCACAACCATGAAGAAATATGCACTTTTAGGACACATTTAAAATGAATTAGTGCAAGGGTGGCCAATCCTGGTCCTTGAGGCCCACTGTCCTGCTTGTTTTCCAATAATCCCTGCCTTATCCACTGCTGATTACATGGATCAGGGGGGGTTCAGCCAATCAGAAGCTGAAATGCAGGGATGGTTGGAAAGCGAGCAGGACAGAAGCCCTTGAGGACCAGGATTGGCCAAACCTGAACTAGAGCAATGATGACTAAACAGTGGTTACTTTTGTTTTGCCTTTTCTTTTGGGTTGTTATATCATCATACCCAGGCAGATCTACCTAAACTGCACTGCTGGAGCTGATGAAATAAAACAAAATGTTAATGGATCAGTTGAAAAAAAAAAAGAAATACACTTATATACTATATACTATAGATGAGAACATTCACACAACTCCAACATCTGTACCAAAAATATGCAAGAAGGATGCTCAATGTATCGTACAGGATGTAAACAAAACAGGAAACCAGTGAAAAAAAGTGTAAAACCAAACCTGCAGCAAAAAAGGAGTAAGTGCTATGAACTTCAGACATGTAAGGAGAGGGCTGGATGACAAGAAAGCTTGCTAGCCTTGTCAATACATACTAAAAATAAATAGCAGAGGAGTGGAATATTCAGCTTTTTTCTTGTTAAGATTGCTGTGAACACTGAACATCATTCAACAGAAAGCTGACAACAGCTGCTGCCCCCATGACGAAGCAGACTCAACCCTACAGGGATTGAGTATTCAGTTATCAACAGATAGACTTTTTTTAAGTATACATTAAAAGAGCTGCTGCGTTTTCCATTAGGACATCTCGTGTGCATTTTCTTGTATTCCTGAACTTGTGTGGACGAGTAGTCCTAAAAAGATGCAATAAGGACCATGCAGATATGCCAGGATTAAATTTAGAAAATGCCAAGTCAGTTAAGTTTAGTTTAGACACAAATGCAGAGGAAACTAATTGAAAAAAAGCAGTTTGAAGTGCTGCTATACCACTCGGTCGTTTTGAGAGACAAATTGGACGACAGAGGGAACATAAAAGATGACAAAACCAAAGAGGGTGCATGTGTAATTGGATGATAAAAAAAAATCTGATGGGTGCAAAAAAAAGACAGAGAAGAAGAGAAAAAAGTGGGTTTATGCTTTGTTTCTCTAAAAGAAGAGAGAGAGGCGGAAACTCTAATTAAGGATAAGACACTCTTTCTCTCTCCTTTCTTTTGTGTGCCTCAGCAACTTTCACAGCACTTCTTTTTCCCCCCCTCTTCTCTTTTTTTCCTCATTTACTGCAGTGGTAAGCACATTCTCCCACTCTCTCTGTTCAGTGCCTGCAGCATGGGATAGGGCTGTACAGCCTCCTCTCAGGGCACACACACACACACACACACTGCAATGTATATAACCCACACACTTCCATTTGTAACTTCTGCATTTTGGGGCAAGTATAAACATCGACATGCGCAATGACGCATTAACACACACACACACACACACACACACACGACTATTGTACTGTGAAGTACCCTGTTTGGCAACTGCAGGGGGTAAAGGATTTAAAGATGACGCTATTGCCTCTCTGATCTGTGCTAATATGTTTGTTTCTGGAGAGAGATAAATAAAAATAGGAGAAGCAGCGGGTCGTATCAGGAAATGAAGTAGATAAGGGGAAATACAAGAGACTAATTTAGTGATGGGGGAAGGAAAGAGCAGGTAGACAAAAAAGTTAGAACAGTATTAGACAGGGATGGGGTTGAGCAGTTGGTGAGCCAAAGGAGAGAAGGGGGGAAAAGGAGAGAAAGGGAGTCAGGCGAGGATAGAAGATGAGATGAAGAGATGCTGTGAATGTCTTCGCTAGGAGACGATTAGCATTCACCCCCCGATGCCTCTCCCTCATTCTCCCATCGCTACCGCTATCGTGTCAATCAGTTTCCATCTAAGCCTTTAGAGTTACACCTTAGGGTGTAAGCTTCATTTTGTTAAGCATGAGGAAATTTCTCTCCAGAAATAAAATATTTTTTAATGTTGTTTCTTCTGCAGGCTGATTGTCATCAATGGTGACTTCTCCACTGATAATCACATTTGACCCCCTGATTGTGTTTGAGGACAGTTGTTTCGTCAAAACATAAAATCTCTCAAACACTCGCTGATGAGCTACTCATCTCCGTGTCACATCCATTATATTATTTTCTGTTTTCGTCCAAGACAAGATCTTATATCACACCCTCAGAGTAATAGATTTCACACAATGAAATATAGTGACAGACAAAGTGAATGTTTGGAATTCCAATGCAGGCTATGTCCCCCTATGAATTGCACACTTGCAGTATAATGAACAATAGAACAGAACAGTACGATGACAGAACTATAAAACAGCAGATAGATCGGGACCATTGTCTGCATTTGTTTTCTCTTTTGCTTCACTGAACGATTAGCTCTGCCAGGATGGAAGAACACACCACCCTTTGTAATTTGAGGCATAAAGAAAACCGGATGCTGCCTATTGTCTCACCGAAGCTTTTGGTTGTTTATGGTAATTACACTAATGTCTCAAAAATGAAAGCGGTGATGATAGATTGATGCGAACACAGCACTTCTACTTTATGATGCATTTCAATAGCAACTCACTGTCAGACATGACAAAAGTGTGTGTAGTGACTTAACAAACAAAGCCTCGACAGTTCAAAAGAAGATCCTTCTAGTTGACTCTCCCCCATGCTTGGTAGAGGTGGAAGCATTGATTCAATATTATTAAATCTCTCTCTCTCTCTCTCTCAAACACACACACACTTGTAAGATGCATTTACAGCTAACTGTTGTCAATTAAATATTCAAACCTGTGTAAATAAGTAAGAGTGATTCCAGGGTTACATATTTATTTGATAACCTTCTTTATTGGCACATTTACAAGCACATTTAATTCAACTCATCATTCAACATGAAGGTGTTTGTTGCTTTGTTGTCATTTTAGCGTATGTTAAGGACGAGCGAGGAGAGGAATCACATCAATGCAAGACTAAAAAGCATGTAAGTGAAAAGGTTAGCGAGAGAGAGAGAGCCTAAAGAAAAATCAATAGACACAATGTTGACATAAGCTTCTACTCATCCTATATTAACCCCACCCTTGTGGCCTGTATTTCGGACAGCAAATCCTCACACACACACACACACACACACATACACACACAAGGTCGAGTGCACTCTATAATGTATCATCAGGGAGTTCACAAGGGACCGTTAGAGGTTAAGAGGGAACATGTGTTGTGGCTCAGTGACTGCTGCGTGAGTGCCAATGCTCACACATAACTATTGCTGTAATTACAGTTGCTCATTTATCACCCTCATCACTCTCTATTTTCTATCTCGCTTTCCTTTTTTCCTTTTTACTTCTGTTTTGCATCCTCTTATGCTTTCTTCCTCTAATACATTTTTACAGTAAAACTCAAAAACACTTTGCGTATTCTTTTTCCATGCTTTCATTTGTCCTTCAATCTTTCTTCTTGCATTTCTTTTCTTCCTGGACTCGATTTCCCCTCCTATTCTAAGTCACTCAAAAACAACGACTGTATAAACACTGGTAAATTATTTAGCCATGACCTTCCCTTAACTTATACCTCATACATGTTTATGTATTATTGAGTAACAGCATCAAACGTCGCTTTTCTATACTACAGGTACTTAGGTTTACACACACAGCTTACAGTTGTTGCACCTTAACACAGGTGCATTAGCACACATCACCACACTGCTCCCAATACATTCTAAAACTGGCTGTCATTACGCCACGTACTCCCATAAGTGTATGCCTAATGCATGAGTGTGTGTCTGTCCATTGTGTTGTTTGTGAACTCATAAATTTAAGATACAGTAAGTGCGGAAGCTGAAATCATGAGCGACAAAAACAAAACAAATGCTTCTTTGTGACTTGATCTTACTGTTTTACAAGATGTATACACACAACACTGGCTCACGGGCTGACACTGACAACAGTAAAACACAGACATAAACAGAGCCAATGTAGATAGGTAGACATGTATGTAGTTGTATGTTGAAACAAGACTACTTGTTAACATTTGTAGACGACTGAGCAGTTTTCTCCAGAGCTTCATGCGTGCATATGATTCTCACACAATGTTTACCAGTCAATGACTGAATTATTTGTATGCAACAGAACCTTTTGTGGAATGTTTGTAACAAAAATCTGCATCAAGTTCTGCATGCCAGCAGTGTGATTTCAGTAAAAATCCTACAGGCTCTGGCTTTTGCATCGCTTCAGGGGATTCAGGCCAAACTACTGTAGGTCTATATATGGGAACAGCTGCTGTAGCAATTTAGAGACCAGGACCTCTCTATCTGCCAAGTCCAATAAATACAGAGGAATGTTGGTGACATTGCTGCAGGACAAAAATGACAAGGCACAGTGACATTACTGACACATTGTACAGGAACAACAGCACTTAGTGTCCTGTGAATGAGATGAGCAAACTATAAATACACCTTACATATTTACATTTAACATGCTTTCAATATGCGCATTCATCCAGTGTGGCAGCTCCTTAGATTCTTCAGGTAGAAGGCAGGTACCCAATTTAGATGACATCTAACTCTGTCCCATGGAGTTAAAATGGAATTGTTGTAAGTTGCTTTAGATAAAAGCATTTGCCAAATGAAGGCAATGTAATGAAAGCTTCTCATTAATAAACGTCTGTTTTGATTATCTTCCTCTGACTGGTTAACACAAGAGTACGTCTTTGTCTTTGTAAGCAATGGTTGGAAGTGGTGTGTATCACAAGCAGCAGGGGAGAATGGTAAGAAGTGTTTTAAAACCTAAAGCACCTTTTTTTGCCACTTGGGGTCACTGCACAAAAGAAAGAGCTGAGAAAAGTTTCGAATCTAACTGTTTCTGAAACACAGATGACCTACACTCTGTGCTATCCCTGAATGCACCACACACACACTGATAATGCTAATGATAGTGCTATCTGCAAAAGGTTCATTACACTGTAATATAGCATATTGCTAATGGAAAAAATGTTTAGTTTTATAGGCCTGTATGCATATGAACAAACTACTTATGATAATAGCTATTAGCATCTGCTCTAGGGAGTCTTCCCAGAAACACAATAGATAAGAATGCAACAACTTCCCTCTCTCGCACTGATACCAACCGAAAATCAGACAAAGCTTCCAGTAATAAACGTTTACTCTGCTGGCCTGCCTTTTTGAGGTTGGGGAGTGCCTTTTTGTGAGAAGCTTGTGCATACTGTAGCAGCTGTGCTAACGTGGGAACTGTGACATGTTGTTTCAGCCATAAACTATAGCAATCAAATGGAATTAATTTATCAACATTTTTATTACTGTTTTTTCTACGTGTCAAAATGTTTTTGTAGAGGATCTGGACTAGTACTGCCCAACTTTTTTGTATAATACAGAATTTGCTTAAAGGCCAGAGCATCCCAGCAATTAGTATCCAAAATGTAAATACTCTATTTGCCATTAAAATTGTTTCCATTCTGATGATAAAAATATTTGGGTAGAGGGTGTGTGTGTGTGGTCTTCGGTTACAGTAATGTTATACGACATCGTTTGAAAGATCAGGGATGCTGCACTGCATCTGAACTTGATGTGTAGGGTTTGGTGACATTACAGTTGCATTACACTTTCTGGAGGACCACTGCTTGGTTAACAATAGCTGCAAGAGCCTTTTATAATGAGTGGCTCTCTCGGACTTAATTACTTGGCTTTACTGTTGCACATGCAAGCTGGTATACACACATGCAACCACATGCCTCACTACTTCAGACCAATTAGAGATTCAGCATTTCCCCTTGCTTTCTATGTTTCTAGTGGTTTCTTCTAATTGGTCATTGTGGGTTGTACAATATGTCTGTGTTGTGAAAAGCTGCTATTTACCTTTATTTACAATTATCAACTTTTAGCTTCTTGGTGTCTTATCATACCCTGCAGACATGAATCACTCTTCATATCGTTTTCCTACAGTACCATAAAGTGTTCCCTACTGTGGCTCAATCTCGATTCTTGATAACAAAAATGAATGCAGTCAATAAGGGTATATCATGAACCATGGTCAAAATGTCATGCAAAAATCAATATAAAGTCTTAACAGAGTTAACATTTGTTTGTTTCAACTATTTTTCAAAGAGTGGGCAGTTTTTGTGTTCTCTCCTCTGTGACATGTATCGACTCACTGATTTGTTTGTGCCTACTGAAGGTCACTGCATTCATATTCATGCATAAATATGGCCCTCTGAATGTTAGCTTAGTCCTCTGATATATAAGGCTCTAATAGACTGGTCAACTCCGATATAGTCTGCTCTGCTTGACATTTTAACTCCTTTCTTGCAATCATTACAAATATAGATACATGCAGAGAGGGAAATGGAAAACAACACATTTGTGGAGTTTTTTCATAACTGCATATTTATATAATTTTTTAAATTTGCTTTACATCAGTTTATTTACCCATAATTTTAGGACACAGATCAGGGGGTGTTGTTTCACAGAGGTGCATTTTTTACTACTACCTACAACCGTAACCATTGAATGCAGCAGTTCGTATGCCTCTGCCAACCAGTGAAGTCGCAGTTTACATGCATTAAGGTTCAACCTTGAGTCTAAATGGAAATTGCTGAGAAATCACATTCACAAGAATGGGAGTGCTGAACATACCCAAAACAATGCCTCTGGCCACAGATGTTGCCAGCATGGACGCATAAAAAAAGATTTTGCTATAAAGATATTAGTGATGTGACAACCTAATCCTAGGATTTAAGTCAGTAATTTACTTTTACTCCATTACAGCTACTACTCCCCCTCTGATATGTAGGTTTTATTTGTAAATTGTCTAGACATTTCCTATTAATGTGTGGTTATAAATATCTGGAATTACTGTAGTGCTTATGTGCCAGCAAGATGGAATATGGACAAACACAGATTGGTTATTCATACCTTGTTGTTTCCTGTTATCACTATTATTCACTGCTTCAAACACTTGAGTGAATTTCCCATAGTTTTCCAAACAGAGGCTAATCAATAATAGTAATATGGTGTATTAAAACCTGTTGATATACAGTATATTTTGCATTGGTTTATGAAAGTAAGCATTTTTCTAGTCTATTTAGTAACTTGCATGACAGTGTTGGTTCTTATAATGTTGTTTTCTGTGGTATATAATGTAGTAGCCATTATTATACTGTTTCCCTTCACTCAGTAAAGCTGAATTTCACTTTCACTACCCCTTTCCATGTACATTTGCATTTCCATTTTATTTAACACTACGTACAAGTTAAAATTACACACACACCTTTCTATTGCTCAAGGACATTTCAACAAGTGGCCAGGTGAAACTGTGAATAAAACTACTGTCCATGCTGTTCATGGACAAGTGCTTTACCAACTGATCCCACTATTGATTTACTTTTTTCTGCCCAACAATGGATTTAAGCTACATTTAAGTTACCTAAACAGGTCAGAAATCTCACTTCTGTGGATTGCGGACAAAAGAAATCTAACTGTGCATTCTGCCATGGCCTCGGGAGTGTAATGCCAAATATCCCAATTAATCAGTAAAGAGAAAAAAAGGAAAAATAAACCTCTGAGTCAGGTCCACTCCATAGCCCCTTAAATCAAATCCACCCCAACTTCCCTTTAATCACAGCACTTTTCTCTTATGCTATGTACTAAATAAAGCCTGGAGACCGCAAAGGGCTGAGGGGGCGAGAAAATCCCCAGGAGATGGTCTGCCATCAGCTGAGCTTGTTATTGGAGTGGAAAATTAACCTCTTCATAGACACCTGACACAGATGGCGTGAGGAAGAGGGGTTGATTCATGGAGCAAAGACAGTGAATTCTGCTATTTGTGTAAATTACAGCACCAGCTCTAGCTAAAAATCTTTCTTTTTGTGCAAGCAGTCTTTTCCCCCAGCAAGTCTCTTCTACCAAGGACCTAGTCTGTCACTTTCCTCTCTCTTTTTTCCCCCAATGCAAAAAACTGCCAACTGAACCAGATTTGTTGATTAGCAAACATCTTATTTCCCTTATCATAAGATCTCCCCTTCTAAGAATTTTGAAAGCAAAGCAGGAGCTCGGCAAAATGATGCGTTTTCAGACTTCAGGCACTCAAGTCTTGCCTCTCTTTATGGCTTTACTTCATGATGAAAGCTCTGGCATATCAACACACACATGGACATACTGTACACTTGCCACCAGTGTCCTCATTAGAGCATCCAGCCATTTCAGCCCTTTGCATCTTGTCTGGTTTTAGCTGAGCCAATTTAAATTACTTGCATGTAGATTTGAATGATTTATGAGTGACGTCTGGCATTTGTGAGCCTTCCCAGGATATGCTGTCACTCAATAAGTTGAATGCACATCGTAATATAAAGTATAAGTATATGGGGCTTTTTTGTTTCTATTAAACAGAATAATTGATGCTGTAACTGATACTTAAGATGTTGGATTCAATTCAATCATGCTTCTCCAGTGCCCCTGCTTATCCCATTGACATTGTAATGGTAAAGTGTACATAGTAAATAATATGAATATGTTCCAATTACAAATACAGTTTTTGTAGAATGAGTATTCTATTATTCAGTCTCTAATGTTAAGGTACCATGTGTTTGTTTGTACCTACATCACTCTTTATTTGTGTAGATGTGTGTGATACTCTAATTTTGGGGTCATATATCTAATTTTTTCACCTCATTGTAAAAGTGTGACCTCAGTTTTTTCCTAATGTTTGTGTTTGTGTGACTCGGTCTGTGATCTGTGTGGGCTAGTTTAATCTGGTGGTACAAATGGTGTTTGACATTAATGAAATGTTTAATGAAGCCATGACCAGAGGGCAGATACAGAAGCCACATGCACGCTTAAACCACACACCTATTTACATTACAAATACGTAGAAAGTGCATGCATGCACGCAAATAGATGGACAACACATGTGGATGTGCTCTTTGCAAGTGTGCACATGCATTTTGCTTATACAGAGTATTATAAAAAGACCCTGTCACACTAACCAAAGGTGACGGAAAACTGCCATCTGAAATCCCTTTCACCATCCCTCCATACTTGGACTGCTCTGGTAAAAATCAGAGGTTGTACTATATGTTTAACATCTTACAATGACCATGATTGGGGTTTTAAAGAGTTTGTTTGATGAAATACAGCAAAAATTAGTTTTGGCATTAAGGTGATGGTAGGGGTCCTGTTGTTCTATGAAATTACTAAACTCCAACTTTTCTGTGCATTATTAAGAAAAAAAGTTAATTAACATTTTTAATCCGCCCCGAGGAGCAAGGCAGGATATTGGAAGTGAGCTTTGAATGGCCATAACGTATCATTTTTGATTCATATTTTTACTCCTGAAATAGTTTTGGCTGCTTATAATTCCAAAAACTGCTTATTTTTTGACAATGGGCCTATGCAATGCCTCTTCTTACTCTGTAAAACATTTCAAAAAATTTTACAGCGGTCAAGACAAGTTCACCAAAAACAATTACAGAAGGAAACATTACCAAGCTCTCTTCTCTTTGTCCTCATTTGTATGCAATACATCACATTATAGTGCAACTACTGTTAGATAATAAGCCTACCAATATGGTGCAGGCTGTGAAGCCTGAAAACAGTTCTAAAGTGCCATGAACAGATGGAATAAGGCAGTTTCTATCCTGAACACACAAACTGCATCCACTGATGTCTTAAGAGTTCTTTGTTGGGAAAAAATAGAAATTAAATTTCACTCCACAACCACAAAAATACTTTCTTTGGAGCAATATAACCGAGCAGAGTAAATACCAGTGTATCTGAGCCACGAGTAGGGCTGGGAACCAAAACTCTGTTGCATAGAAAAATCACGAATACTGTTTTTCGAAGTTTATCGGTTTATGCATGTCATGTTATATGATTTTAGGTTGGGTTTTTTTTTTGTTGGTTTTTTTAGCCATTTTGAATCAAAACAGGACATTGACAAGAACTGGAATTGATAAGCAGAATCTGAATCAGAACTGGAACAGTACAGTTCAAACAATACTCAAGCCATGAGCACATGAATGAAGTTTGTGGGAGTAGATACCCAAAAACCATACCCACACAAGATACCCAACATCACAAGAGTACGGTACAAAAGGGTCCTTTTAAAGGTTAGGTTATTTAAAAATTACTATTACTTTGGTAGGATTGTGAGACAAGATCCTACCATTCTGAAACATCTTGCTGAAGAGTTGTACAACAGTAGGTTCTTCCCCTTCACATTTGGTATGAGGATTTCAGCTTATTTAACTAATGCATTACCCTTTAAGTCTTCAGTAGCCTAAGGTCTGAGTGCAGAGGAAGAGAATATGCATGAACTGACCCTTTGTGTTACAGACCAAATCATGATCTAAGCCTCTCCCACTCAAATGCATTCTGCTACTTTGCCGACCTGTCTTTGACCTTTCACATTGGTTGGATTTGCAGGGTTAAAGTTCTGTGATTTGAAAATACCTGCAAAGATGCAGAACAGCCAGGACTTTTCAGGAAGGACATTTTGACGTGCAGAAGTGGTCTGCACGTCTAAGGGATTTTCTGATGGTCCACAAATTTATCTTGGAGTTTTTGATATTTAAAAAATTAACTCTTGGACAGTATTTAATGGATGCTTAACTAGTTTAGTTTTCTGATGTGATCCAAATTGAAATATTAGAGAAAGGCTGATTTTGTTGAGAGACTAGATGACTCCAGGAGGCTTTGTGCACACAGTGAGTTTTGTGACTTTGTTTATCTTCTAGGTCTAAGTCTAAGTAAATTAGTGGACATAGCAAAAAAAGATTACTCCTCATTAAGAACAAGATTGTATTAGGATAAGGTTTTTAATTTGATATTTACGCTGTTGGCACTTGTGTAGTGTTAAATGTTTTGCTCGTAGTAAGAGAGAAACCAATTATTGCATTACTGAATCTCTCTCATCCAATGACAACAAAAGTTTTTTCCTTACTCCTAGATTAAGTTCTAAGCCCCCCCCCCCAAGTATTCATTTTAATGTGAGAGTTCATACACTCCTTGATAGTGTAAAAGACAGAATAACAATTCCTGCAGGGTTCCCAGTTTGAATCCAGTATGATGGGCATCTCTCTTCTCTCTCTGTTGTTTTGGGTGTCTTTAAGTAAAGCACTTACTGAACAGCTTCAGCAGATCTGCTTGCTTATAATAGCAGACCACTGTACATGCACAACAAATCTTGCTGGAGTAAATTAAATTTTAGAAAAACAAAAGACAACAGGGAAAGGTGTAGATGAGAGTAGTAGAAGGCTAACATCTTATTTGCCCTTGCAATCAGTGTCAGCAGTATCACGAATGCAATATAGGTCGGTGGAGGTAGAGAGGAGACTGTATGGAGAATTAGAGTAGAATTACAAGAAAAGTTCCTATCACAGTGAATGCATTTACTTTGAGATGAACCCCCACACACACGCACACACACACATATATACACACACACACACACATATATACACACACAGTTAATACATATAAAGACATTAAGACAGAGGCAGTAAGAGTGTGCTGGAAGAGAATAAAAAGAGCAAGCAAGATAGCAAGTGGAGCAGTTAGGAAAAAAAGAGAAGCAATAAGACTGATAGAACATAAAGTGGTAAAATGCATGTAGAGAGGAGTCATTAATCTTTGAGATGCCCCTTCCTCTTCTGCTCTAAATTGCCTGCTATTTATAGGCTACTATCGGGGGCTGCACCCAGGTGTCGAGGATGTCCTCATTGGTCCAGAGACAGGTCAGAGGTCAAGTGATTTAACTCCAATCGCAGACTGTGTGTCTCCTATGTGTGTGTGTATGCGTAAGAAAGAGAGTCTGTGAAATGATTTAACTCTGCTCTGAATGCGTGTCTCCTGCGGCTTCATTATCCACACTGGAGAATCACATACTGAGGGAGCAGAAGCATCTTTTAATGGGCCTATTTTCAGCAAAATGGAAAGGAATGAGATGAGGCAACACATAGACACAGACACACACAAACAACATTTACAATAAGCAATAACGCAACATATTCTTTACAGCGTCATCAGGACAACTTTTCAGCTAATTGTGCCATTGTTAAACTAAGTAGTGGGTTATACACATCCATTCAGTAGACACTTTGCTTTGACAGAATTTGTTTAGAGAAGCCCAGTGGAAGAGCACCATACTGCATATCATAAAAAGCTACAGGTTTCAAAAGAATCACAATCACAAAAGAGTCAAGAAAAACAAATCACATGGTTAGCTGCCTAAATGTTAAATACAAATTAATACCCTTGCATATGCACGGACATGAAGAACAACCTACCATTAGAAATCAGAAACTGTCAAGACAGTTTTATTTGTCACTAATGTGAGAGAGTCGGACACAGTTTAGTTTCTAATACTTTATTTCAGTTAGAGCTACCGTTTTTTCAGGATGGTCTACTTTCTATATACTAATTGAAACTGTGCTATGTGTATGGGTGTAAAAGCTGAAATGCAGGCAAATGTAGACAAAAGTGCTGTGATTTTAGTAGGCTACACAAATGAGCTGTTTGTTTCCTGACTTGCCAGACCTAACACTAAAACATTATTACTTCCAAAACATATAACTGGACAGGTAGTGTATAATGCACCTCAGTACAATTCCACCCCCAGCTATGAACCTAATATACATAAAGTAGAATTATCACCACTCTGGTCATTTCAATAAAAAAGACTAATAATAACCTTGTAAAAGTAGAATCACTGACAGAGCTGCTATAATGGGCTGTGTTTAATTGTACAGATGTACCTAACAAAGTGGCCAGTGAGTGCAGATTGAAATATACAACACTGATTTAAAAAAAAAGGTTTGGACACTGTTTAAAATCTACATTAAAACAAAATATATTGATTTGTAAGTTTTATAAATCCATATTTTATTTACAATATATAAATAAGGTAATTTTAACTATCAAGGAAGAGTAGGAAGAACATTTTGCAAAAACTAATCAGGTTAATTGGCAACGGGTGAATAACATGACTGGGTATAGAAAGAACATCTTTGAGAGTCTGTCAAATGAGCAGAGTTTCACCAATTTCAGAATAATGTTCCTCAACATAAAATTACAGACTTTGAATACATCACTTATAGTACATAGTAGAATACTTCCAAAAATCACTGTCTGTAAACACAGTTTATTGTGCCATCCAAAATGTAAGTTAAACCTCTATCATGCAAATGACAAGCTGTATGAACATGATCCAGAAAACACTGCCACCAATTTTGAAAGTTTCTACTGGGAATAAAATATAGGTGTGAGATTTGCAAATCATTCTGTTTCCCTATAGATTTTAGACAACATCCCAACTTTTTTGAAGCTGGGGTTGTTATTTTGCCACAATAACATTGTATAGGCAATATAATGTAGGCACATTAAAGGCTAAGCAACACCTTACAAGCAATGTCATACAGTCTGGGTGATGATTGGAATTTAATTCAAGAAACTCACAGCCATGACAGCATATGTTGGACATCTTCAGCAAAGATCAGGATGCTGATTTAGTCCCTCAATGTTTTCTGTTACATCTTTAATTATGAAACTCCTCAGTCCTTACAGTTACTGCTAAAAATTAACTTCAGAAAGTGAAATCCATGTTGAGGATTACAAAGTTTCCAACTCCCTCATCAGTGTTACAGCTCAGTTCCATGCCAAGCCCAGACTGGCCGTGTCCTGCAGGGACAGCTGTTGTCACGAAAACCACAGTAGACATGACGGCCAATTGGATGAAAACCCCCAGTCGACGTCAGGTTCCATGATGTCTACGCTTTGCTCACAATAAATTGTTTGTGAGTGAATCTCTGTTTGTATGTCGGGTAAAAACATGCCTGTTGGCTGTGGTGTCCATCTTGGCTGTGTCATCGTATGCTGACCTGTCTATCGTGATGGCATGTGACACCCCTGTCCTCTGCCCGTGACTGATTTAGGATTCATGTGCATTACTCTGTCTGTGCATGGTTCAAAAATATCAACACGTAGATATCTATATTTACAGTATGTGTTAAGTATCAGTGTGTAATCTTTGTGTTTTTCAGCCCGCAGGACTTGTGGAAACTGGCAGCCTGTTTTGTGTTGTGGTCGTCATTGATTATGTGCACAATGATGTTGCTTTAATCGCATCTATGAAAATGTATCCTGACAGCATGACCAATCTGAATTTAGAACTGAAGTTAATTGGGTGTGTGTGTGTGTGTGTATGTGTGTACACATGTGCGTGCTTGCGTGCCTCTGGGTATGGTTCTTCTTTACACGATGTGGAAAGTTTGCTCCTTACTTGACCTCAAAGACTGCAAGGAAAAAAGTAGGACACCACAGTAAGTACACGTTGGCGCAGACCCACAAAAACACACACAGGCAGCACATTCATATCAACCTGGCTAAAGTGCATTGAGTTGGAGTTATTCATATTGTGTGATAAGAGCAGTCTAATGTTTGCTGTCATTGTCCCAAAGCTTTGTAAACAAGCCCCACAGATGAATTTCTTCTTCTAAAGGGCTTGTATTTTCCAAATTTAAAACATGCAAACATACTTAGCTGTGACAAAATTCAACTAGTCTGTTACCAGTTCAGTTTTTGTTGGCTGAAAAAGTAGAAACACAAAATTCTGAGCTGTAATAAATAGCTAAAATAGCTAATACCTAAAACCTAAACAAAGTAGACTGGTTAACGAAGCAGTGTACCTTCACTTAAAGGAAAAAGGACACTAATATGACAACGATGTGCACATGTTGGACAGAGAAGATAAGCAGTACAGCAGAGATGTGAGAAGAGAGAAGCCATACAGGTTCAAGTGGAAAATCACTCTCTCAACAGATGTGGAGGCTTTAGACACAATCGGTTTCCAATTTATCATGCTGCCTTTTCATCCATCCCCAGGAAAATCAAGACCAATTCACACATCCACCAGGACCCTAGTCCACAACACCCTTTCAGTGTCCACCTAACAAGCCTATTCACATCAGATTAGAAGTGAAAGCACCCTCGAAGATACATTTGAGGCCTCCTACCAACTTTCCTTAGACTGAGGTAATAACCCACTTTCAGAGAACCTTCACAGACCAATTAACTAACTTCATAAACTCAATAACTAGAACTCACTGATCATTCCTTCACTTAACAATGGTGTTACATTTATTAATGACAGGTACAAAGTTGTCAACTTGGAGTAAAAATGACAAATTCCAAAATAAGTCAAATTCTTGACCGACTACACTGTAGCTACTTCAGCCAATGTTACATTTAGGTTTGTAATGAAGGACTGACGATATTTCAAGGTCACGTTTACGCAGAAAAATTGAAAAAGAACATTCTGAAGGGCTTAAAATTATCAAGTAGAAAGTGTTGTGCAATTTCATCCATCAATCTTTTACATATTGCTTTGTTTCTCATGCTTGAGAGGGTGAGTGAAGGGGAAAGCAATTGAATTACCTAACGCACACATCACAAATGGCTGGCTATAGGTGACTGGCTGCATATTCCCATAGTGGCTGCTGCTGTTGCTGCTCCTGCAGCTGTTGTTGACACTGTTATTTAAGCTTACATTTGGATGGAACTTTCTGGGCATGGTGAGCTGAATCAAATATTCATGGAGCAAAGAAAGGAAACATCAAATTCTATGAGCCTACTTCGAGTAGCAGAGTGTACACACACTTTTAGTATGTTAGGTCGACAAAATGCAAGAGAGTAATATAATGTGCTTATATAATTGTACTTACTGATCTTAACCCCCATAAGTCTTTTAATTCATCTTAAACAAACATATTATAATCACTATATAAGCAAATCAAGATTTTAGTTTTACCTAAAGCAGACAGTCTTGTTTCTTTCTTTGCAATAAACTGGAATAAAACTGATAATCCTTTGGTTTTGTGCGTGACGTGTTTATTTACTGATGAGTCAGACATTTAATAGCAAACCTCTGGTGTTGCAATTTGTTTATTGGTTTTACCACTGTGTATTGTCTGTCACGAAACTCAACTCAAACTTTTGATTTCCATGTACGTGTCTTTTTGCTCAGAGTACCTGAAGAAATTGGCTTTTCTATTTGACGGTTTGCTCCCTTTTTTAAAATATTAATGCTAAATCTTGTCAAACAAGGGTATTGCATTAACATTCTTAAGCATGTCAGCTTCTTAAGTTGCTGCTGCCCTTTATTTTCCCCATCCTTGTGTTTTATTTTTTAAACACATAGGGTATAAGAGGATTTAATAACCTACAAAGTCATTCCTTGTTGCACAAAAAGAGCCCAATTTTAACAGTACTTTAGTGTAATGCACAGCATTTCTGCTGAGGGTATACAAAAGCTAATAAAGCTCACAAAGGTAACCCTTTGTCGTGCCTTAATTACAAAGCATTTACTTGGTAAATAAATGGAAAATCATAGAAAAGTAATGGCTAATTACCATATGTAATAGCTGGTACACTAGATGTTTTCAAAAATTATATGAAAATTAGTTAAACAATGTGTGATGGTAGATTTAAGAAGAATGTCTTATGTTGCAAAACATGTTCAAATTCAATAAGATTTAAAAACAAATGGAAAGCAAATGATTTGAGAAACACAGAAACAGTCTGTTAGCATGGATGCATGTTAAAAGATGTATGTCGGGTGTACTTGTGAGAATAAGAGAGGACCTGTGCATGTGTTGGCAAATGGTGAAATGAGCCACATAATTTAAGATTTCAGACGTCCAATTCTTGATGTTACTTTTAAACACTTGCAGAAAGAGCACACAAGCACACACACTGACCTCATTTTGAACCAGACATTGAAAATAGTGAAGTAGCCATGTTAAGTTGGATTAAAGCTTCTCTGTGAGAAAAGAGGAAGAAAGCGATAATGACAGGAAAAAAGACGTCTGTGTGTGTGCACGTGTGTGCACGTGTGTTTGTGGTGGCTGGCAATCACAGGAGAAATCCCCGGTGGCATAAAAAGGAAGAAAGAAAGAGAGCAGCAACTTTAAATCAACAACCATAAAAGATTGATGAGCTGTTAATTCAGCTGCCAGCAGTTCCTCTGGATGTGAAACCTCTCGGAAACCATGTTTGGCTGCACACTAAATGGACAATGGGTACTCACTCAAATAGCTTGGCTTACAAATAATGAAACATGAAAATGACACATATTTACAGGGGATTATGTGCCACGCTACCACCCACCAGCTCCAGTTAGGTACTGCACCGAATAAAGACAGACAGGTTAGACGATTCACCTCTGTTTGTGCTAAGCTAACTGGCTGCTTGCTGGAGCTTCATATTTAAGAATTTAAATGAGTATTATCAACAGCTCATATGTTTAAACTATGTCACACAGGCTGTGGCTCATACTTATCCACACTAAAATGGAAGGTTGATGTTTTCAGATATAGCCACTCAGAAAGCTAAAAAGAGAATTTGAAAAAAAGGGAAAGAGAAGCAAATTTAGAAAACTGTGCCAGTGTGTAATGCTGCTTTCATTTGAATGACAAAGGATCCATTTCATTTATACAGTTTTCATACACTTGCAATTCCAAATAAGAACTGTAACTGAGTCTGCAAAACATCTTACAAATTACAAAATGCACTTTACTGCAATAAAAGTGGCAGATTTAACAAGAGATATTTTGTGGGATCAGTTTCTTTAATGCAAATACTAATTCTTCATATGTCTTCTGTGATTTAAGTGAATCACCTCAATGTTGCTCCTACAATTTTGAGTAAGGAGCCCCAGTGCTGCCAATCAGAAAACATACATCTGTACAACTTGAGTCAAATTTGCAGGAGACCAGACAAACATGGTCCAATCCTTCCATTAATCCACTTCTTACACACACACTTAATAACCATACAGCCAATTATGAACATGCTTTGGTCATGATGACTGAACGGAACCAGGTGGGCCAGATCAGCACCAGTATGGGTTAGTCTGTCCTGCCAAGAACCAGTCATTATCATAAAGAGCTTTTATCCTTGTTTGATATTCACAAGGAATGATATCACAACAAAGAGAGTCCTACAGTAACTGTAGTATCTCAAACTTATATTTGAGATAGGCCGAGAAGCCGCTTAATGCACAAAAATCATCTGCAGGAAGCAGCAAAACTACACACACTAAACCACCATACCTGTATCAAAACTGGCCTGGTTTGCCATATCTTGTCAAGCGTCGCCATCTAGTGTTAGAGCACTAGAATGCAGCAGAAGTTAAACACCATGTGGAACACAGCAGGGCCAGAAAAACACTTTAAATACTTCAAACAGCAGAAAATAAAGTAATAACCAGTGGGAAATGTGAAATGATAGATGTAGTGTCCTCACAGACTTCATCATCAGAATCTCTTTCTCTGATGGCGTCTCTGCTGCAGGAAAGCTTCAAGACCAGAGGCTTTTAGCCATTAGCATGCCAGAACTTGATGGCTGGAGCTGGATCACAGTCTGTGATAGAGGAAGATAGCTGAACAGTCAGTGTCTGACAAAGTCTGACTCCTAAAAATCGGCCAGACAGTCACTTTTGACCAATTTCATGGTATTAAATCCCCACTCTCAGTCAGCTGTTGAAGCAGGGATACAAAGGATGACGTCAACTGCATGCAGTATGTTCAGGCAGTTCCAGCCAAGCTGCATATTAACGTTAGGCAGAAGACGTTTTGTAGAACACTGAGGTTCTGGTACAGCCTCAACTTGAATCTTGGTTTTTCCCACCTTCACCCCAGATCTCAGCAGCACAGAAAGATTAGTTGGCTTAGTGATGTGGCTAGCATCTGGTTTATCCACCATGTCCCTTCCCAGCTCTTGCCCACCTGACATACACCAGCTCCTCTTCCATCACTGCACTATTTGTCATCTTACAGCCTCAGTTTCAACTTTGTAATTGAAAAAATAGACAAAATCACAATGGCATCTTTACAGACATACAGCATACAGCTAGTGCAATACATTTATTTGGCTGTGTCTTGTGTATTTCTTGTTCTCCAGGTTTTGTTAAGTTAAACTACAACAGAGCTCCTCCAGTTCACACTGCCACCATATTCTCCACAGTTTCGTCTCATCAGTTAGTAGCGCACAAGCACAAGGGAATAGGCTTCGCAAATCAACCAATGAGCTAACACTGTGTGCAGGTAGTGTTCATGGGAGTTGTAGTGTTGTATCACCAAACTCTAATCTAATTTAGACGCATTTTGAGAAACTGTATATATTGTATATTATAATGACTTCATTTATGTTGTATAAAGTTCAACCTGCCAAAGTGGCTATTGGCAGTGACTGTGTTCCATGCCACTGCTAAAATCCACCTGCATTTGATGGGTTGATGTTCTTCAATTCATCTGCCGCGGTACAGATGTACATCTTTGTGTGTGTGTGTGTGTGTGTGTGTCATTGCACCTCAGAGTGAGCTAACAAGGCTTCTATTGTGCTGACAACTGAAAGTCACCAGAGGAAAAATATAAGGTGACAAAACAATTTCCATGTTTCACCAACTGTTTTGTCATCAAATCCAGTTTTGCAACAGCTCACACCCACCAACCTGACACCCACTCACACAGGTATGTTTACCCACAATTACACCTCTCTCTTATGGCAATAATAGAAATGTGGCAGCTGTTTTGAAAAGTGTCAACATGCAGAGAGCAAACCTCTTTATGGCCTAGGTATTAGTTATTATCATCATCATTTTAGTTTTGTGTACATGCACTATGGATTTAAATATCACAGACTGACTCTGTTGCCATGCCACAGAAAAAGTTAGAAAAAAACACTATAATACTACTATAGTATACTACTATACTAATATGTTTGCATAAATGGGGTGGTCAGCTCTTGGATGAAGTAGTCAACCTGATTTTGGATTCTTGTTACTATGGCTGTTTATGTCATAAATTTTCACCATGTTAGTTTTGCAGTGTTTGTTTATTGCATCTATCAACATTAACCTAGAGACTTTCAAGATAGCGACTTTTTAATGACAGGTTAGTACATTTACTTATCAATGATTACATCAAATGCATTTGTAATAACAGGAAACCATCCCTTAAAATCTTTGGCAGACTCGTAAAGCATAAAAGAGGCATGGAACAAGGGTGCCACGTCATGTTCACTTAAAGTGGAAAAAATGAACATGTGTGTATTTACAATAATAAACAGCAATGCAGACAGTTAAATACCAAATTCCTGTGTTTCATGATTATTTTTAATCATGGTCATTTACTGGGGGTCATATTTCTGCAGTGCTTTTCAGCAGCTTTGTTCAACAAATCAAGTATGAAACGTCAATTTTTTAAGCTATTTATTGCAAAATCTCCATATATTTTCTGCAGTTTAGTCATGAAGAAAGTTAAGGTGTGACTCATTAAACGTTGTAAAATATGTTACTACTGTATCTCCATCAGCAATTATTCTTTTTGATTTGGCAGACAGTATGACATCTTCATAAAGATCTCTGGCTACTGTATTTCACAGAGGTAAAGTGATCCATCATGCAGATGAAAGCCAGCATGTAGTGGTTCAGTGAAGGTTGTGCAAATAGTGTAAAGATGGGTCACTGTGTCATGAAACACTTCAACAAAGGACAAAATACCTGCTGGCCAGTCCAGATACACTCCTATGGTACTTGTGGACATAAATCTGTATGTAGGAGGGCCCACAAATTCCACACAGGAATTGTCGTGAGAAAAGTGGCCCTGTATAGACCAACACCAGGAGTTTTTGTTTTGTCCCAGAGTAAATTCGCTTGAACAGTCTCCGTTCACCTTCATACTTTTGTAAGCCACTCCAACATCAGCGGAAACACACTCAACCTCCCAGTAATGGCGGCCTGTGAGTCCTTCCTCACACAGTACTTGACAGTTGTCAAATCTTTCTGTATGATTAGGATATGGTTGCTTCTCACTAACATACGTTGCCATTTTTTTCTCTTTGGACAAAATCACAGTGGCGCCCACTGTGTTGGAGTCCAGTGTCAGATCAGTGGCATCTGCAAGCAGATAAAGAAGAAACAAATATTCAGAGTTGTATTACAGTGTGTGAGTGGAGTTCTTGATCATTTATTTGTTTTGTAAAATCTTTTTTTTTTTTTTAAATAATATTGCATAAAATCTCTATAAAAGCCCACTGGATAATGCAGACATACTGCTTAAATTACTTATGTGAATATTTGGCATCATTAGTTCTTTTCCCAGTGTGAGTAGGCCAGTCTCCAGTGGAAAAGGCATACAGTCTAGCCTGTACATGTTGTGCATTATCTGATTATCTCTTTGCACTCCGTTGAATTCTATGAAAATTACATAAGTGGAAAGACCTGAGTTTTACTTTGTCTGCTGCCACAGAAAATGATCATTTGTGATTAGCTGAGAGATATCAAATGTCAGATATTCTGTTACTAGTCTTACTAGTTTGAAATTAAACTAACCAAGACTTGTTAGTCTATTGCCACTTTCTAAATATACCACAATTTTGCAGTATACCTGCATAACAGAGAACAAGATAAAAAAAACAACAACTTACAAACAGATACAATACATTTGGCATACATGTCATAACATCACAGATTTAACATATGATTATGTTATAAAGGTATTCTTACACTTTCTCAAGAGCTTCAAATCAAACCAAAAGTCTTCATTTTGGTCAGTGCTAAAGGGAAATAGTGGAAAAACATGTAAAATAAATTAGGTGAACAATGCAAAATTATCTCGAAATAATGGCAAAGTCACGTTTGTAGACAGCAACTTTGAGCATACTTGAGTTTTTCCAGACCGTTGTGCGAATCCTTTTGTATTTCAGTCAACAGCCTGACTCCTTGATCTGTGAGGTGATTAAAACTCAGGTCAAGCTCTTTGAGGCTGCAGTGGTCTGAACTCAGAGCTGAGGCCAGAGAAGCACATCCATCTCCTGTCACTTTACAGAATGAAAGCCTACAGAAATCAAACAACTGACATTTTAGTTGTGCGGTATGACCTTATCAGCAGCAATTTTGACTTGTTAACATGACACGAGCCCCATTTGATTAGTCATTTATCATGCTCTGCCTTTGACTTGCTGACATGTAGCGTCATACATCAAACAAGTTGACACTCTGAGAGATGAAGGCAGGCCAAAATAAAGTATCTGAAGCTATGCACTAGCAAGTAATTAAACAAAGTCCTGCTGATAATGTAAATATAGAATAAAAACACATACCTGATCAATGGATGTGCAGTAAATAGCAAAACTGTTCTATCAATACTGATTTCTAAAATTAAAGTCAAAGTATTTTATTTGTTACACTGACCACAGGGATTGCAAACCACATTGTGGCTTTATCAGTGCATTAGAGAGCGCCATCACTCCAGAGTTGTGCAGGTCATTATAGCTCAGGTCCAGCTCTCTTAACTTAGAAGTTGTGGAGCAGAGCACTGCAGCCAACTTCTCACAGCCTTCCTTAGTGAGTATGTTGTGACTGAGACTAGATGAAAAATATATGAATATCATTTCAATGCTTGAAATTATACAGAATATTTGAAAAATAAAATGTTCTGCAGAACAATCGCTACACTGACATAATTCGTTTCTTGGATGTTATATTGCCCAAGCAGTATTTCCTAACAAACAGTAGTTTAGTTTAAACTTTCTTTTATTCTGAATGAAACTGAATCAGTGTTTGAGAGATGTGGCAATTTAACATGGTCTTACCTTAATACCTCCAGTTTACAGTTTTTGCTCATTAGTCCAGGAAAGAGGATATTCATTTCTGAGTTGCTAAATTGGGTGTAACTCAGGTCTAGTTTTCGCAGGTAACATTGACTGGATGTAAGTGCTGTCACTAACTCCTCACAGATTTTTGCAGTTCCAGGATTTCTGTTAAGTCTTTTGGTGAAGAGATTATACAAATTATATTTTATTAGAAATAAATAATCTACAATCTGTTACTCATTTTTCAGAGGAATAACATGTTTGATACTGACTTGAGCTTCTCCAGTTTAGGTTGGCGTAGCCCTTCAGAAAGCATAGAGCACAATGAGTCTTTCAGGATGTCGCCACTCAGTTCCAATTCTCTTATATTTGAAATTATATCTTTGACAGCAGATGCCAACTTTCCACACATTGCTTGTGATATTCCCCTGCCTGCTAGACTACAAATACAAAGGACAAAAGCCAGATTAACAATAGCAACAGTGAAAGTCGCAATGGTCAGAAGTGCTGGATATAAGCAAAAGTTTCCCAGTATAATACTATTTAAATTCAAGTACTACAAAGAGATAATTTGTTTTACTAACCTGAGAGCTTCTAGTTTACACTGAGATTTTAAGAGGCCATCAATCAAGATCCGTGTACTTTTATCATAAAAGCGATTATTTATGAGATGCAGCTCAGTTAGCACTGAGTTTGGCATTCGAAGTGCTGAGGCGATTCCTTCACAAAGCCAAGAATCAAGATGCACTCCAGAGATTCTGCAAAAAATTTAAAAAGACAAACATTATCACATGTTGAATCATTATGTAAACAAATTCATGTCACTATACTGTGTTTATTTTAAACTGTTGAATGAGTGACAGCAAAGTGGTTGCATGTATTTCAGTTATTCCAACTTAAGCACCCAACTCACCTTGCTTTTCTGCAATTCCTCACAGCTGGCATCAGTCTAAAAATACCTTTTACTGGCGGTTTGCATTTCTTCAAGTCGAATTCATCTAAAGGAACATTTGACATTAGAATTGAGTGTGCTAAAGCCGAGCACTGAAAAGGAGAGAGCTCCGTTTCTGGACCATAATTTGGTCTCAGATACTGCTGCACCGTATCATGTGGGGAACTGTCCTTAAGCTCGATCAGGCAATGAATAAAGTTCAGACATCTTTCAGGTGAGCAGTCAAGTAAATCCAGTTCCAGTAGACTTGTCCTTATTTTCTCAACAACTGCTGAGTGTTCTTCTGTCTGCTGAATCAGGCCTTGAAGCAATTCCTGAGTGGATTGTAGAGACATGCCAATAAGGAATCTGAGAAATATGTCCAGTTCTCCTGTCTTTCTCTGAGTAGAATTAGCTAATGAAATTTCAATGAATTCATCTAAGGGAAGGTCAACTGGATCTGCATCCAAGGTAGACTTAAGCTCTTCCTCCGAACCTTTTAGCAAGAAATCCTTGAGACTTGGAGAATCGATTTTCTTACTTGCAAAACTGTGGTACACAAAAAGTGCAGCAAAATACTCCTGTACTGTCAAATGCACAAAGCAGTAGAGTTTCTTAGTGTTGAACACATTCTCTTCTTTCAATATCTCTGTGCACAGACCACAGTATATTCCAGCTTTGTTTATGTCAATGCCATAGTGTGTCAGATCATGGCCAGTGAATATGATTTTGCTTTCTTTCAGTTGCTCAAATGCCATCCTGCCTAATTTGAAAATGAATTCTTCATTTGATTTAAAGATTTCCCCCATATGTGACTGATTGTGGCTGTCATACTTTTCAGAAGCCAACTCCATTTGAATCAAAAGGAAATATGTGTACATCTCAGTAAGAGTTGTAGGTATTTTCACATTTTGATCTTGCGTGCCATCCATGTTTAGCAGCAGATATTCAAGAACCTTTGCTGCAATCCAACAGAAGATTGGTATGTGACACATAATGAATAAGCTCCGCGACATCAAAATGTGGTTAATAATTCTTTCAGCAACTACCTTGTCCTGAACTCTCTTCCTAAAATACTCAATTTTTTGCAGTTCATTAAATCCTCTGACCTCAGTCCACTGGTACACATATTGACGGGGTATACGGTGAACTGCTCCTGGTCTTGAAGTTATCCATACTAGTGCAGAGGGAAGAAGATGTTCCCGGATTATGTTGGTCACCAGAGTGTCTACGGATGATTTCTCAGTAGCATCTGTTACTCTTTTTGTCGTTTTGAAATTCAGCTCAAGCTGGCTTTCATCGAGACCATCAAAAATGAACAAAACTTTGTGATTAGCAAATATTTTTGCAGCTGCTATGCCCTTTAGTTCTGGATGGAACTCTTTTACAAGTGTCTCAAGACTAAGCTCATTAGATATGAGCAGATTAAGCTCCCTGAATGGTAGCACAAATATAAAGTCCAAGTTCTGATTGGCTTTTCCATCTGCCCAGTCAAGAATAAACTTCTTTACAGAAACTGTTTTTCCAATGCCTGCAATTCCCTTTGTCATCACAGTTCTGATAGCCCGTACTTCTCCTCTATAATGTCCAGGTGACGTTCCAGCATTTGGTGTACTTTTAAAGAGGTCATTACAGTTGATTTTCATACCATCAGGTGTTTCACTTCTCGTTTTATCTTCAATCTCCCAGATCTCGTGTTCTGTATTGACATGTTTACTCTCTCCTTGGATAATGTGAAGCTCTGTGTAAATTCTGTCCAATGATTTTACTTCCCTGTGATCTTTTTCAGTGCCTTCAAACTCATATCCAAACTTTTCCCCCAGATATGCTTTGTGCTTCTTCATAACTTCCATGATATCTTGTGCTGCAGTGAGTTACAAAACAGAACAAATAAAACATAAAGCAGTTTGATAAAAAAATATCAAACAATTTTTACTACAAAAACGTTATATTTTGTTGACCATATTGGAATTTTATAATTTCATCATTATAAAATTCAAATTACTGACATGTTTCAAACAGGCCATAACAGAAGAAAGCTCCTTAAAAAGAAACATACTTTCATATGTTGCTGGCTCAATTTCCTTAAGAATCCTGAAGAAGGCAGATTTGACTGTGGGACATGTGAGGGCCCTGAGGAGCACCCTCATCTTCTCCATACTGGTCGCAGCAGCCTCAATGTTGGCATACATCTCTTTATGGATTATTTGCTGCTCGACCAGCTGATCTGCTATTTGCATCACTGAAGTGACATTTTGAATGAGTTTAGCTCTGTTTTTGTCCACCCAGTCAGCTTCTTTAAAAAGATAAACACACAATAGTGTTATAAATCACCATATTTTCTACATGCAACAGAACTAATAGTTTTGGACATAACTTACTTATGATTAACAATATGAACATTTTAAATGATCAATTCCTATAACTCACCTTTTTCCGCTGTACTGGCTAACGCAGGATCTTGTGTTCCAGAGATGCAAGGACTGACAAATGACAGTGTTAACAGTTTTTAATGTCTAATGACTATTAGTATACTTATATCTTTTTCTTGTGTGTTTATTTTTATCTACTCATAATACTTTTAATGTCAGTGAAAATGATGCACTCTCACCTGGCTCCACATTGCTCCTGCATAGACGGCCTTCTTTGGAGGAGAGAAGACTTTTCTTCACTCTTCACTGTGGTGGAAACCTCACTATCCTTTTGGTCATTTTCTTCTATTTTACCCCTCCTGCGTACAGAGCATTGGCTCCCCATGATGTTGTTTCTTCACGCAGCCATTTTAAATATCATTTTAAACACTGCTGGTATCAGAACAGTCGATCTTGCTGTTGTTATGTAGTTGCCTTATGACGCAGGTATCTGACTTGGAAAAACAACATAGATTAACTCTTTATTTTCATTCATCTCATAGTTTACTTTGAAACAATGTGATCCAAACTTTCTCTGCTAATCGCAGTGCCCGTTTCATATGTATTATTCTTCTATAAATCTATAAAACCATTTATTTGTTGTGTTTTACATTTGTGTTTGAAGTCTTGTAGTAATCTGCAGCAGTAATTTAGTCTTGTGAGTGTATCTAATGTGAGAGTACAATACAGTTACAATTTAGTGGAAGAAAATTCTGTAGGCAGGCCCAGCTGAGTATGTGTATATGTCTTGGCGTTTCTCTAGGGCAGGGCAGAAAGGAGGTAAAGGAAATAAAATGCACAATGGTGCACAAAAAACGCTCTAGGTTTAGCCTTCTTTCTCTTTTGAGAGTTTTATCTTTATCACCTTACAGTGTGGATGGCACATTTACACTTTATTCTAGGGGGAAGTAATAACTAACTGAATTATAGTGACTAGTACAAGTACATTCAGTCTGTTTTACTGCATACAAACCTTTTCCAGGTTAGTCCCTTGGCTGACATGGACATAAACGAGCATGATGCATTAACACCAGACAGCTGGCTCATATCACTGGTTAATTATTAACATCAAAGAGGTCATTGTTAATAATTGCCCAAAGTTCACTGTCCTAGGCTATATTCTGTACTTAAATCACAAGGCAGCGTGTTATACAGTGGCAAGAAAAAGCATCTGCAACCTTTGGGATTACGTAGAGTTTTGCATGAATTGGTCATAAAATGTGCTCCGATCTTCATCTAACCCACGACAATACAAAAATACAGTCTGCTGAAAATAATAGTACAAAAACTTTATATGTTTTCATGTTTTTATTGAACATAACATGTAAACATTCACAGTGCAGGGTGGAAAAGGAAAAGGACTTGGACTTAACTGGTTGACCCGTCTTTGGCAGCAATAACCTCAACCAAACGTTTCCTGTAGTTGCAGATCAGACCTGCACAACGACCTGGAGTAATTTTGGACCACTCCTCTTCACAAAACTGTTTCAGTGTAGCAATATTCTTGGGATGTCTGGTGTGAATGGATCTCTTAAGGTCATGCCACAGCATTTCAATCGGGTTGAGGTCAGGACTCTGACTGGGCCACTCCAGAAGGTGTATTTTGTTCTGTTGAAGCTACTCTTTTGTTGAATTACTTGTATGCTTTGGGTCATTGTCCTGTTGCATCAATCTCTGCGGAGCTTCAGTTGGCGGACAGATGGTCTTACGTTTTCCTGCAAAATGTCTTGATAAACTCTGGAATTCATTTTTGCATCAATGACAACAATCAATCCAGGCCCTGAGGCAGCAAAGCAGCCCCAAAACCATGATGCTCCCTCTGCCATGTTTTACAGTGAGAATGAGGTTTTGACATTGGTGTGCTGTGCCATTTTTTCTCCACACATAGTGTTGTGTGATTTTTTCCTAACAACTCAATTTTGGTTTCATCTGTCCACAGAATATTTTGCCAGTAGTGCTTTGGAACATCCAGGTACTCTTTTGCAAACTTCAAACATGTTGCGATATTTTTTTTGGACGGTAATGGCTTCCTCCACATGTACTCCATTCTTGTTTAATGTTTTCGTTATTGTAGCTGTGCCAACAAAAATGTTAGCACCAGAGATTTCTGTAAGTCATTAGCTGACACTCTAGAATTCTTCTTTAACTCATTCAGCATTCTGCGCTGTGCTCTTGCAGTCATCTTTACAGGACGACCACGCCTAGGGAGAGTAGCAACAGTGCTGCAACAGTAAACCCAAACTGGTGTGTGTTTTTAAAGTGCAGGAAAGTTTTCAGCAACACATCCAATATCATCACACTGACTGGACTCAAGGTTGGCTCACTCCTGGCTCCAATTAGGTCTTGGAGAAGTCATTAGGCTATACAAGACATACTTTTTTCCCACCCTGCACTGTATATGTTTAGATGTTATGTTCAATAAAAACATGAAAACATATAATGTTTGTGTACCATTATTTTCAGCAGACTGTGTTTTTGTATTGTTGTGAGTAACATGAAGATCGGAGCACATTTTATGACCAATTCATGCAAAACTCCACATAATCCCAAAGGGTGCACATCCTTTTTCTCGCCACTGTACATAAATGCCACAAGTACATAAATGCCACAAGTACAATTAACCATCTAAAGAGTTAATTGACAGTAGAACAAAGATAATATATAAATTGTTTTATATATAATATAAAACAATGATGTAGAATAATTAATTACGCAGCCAGATTTTTCTGTACATTTTGTAATTTAAAATGCAAATCAATTGTTTGTATAGGGAAAGTGAAACTATTCATAAAGGACTATTAGTAAAGTCTAATCAAGTATCCTTTATTGAGTGCACTACATTTATTGAGGTTCCTCACATTTTATAAATCTATTGGAAGCAGATCACTACTTTTCTTGAAAAGTGCAAACAAGGGCAAGAACCATTTTTCTTGCCTCTAACAAATAATTAGTACTTAGTAGCTACAAGTAGATAATCTGCCCATACAGAGCCATTCAACATCCAAAGGTGCAGATTGTTTAAAAGGTATCCATTTTCACTATTATTAGTATTACTACTATTATTATATTGAAGACAGTGTAAACATCTTCTTCTACCACGGTCATTTATGTTCTGCAGCTATCAAAACTTTAAGCTGAGTCAAGTGCAGGAAGGATACTGAAGTAGAAAACCAGTATCCTGACATATGTGATGATGTGTTTATCATGGAATTAAGATGACAAGTTGGCTTGTGTTTTCAAGCACTCATTTAGGAAAGATGTAACACGTCATTCGCAACATCCATTTTACAGGAGGGAAGGGACTAAAAGCAGGTCACCGTTCTGCCAACACTTCACTTTAAAACGTTGAGCAACACACTTTCTCCCTAATCACTCTCTCTGCTCCACCTCTGCTTTTTCTGTGCGACTTCTCGTTACCATCTTTCTTCCACTCATTTCCTTACTCTCTTTTCATAAGCTCACTGCTGTCAGTTCTAATTAGACCAATGTGTGTGTCTGTATGTGTGTGTGTTTTTAAGTGGTCTTGAGAGACCCATCACTCTGCTGTGCTTTTCTACTGGGTCCTACTGTTTGAGGGCAGACATGCACATACACACAAATTATTGCTGATGCTAGAAGAAGATATTTAGTGTGGATCTAATGGCTCCCTTTACAGTTGCACCCCCACTCTTTCATTCACAGCATAATAGCAAACTATGCCTGACCAACAGTACAAACACAAAAGCAGACCTCCTAAATGGTTACGCAATTCTTGTTTTTGAATAATCAGATGTATGCAATAATAAAGTAAAATTTGTAAAAGCCAAAGTGACTTTAGGATTAAAAGAGTGCCCATGAGTTCATGCACAGATTTGCCCAGAAAACATAAGTTTATTTCACAGCCGTGGTTTTCAGGTTACTTCTTAGTCAGAATGGTGGTCTTTGGGTACCAATCAGTTAGAAACTCCTGCTTTACACAAAGTGAAATGTGTTTTCAGCTGTGGCAATATTTATTTAAAGTTATGGTTTAGTTTATCAGGGTCAATTCAAGTCAGCAAGTCTGCACTATGAAGCGTGACTAGTAGATAAGACAGCCATCTTGCTTAAATTAAGTTTCTACCATCAGCTGAAGACAGCTTTCTTGTAACCAGGATAAATCACATGGTAACACTATGCTGCATGACCTAAACTAACCTGCTCTGGCGGAGGTAGACTTCAAGGATTAGATCAAAATCTGCCAACAGCCCAACCAAGCCAAAATTGACCAAATAAAATCAATGGAAATCTTGCTGCATCACATATTCATGACGGTTTGTCATCTAACAAAATGTTCATTTTAATATAATCTTTATGCAGATGTTTAAACCAATTTCTTCTGCAGGAGTCTAAATTTAATATCTTCCTGGTAACTACTTTATTGACAGTTCTGTTGTTGCTTTTTCACATAGTTGCAGCAAAAGAGAGGAAAATCCACAGTGAAGTGAGCCAGTTAATGATATGTCTTGTGAGGTTAGGATGCTCAGAGTTAGGCTCAGTAAAGCTAGGAAATGCAAAAATAGTCAGGCTAAGTTGAACTTGCTTTGTGATGCTTTGCTTCAACACTCTAACAAGATCATGTTACAGTTGGATTAGTACATACAGGTATATGCCCTTCTGTGTTCATTGGTATCACTCCATGAGATTGGCATCATCTTACCATGAGGCAGATTGTTCATCTGGCAGTTTTAGTGGTCTTGTCACTGTGGAGCTATGGGAGGTCGAGCTGGGAAGTTTGCCACTCTTCTTTACTTGATCTTCCAAACCAGATTCCGCTCAAACAAAAGACCTGTATTTAAAAACAAGCATATGGTCCCTTTATTTCTCTTCTGTTTTTATTCCTTTTAATGTTAAGTTATTGTTTCTAAATCTTATATTGCAATGATTCTGTTTAAAGAAAATATGTTTAATTTAATTTCTATGGCAAGGCAGGTTTATCTTGCAAAATAAAAGTATGTACAAAAATTGTTCCATTCAGTTATTTCCAAAACAGCAAAGTAGTTTAACATTTTGGTCACCCTAACTCAGGAAACAAGGTTGATGGGAGGATATATTTTAATATGATATGAATTAATTAACCTCTAAAATGGCGCACTGTAACATCTGCAACACATACTGAAATTCCATCTTTTTCCCTAATGCAATTTTCTTATATCTTTTCTAGATAAAATGTAATCTAAGATTGCCCTGAGCAACACATACACTTACTGCTCCGAAAGACACTGCATTCAATTTTTTCAAGTTTACTTTTTCCAAGTCTTTAGTTGAGTACAAATTTTTATTCAATTCATAACAGCTATAGATAGAAAGCTAGATAGAGATATAAAAGACCTCAAACCAATGCATCATTGTAAAGCAGAACTATTACTTGCAAAAGCGATTCAGAATAACTATATAGTTATTTTGTCCATTGACTACTGTAAAAAAAAAAAAAGTTTTAATATTTCAACAGCTGAACAGCTTTTGTAAACTTGAACAAATTAACCAGGTAAGGCCTAGGCTATTGTGGAGTCTAACCCCAAACCACAGATAACACAGTAATGCAAGAGGAATCTTCATGTGAAGGAATCCCTTCACATGTAAAACACATTTGTAAGCCAATTAAGCAATCACCTAGATCAGGGGTGTCAAACTCAATTGCACAGGGGGCCAAAATCCAAAACACACTTTAGGTTGCGGGCCGAACAGGATAAACATTTATTGAACACACTAAAACTTTTAAAACTTAACTTTTTTTAACATAAACCTTAAATAACTTATAATATTTTGCTCTCTATAAAAATACATACTGTCTAAATTAAACAAGTTAGAAATAAAGTAAACATTAAAAGAACAAACATTCAAATTTCTTTAATCTTCTGTCATTTTATATAAAAAATAAACTTACATTTTAAATATCCCAAAAGATTTTACTCTCCATAAAATATATCCTGTCAAAATTATACAAATTCAAAATATGAACATGCTGCATAATAAAACCTGGAAATATAAATAAAATTTGTGCTTTTCAGCAATAACAAATCAAATCATTCAGTCTTTGCTCTTCAGTCATTTTATCAGAGCTGCATCTGTTTTTGTCAACAAGTTATTTTATATTTGTTGTGAGGTTCTGTGTTGTGGAGATTCTCAGGATGGACTGCAGGTTCTCACCAGTGAGACGACTCCTGTGTGCTGTTTTGTTAGTCTTCATCACTGAGAACAGCTTCTCACTAAGATTTGTTCTACCAAACATAAACAAGGTTCGAGCCTCATGTGGACGGAGCTGGGACAAATCTGCGGGAATGGAGTGAATAAACTGTGCGGGTCCTGCAGTGTCATACTTTACCTTCAGTCATTACACTGCAGCTCAGTCAGCTCCATCTGAACAGGTGCAGTTTCCAAATCGACGGCAAAATGATTTTCTTGTTCGTCAAAGTCACCAAAGCTCCGTGAGAACTCAGTTTATCAGCAAAGTGCGTATTGCTAAACTTATCCGAAGGTGCTTCTAACTCCTTCATTAAAACACAGTACTTCTACACCCTAAACTGTCATTTAATACCGTTTTAACTACATAACAAACAAACACTTACTGCAGACACATCTCTTCCTCTTCTTCCTCTTCTTCCTCCTCTTCTTCTTCTTCTTCTTCTTCTTCTTCGTCGTCGTCGGGGGGACAGAAGAAGAAAAAGCGCGCCAAGTGTGTCGCACTCGCAATACGCATGTCCGGAACTCAGAGATGACATTTTCAGTCTTTGCGCATCTTACAGAGCCATAAACTAAATGTCCCATAGACTGAGTCGAATGGTTTTGGATAGCTTGGTTATTAATTAACTAATTGCTCAATTAAGCAAATAAGAATATATGAATGAAGGAATAGCATGCATTATGAATGATGATGATGTTTATTATTATCATGCTCTGTGGTGACTTTGAACTGTCTGGGATGTAGGAAACCAGATGCATTGTCTCCTCACTTGTCACTTGTACTATTCAGGCTCTATGGTGACTAACACACCCACAAACTGCATGTAGATCTTAAAATAAAGAGTCAGCATGTTGATTTACTGTTGACAATAAGACACTTATTTGATTTGTAACCACAGATGGCTGAGTAATCAACAGCAGTGTGTTTAGATCAGTAAATCTCTTTGTTAATAGTGTTTAACACAGAGCTTATTTTAACAACCCTTAATACTGATTTTTTTTTTATCTAATATAATCTGTAAAATTTAAATTAACTACTGTTGGGTAACCTGTGAATTTCCCACTTAGAATCTATTGTAGTACATATACTGTATTTTGCATTGTTAATAGTAAATTGAATCAGAAGTAAGAAGTAAATCAACAATGTAGTGAAGTCCAAGTATGAATTGGCAGATGATGGTAATATTCAAGTAAAGTAGAAATACCTCAAAATTGTATTTCAGTACAGTACATGAATGAGTGCTTAGTTATATTCCATCACAGGTTTACACACATTAGAAGCTATCTAATGTTTGAGATTCTTCCATCATAAGCAATAAAAACACACAAAAAGCACACACTTAAACCACTTTATTAACTTATAAAAAACATTCAAATATATATATAAAAAAAACATTTTATACATTATTACAATCTGGCAAGTCATCCTGAAGTTTGTTATGGCTTAACCAGCTACCGACAATATTAAAGTCTTTTTAACTGAATGCGTGTGCGCATCAAAGATTAAAAGCTGCCCACGTAACACAGCCCCCCAAGAACAAATCAGCTAAACAAAGAAACAAATCCCCCTCTGGCATTTACCCAATGTGTTATCAGCTTTTAAAGGCACTGGATAATTTGGTCATTGACTACAACATTGCAAACATGTAACTGTATCATTCATCCTTTAACCCCATATTTTCCTCTCAACTAGTCTGGTATGGCTGCAGTTACAACTTTACTGTAGGGGCCATACCGGCCAAATATGTCTTTACCTATCACGGCAACACACAACTTATGCCCCAGCTTGTATCTATTAATCAACACACACATAGGTAGATCAATGGCTCTCACTTCACCAATGATTTTCCACGCTGGGAAGACACCACTACCCTTGACTTTTTCCGTAGTCAGGTAGACACTGCAACAGGGAGGGAGAGAGAGACATATATAGAAAAAAGTAAGCAATTAAAAAGGTGAGGAGAGATGCAGTGAAGGCTGCTGAGGGGATAAAGTCTGCCTACATCTAGTTATCATATACAGACATAAGCAGTTTAGTGATATTCTTCAGGGAGATGTGTCAAAAGATATTAGTACTGTAATAAACCTGTTTGAGAGCACCTGCTTGACTCAGCACACTGATGTGTAAATATAGATTTCCATCTTCCCATCATTCCCATCTGCAACTCTAACACAAACAGACTTATGGTGGGAAATTGATTTCAAATTGTGCTATGAATAACTGATGTTGCATTTCTGGCATGAGCAGGCCACATGTTGCCATCTGGCTGATGGCTTGCCCCAGATGGCAACAATATTTGTTTTGATAATAGTGCCATATAAAATCATGGAACTGTAGACTGCTACTGCTACTAGAGCCTAGAGACTAGAGACTATTGGCAACACTTGATCATCAATTAACCATTTCCTTCTTTGCAAAGAAAAAAAACACATTCTCAGATCCAGGCAAATTTTCTT